>NC_041383.1:503836064-503935135 GCF_002162155.2 Triticum dicoccoides
GGGGGGGGGGGGCAATTCAAGAAGTTTAGCACAGAATCTTCTTCATAAGCATTGCCTTTATTATACATTTTGTTAAGAGTAAATATAGATGTGATAATATATGAAAAAATGGAGAATATTTAAGATAAGATGAAGAGTGATGCTACATAACCTAGTAGCTATAAATGTATGTGCAGCGATACATGCCAAAGGCACAGCCAAGAGCAATGCACAACTAAACTTCTTCAGTACCAACCTGTCAATATAAGTACACTGATAAAGGACAACATGTACTTACAAGAACAATGCAGAGCTAAAAAATTCATTGGCATTGGATATATTCTACACTAATGTAACCATTCATACAGATCAGATAATTTCGAGCGAACAATTGATAAGCAAGCTATCATGCATACTGCTGTCACATAATGAACCAGGTATGTATGCAAGTACAATGATACAGGACAATAGGTACTAACAAGAGCAAAGCAGCGGGCAACATATTTGCGATATCCTGTCATTCTTTTCAAACCGGAATTCTTCTTCGAGCTAATTTCCTGTAAAAAAGATCCGTAAGGCACATGCGGAAAAGTAGAAGTTCAAATTGTCATGTGATTTCATAGACAGTACCTCATCCTGGGAACGAGACCAGTGCATAACAAGGTTTTTCCATTCAATGTCTTCTAAATTTAGCACAGCAGACTTCACCGGAAATTCGTTTATAGACTTGCCATCAAAGTGTGATTTCCTCAGGTAACACCAATACTGCTGCAATGCTTCCTTGAAAAGCACAAGCAAACTTTGCTTGTCATTACTATCCAGATTGACCCTCACCTAGTTACAACAATGTAATGTAAATCATTGATGTGTTCGATCAGCAGAAAACAGGAAAATAATAACCATGAATAATAGCACTTACATGTAAGTTGGATAGGAAGATGTGAAAATGGTGTTTGTCTTCACAATAATCTTCCCGTGATGGGAATATATGCACGTAGTCCCTAACAACATTGAAAGCATTGTCTTTTAAACTGGGATCAAATGGAATGGTGTTCCAATCTGCAGGAATTGGCCATCTCTGCAGTTGGGATAGGTCTTCGGCCGGTGGACTTGCTGTACTTTCTGCTGGAGTGGGATTTTTCTGTGGTACGGCTGGTGCTATGGCAAATGAAATCGGTATACCTTTTGATAGAGTGCAGGTCCTGTGTGGTGGGGCTAGTGGTGTGGCCAGTGAAGTATGGGTACAGTCTGCTGGAGTCGGTCCTATGTTTTGTGTCACTGGTTGTACAACCAATATAAGTGGGGTGCTGTCTGATTTCTCCGGCACCACCACGTTTTTCAAGGACTTTGCTGGTGCTCCTTCAGGTTCGGCAATCACCCTCTTCCTTTTTGATGTCTGATGCACAAGAACAACATTTGAGTGAAAAACATGGTATGGCGACAGATGGAATATGTATTGATAATGGATGGGCATGGCATCTTGAGTTATATGATGAGTAAACTAAGCAGATGGTGGTGCAACAAAGTAGAAGAAATGCAAGACAACATATGCAAGATACGCGCAATCAATAAAACCTTGCCAACTTAGAACAGACACCTTGATGGGTGAACATGATAGGCCATCTGCCTTTGACTCCTCGAGGTTAGAATAGTCATTAGGATGATATTCTGAACAAGAATCAACAGGTGGGGAGCGTACGAGTTTCATTGCTTCCAGAATGGCACTCAATGCCTTGGTGCCAATTTTGTAAGTCATTGCAGTGTTCCACAATATTCTTCTGATGCACGGATTCTGATATTCACTGTAATTGCGTATAATATCTGAGAACCATGAAAACATAAATAGTTGTGAGACTATCTTTGTAATGCAGATGATATTCTAATATAGGGGCGCCCCTGTAAACACTTATGTGCTATCACTGGATTCTGATGAGAGAGCTCATGTGTGCTGTAATATCGTGCGTGCATTTATATAATCTGGCACAAGTACACAAAAAAATAGGCTCCAGAAGTAAGGATAGCTGGCAGATGATAGGTTCATAATATACTGTATAGAGAGTTTATTGCCAAACCATGATAACAAGAGCACACAACAACTAGGCAGATCATAGTGTACATAACAGGGGTACACCATAACCACGATATATAAATCGGGAAAGTGGAACTGGCTTGAAAATACGATGTTGTATTGCCGCTAGTAATTGAAAGCCTATCGATCACGTACATGCCAGCACTATCGAACATGGTAAAGAAGAGCAAGCAGATTTTGGATAATAAAATGTTGGTTGCGCAGTGCCCACACATGATGAACCAGAGCGAGTTAAGAATGCAACTCCCAACTGTCTCTCGACCATTTCAGGCGGTTGGATGAAGATCCTACGTCTCCTAACCCTTATTCTTCCTTGTCTCTGATTCTTCCCATACAGAACACCGCACGGGCTGCCGGCCGGACCACCGGCCCCCACCGCTTGTGTTCCTCCACCACCCCCACCCCCACCCACGTCGAGTTTTCTTCGTTCGGCGAGGCCCCACAACCACCCGAGCCCCTTGGATCGCACCGGCGAACTCCGGCGAGCTCTGAAAAATCGACTGACCCAATTTTGAAATTTAGTCTACTGTGTTTTAACTAGTGTGGAATATAAAAGGGGAAAACCATAAGCATTGGGAGTATAGTGTTGAGTGTGCCATGGCGGATCTGAAGGTGCAAACCGGACAAAGGCAACTTCGCAACCAAGACAAGAAATCAGAGTTAAGCAGTGGCGATCTATTTTCTTGCTGCAATAAATAAGTTGAGCAGATACGAAAGAGTACCGCCTCTAGTGCGGTGCCGTGTACGCATCTGCTGAGAATTTGACGGTGCTGCGGTAGCGATGGCTATCGGCAGCGTGGAAGCAGATCTAGGAGGGCAGACGGTGGCGGTGGGGCGCGGTGGACGAGACGGTCGTAGGAGCGGTGCCGGCAAGGTGGACGATGGCAGGGATGAAGCGAGAGGACGGGATGCAAGGATCTCGGTCCGAAGGCGTGGATGAGAGAGGTTGATCTCTTGTAATGGACGGCGGCGTCGGGGTATCAGCTCCGACATGGTGGATGAGGACGGCGGTGGATGGGGTGGCGGACGGCGGCGGACGGAGGAGGGTGGGGTGGAGAGGGTGCTTTGGCGCCCACGGAGTACGAATGGGGAAAAGGGAGGTAGAGAGGAAGGGGGAACCATGTATTCAGGGCGCGCTTGTCTCAAATGCGAGGAAATTTACAAACTTAGCCCCCGTTTCAAATTTCTACTACATCACAGCAACATTAGTCGGTTGGGGATAGGACGGTAATCTCGCATACACCAAATATTTGCCGACGAGAGTTTGTTTTTGGTGCCCACCATGTATGAATATGAATCGGGGAGGGAGTCGATTTCGGCCGAGGGCACACTATGTTTTGGCGCCCACAGTGTATGAATCCGGGTGAGAGGCGGTTACGTCACGTTTGGGTGAAATTACAAACCTACCCCTATTGAAACCTATAGATATCCAGCAGATAGGCTTTGCATGGCAGGGATAGGCAGTAGTGATTTCCATCTCACAGATTTTGGTTTCGGGCAGTTACTGCGACTTTCCCCGCTTCGTTCAAATTTTGCACAGTGCACGTTTACCGTGCCAACTCAATTCGAATCCCGTTTGTATTCTACTATTTTTTTCGGGCGTGATCCATTTTCAATTGGAATTACATTCTATATACATCATTTTTTATATATACTTTCAAAAGCACAACAAACAATTCTGCTCCTTTAAATGTATAATATGATTTACAAATACAACGATCTCGAAATCTTAAGGTTGAATTCGATTTTTTTTTACCAAATTATGCTCTACTAAAATGTATGGATCAGTAATATCTACATATTAAATAACATAGATGTGCGTGAACTCATATGAGTATGCATGTTTGATAGATCAATTTTGGTTTGAGTATGGATTACATGTATCATCATCTCGAATTCAAATATTCGAATCCCTTTTTTGTTCACTCTCGCATGCATGCTCCTTCAGGTAGCTATCACTCTCTTTTCTCCAGCTCACCCACACGCTCACTTCATGTTTCTCCTATCCTCGCAAACATGGTCTCTCGACGTCTCCCTTGAGAACTGTCACACTCTCCGTATCATTATACATTACACGGTTTTCATTATCTCTCATGTCTCTACTATTCTATGGTATCACTCAGTACCTAAGCTTACTTTTTCACCACCACACACACAGTCTCCACTCGTCTTTCACTTTGTCTTTCTCTCTATGGGATTCTCTCACACACCCTATATGTCTCTACATATGACTCATACCACTAAAATTACTCTCTCTCTCTCCTGTAGACACAACATTTGTTGTGGTCTCCTTTTCGTCTCCATCCCAGACTGACACCGATCAGACAACCCCGACTACCGTTTCCTCTCTCTCTCTCACAGGCACACACACACACACAACTCCTGCTTCCACCCCCCTTCCCGACTACCGTGTCTCTCTCACACACACAAAACTCTTGCTTTCGCACCCCGACTCGTATTTCTCTCACAAACATTTATCGACTAGCTAGCCTCTAGATAGGTTTATACACCCGCACACTCATGCTTCCACCATCGCATACATGTCTCTCTCCTGCTCCTTGTATCTATGTAGCTTTTTCTTCCCTTCTTGAGACACGCCCTCTCGATCGTGCACACACACACTATCGCCTCATTTTAAGCTGATACCTATCGCACACACACTACTTGTGTCTTTGTCACACATGCACTCTGTCCTCCTCCACTCTCCCTCTCTCTCACACACACATGGGCTTTTTGCAACAACTAGAAAGATGCCCATGCGTTGCACGGAACATCAAGATGCATTTGTATGAGTAGTTTATCTTGTGGGGGAAAAGGATGAATGAGGGAAGACCTTGTTTGCAAATGTGGACAGGGGTGTGGGTATGTTTTTGGAAAATTGCCATAGTTTCCTTCCTATCCGTCAGATATAGGTCGGACGGCCACACGATCATCACCAACAATGCTTTTTATAAGAGTAGGGATAAAAAATAGAGTTGGTGATGATGGTGGGCCTGCCATCCTGCAATGTAGGTCGTCCAATTTATATCTGACGGATAGGAAGGAAAATATGGCAATTTACCCACACTCTTCACCACATTTGCAGATAAGGCCTTCCCTCGTTCATCCTTTTCTCCCACAAGATCTTGATGTTCCGTGCAACGCACGGGCATCTTGCTAGTAAGAGTAGAAATTAGACATATACCACTTCTCGAATCTTGAAACCAACAACATTCCTCCCTTATCTCATCAAAACCGCCAAAGGAATATATTTTGAGTGAAACATAACATATTTTTAGTGATATACGTATTTCAAAACTAGACTTTTTTTCTATCAAATCGGTGAATATGTATTAATCTAGTTTGATCGTGTGGCAACGCATTGGCACATTGCTAGTAGTTATTATAATTTTTTGGACACCAGACAAACGGTGGAGTACATATATGAAGAGAAGAGGCGCACGCACGCAGTCGGCCTCTCGCTGTCTCGCACACATGAGTGTTACGTAAAGGCGACGTTAACAAATAAACCCTAAAACCCTAGGTGCACGATTGCTGCATTCGCGGGTACCGGGTACGTGGTGGAGCACCTTTGTAGGAGTTGATGGTCGGGACCACAGGTGAACGACTTGGAGCGTGGTGGCTCGCCAGTTGCCACAGATCGCGTAGCCACATTTAAAATATCGTTTTTAGCGGGGTTAAGAGTTCCGATTTTCAATGGCACGTTATAAGTAGTAAGTAGTTTTTAGAACGATTGGTATGGAGCGAAAATGGAATTCATAGTACTACGTACCTCCTTGGCGTATGGTTGTATGGGTTTATGTAACGAGATGTTGAACCTGGTATTTCTAGGGCAAATACTATGGTTTAGATTTAGATGCTGGTTTTCAGTAATCGAAAGGGGAAACCCTTCTTTGATTAAAAAAACTACTACCTCCATTTTGGTTTACTAGTCCCCATCGTACATTGGGTCAAAGTTTGTCCACGAATTTTACTTGTAAAATGTGAATGGAAAACGAGATTTTGCTATACCCAAACAAAAAAGGATTGGAGGGAGTGATTGCTCTGACACAGACGCGACCTCTCATAGCGCAGGCATTCAACCGACACGCCGGCCAAGAGGGCCGTACTCGTTGCAGGCCCGGCTGAGCACGCCTCCTCGCCACATGCAACCAACTTAAGACTGCCCCGCCTGCCTTCATTCAATCCGCGCGTGTGCCGGCAACACGTCCTTCTGCGAGCCGGCAGGCATTTTAGAACACAAAGAATGACTAAGATATAATTAATTTACGCATGGTCTTGACTTGTTGTGCTCGCACTGCTAGCAGGAACTAGTAGATGTTTTTCTTTATTTTTAACTCTCCTCACATTTTTTGGCTTTGAAGTGAATCATGGTTGTGGACATTATGTATGAATGTGCAGATGTCTGTGAACATGAGTTTGATGTGGAAGTTGAACTTGGAATGCCAGGCTTGCGCGTGAACTATACCATGTCCAATGCTTCGTTTGTTATTGTTTGGAAAGTAATTGCTGTTATTACATGACCCGGAAAAAAAATTATGCCACATCAGTAGATGCACAGACATCACAACAGGCATGCTGACTGGATAAACATTTGAACCTATCTATTATGAAGGAAATTTTGTATTGACAATAGTTTTAGATAGCAGGAGACGCCTATCCTGCTCTGCCTCTGCTAGCTTATTTCTGGCTTCTTCCATCTCTTCTTTGGCTTGGGTGAAGAGAGCATCTGATTGCTCTTTTCGCTTCTCCAGGAACTTAGCTACATTCTCAAGGGCTGCTGCACGCTTTCTTTCAGCATTTACTAATGCCACGAGGACACGAACAGCTGACGACTCCACCTGGCTTGTGTGTAATCCAGCATCATCTGGGAATTTGCACCTTGTGTCTAATCCAGCATTATTAGGGAACTGGCACCTTGTGTGTAATCCAGCTTCATTTTGGAAACATGATCTCAAGGTTGACCATACTTCCCTCCTCGCAGCAACTGCATCCTGACATGAAGTTACTTCTTTTTTAGATCAATACTCAGAGAAACCTAGATCCATTTAGTAGAAGCCAGATAAACAGAACTCGGAGGAGTGAATTCAAAAGGAAAAGAAATATAAAAATAGACTACAAGGTGAGAACACCCACTTCCTACATCAAGTTAAAAACGAAAGCATTAGGACGATTAAGACTCTTCTTATTACACATCGAAGAACACCACGCTTAAGGGAAACAGAAACTACAAAATATACACATCGAAGAACACGAGGCTAAATGAAAGTAATTGAAAGGGTGTTACTTACCAAAGCTCATTTTACAGGTTTGGTGCAGCTCCTCTTTAACTTGCCACGCTCCTTGAAGATGTCCCAAATATCCCGTGTTTGGTCTTCATTGCTCCTCTGCATGTTCACACTCGTGGTTTTAAAATCTCAACATTGCAAGAAAAATACTACTAGTAATACTCGCTCATCTTGTGGGCAACATTAAAGGACTCGTCTGCCATGTTAGAGCATCTCGAACAGAATCACAACGCGCGGCGCTTTAAAAAAGCGTTTACAGTGCTGAGATCGAGAAGTAGATACTAGAGAGTAGAGGATAGTTCTCAGCATAGATAGATAAAAAAGATACCCATACCCCTCTCCAGATTTGCAAAAAAGGCCTTCCCTCATTCATCCTTTTCTCCCACAAGATAAACAACTCATACAAATGCATCTTGATGCGTGCAACGCATGGGCATCTTGCTAGTTCTAAAAACCTTTCCATCATTTGCCACACTGCTGGTTGCAGATGAAAAACCTACCCAAGCACAGCGCGATACAGGAGCGACGCACAATTACAAGCTGATATTCTGTTGGACAATGGAGACTATAACCAATTACTTTTACGGGAACAATAGCACCCAGGAAAACTGAAGGGTAGGTATGAACAAAATTGGAGCTGCACATGTACTGCTAAGTGATTCAATACACACATTACAAATCGAGGAGGAGAACGATGGTCGCGGTGGCCTCTGTGAGTCATGGTCGGCAACGGGAGTCAGTTCATTGTCCACGATGGTGGTACTTCTGCACTTGGCGTCGGCTTCCGAGAAGTAGATCCGAGACCGTGGAAGACGATGCCGAGGAAGAGGCTCCATCTACGACGACGACGGTGGACCGGCTCCAGTGCGGCGTACGAGGTCGTCGATGAGGCAGATGCGCTGCGGTGGATGAGTGCGCTGATGTAAAGGGGAGGAGCACGAAGGCTCTGGTGCCGTGGAGAAGTCTATTTTGCGATGGGGATAGAAAATGGGGAGTATTCAGGTGTACTACTCTGGGTGTCAGGGTGGGGCTGGCTGGGTAGGGTGAACCTGAAGTTACAAAAACAGCCCCCTACCAAGCGTCGTACGTAGGCCTGTTCCGAAGGCTATGATGGTAACTTCCCACTGCTCGAATCAGGGTCGCGAGAGATTTTCCCGCCGACCTCAAAATTTCGTGACAATGGACTCCCCGTGTGGCGTGTTGAGTGATTCAGCTAAGCAACTAGCGAGTAGTAGTAGTAAACTCTGCATATTAGGTTTGACCGAAGTGAGACTTCCTAAAGTTTGACCAAGTTTATATAAAAATATAAACATTTACCATAACAAATATGTATGATGTGGAAGTACATTCAATAATGAATCTAACGGTATTTATTTGTTATTGTATATGTTAATATTTTTTGTTATAAGCTTTCTGAGAGTTTACAAAACTTAACTTTGACCAATGCTAATATGCGGACTAAAATAAAAACGGAGGGAGTACACATTTGTTTTCTTAGTTTGTAGTGAACTAATCATTTGTTGAAATTGTGAAATAAATATATTAGGCTATTGACTTCGAATGTAATGGTCTATACAATTCAATAGTTACAATCATTGTCGAATCCCAAGATGTATACAAGGTCTATAGTACTTCACAACATGCTCAAACTCACATAATCCCAGTCAAATGAGAATCTAAATGCATTTCATAGTTATTACTTTGTAGGATGCAACAAAAACAACCAAAACTCTACATCAGCCATTATAGAAGCAACATTTTAACATATCCCATTGTGTGAATGAAACGTGCAGAGAGAGCTTTTGAAGATGGAGCAGATAGGGCGGGAAAGATTGTATGTATGTGGACGAGAGAGTAGGAGACAAACCTAATGAGACAGAGAGAGAGAGAGAGAAAGAGAAAGAGAGAGGAAGAAGTTAGGTCTGTGAGAAAGATGGAGACATGTAATATACGTGATTCTGTATACGTGGAAGGAGAAGAGACAACATGTTTGATGAGAGAGCTGGAAAAACATGGATGAGAGGGGAAGGATCTCATGGGTTGAGGGATTGACAATTTTGTGCGAGGGAGAGAGGGATTGGTAATTTTGTGCAAGAGAGAGAGAGAGGGTGGGGGAGGAGTCAGTCAGCCGTTGTCACATCACCCTGCTTCCAAATGACCCTGCATTCTCTAGCGCAGTGTGGTCGCCGTCTTCGATCTGCTCGATGCCCTATTTGAAGATTGAGGTGTTGTGCATGTTGGGGTGCAAAGAAGCACAAGCGAGAGTGGTCGCCGTATAACCTTGGATGGGGATGAATTGTGTGCTCGGGGGAGTGTGTGTGTGTGTGTGTGTGTGTGTGTGTGTGTGTGAGTGAGTGAGTGAGTGAGTGTGTGTGTGTGTGTCAGATATTGAGCAAAAACAAACCTAAGGAGAGAAATGGGTATTCACGAAGAGATTGTGCGGGCGTTGAGGTGGGCAGGGGCCGAGTGAGGGTGTCAAAATGTGCGCGTTGATGCATATGTTGCATGCGATCATGCGAGGGACGGACGAACCGAGAGAGATGGTTGTTGTGTTACGGATGCTCCTCTCTCTCTGTCTATCTGTCTCTCTATCTGTCTCTCTCTCTCTCTGTCTCTCTCTCACTCTCTCTCTCTCTCTCACACACACACACACACGCACAAGTAAACTAGAAGACCGTTCTCTCATGTATACACAACGTATCGGCATCTGTCTATGTCTCACTCATGCATGATCATTTGCACATTCACACCTCTCTATGTCTGTATCACACGCACACCGTCTCCACATTGCCCTTCCGCCACAACACACATATGGACACATACACACATTCTCTCACAGTCACACACACAAAATAAGTATTAAAAAAACTAGGGCGCACCTAAAACGTGCAAATCCAAATAAACACAAACTGGAGCTAAATTCAAATATATGGAAATATTGCAGCGTCAAGAACTTTCCCAGGAAAAAAAAGTTGAGTAATATTCGATGATTGTTTTCACACACACAAAAAGGTTCGGTGGATGTCCTTCGAGCGCGACACAGCGACGCACCATTTGATCGACCGCGCGGCCACGGTTCACGCGCTTGTACAGGATTCCGTATCGTGGCTGTGGTACTAACTTAAAAAAATTAATAAAAGCGTTGCCTAAGTCTAATGTTTATGTGTACTAGTACGGTTTTCTTTTAAGTTTGACCAACCTCATATAAAACTAAAGTAAGCTCCCATACGCGCACTCATCAATATGCCACCGCCGGTGTTGCGCATGCCAGCGCCTGCCTGCTCCGGACAACAATTTCTCGCCCATCACCGCCATGTCGCCGCCAACCCTGTGCCATGAAGCCGAAGGCTCGCCCGCTCATGTTGTCTGTAGTCCCTCGTCGCCATGCCGCCGCGCTGCCAAGCACGCGAGCAGCTGGTGCAGCCGCATCTATGCACGCAGCGTATGAAGAGGAGGACGAGCGCGTGCTCCAGCACGCCGGCGAGGAGGAACTAGCGTGTCATTGTCGTCTCCGCCCGCGTGGAGGAGGCGCACATGGTGGCTGTCGCGGCGGAAGCTGGTCACGCGCACGTCGAGCCCGCAAACCGGGTGCAGACGCGGAATCTACCTTCGTGACCTTGAATGCCACGTGGATCCTGCAATCTGAAGGAGCAATTTGGGTCAGTCGACTCATGTGAGCCGTTTGATGCAACATGGATGGCTAGAAGGGCTTCTTCCACCTCTTCTGTCGTCTTCTTCCTTTGCTCCGTCGAACTTCTTTCACAAATTGACTGACCCAAATTATACTACTAGTACGAACGTATTAAGTACAGTAGGAACACGAAGGTACGAGCAGTAGTACCAACTGCAAGAAGAACTATAGTAAGACATAGTACTAGTACTACTCTACGTACTAAAGAGTTCAAATAACGAGAAAGAACATAAACATAGTTCTGCTGGGGCCTCAGCACAACACACCCTTGAAAATAAACTAAGCAACTAGTTCGCTTGACACTGCAGTAGAACCAGCATGAGCGACGGTACTGCGACCTACTCGGAGTCCGAGTCCACGTCCTCGACTTCGTCCTCATCCCTCTTCCTCTTCCTCTTCGCCGACGCTTCTTTGCTTGAACCGGACATTGGGCTCTACTTCTTCATCCAACCCATGTAGATATTTAAACAAAGGTAGGCACCCATTGCTGCGTACAGGATGTGATCTTCATCTAATGTCTTCGACTCCCATGCATGATGAAACTCGTGATGAGGTTTCTTCAGTTTAGCATACAAAGGATCAATCATGGCTGCTGCCAGGGTCAGCATTGAAGGTTGAGAGGAGGACACCAGGCTTTCCTTCTGGAGATCGAAGGGCTGGCCTACAACGAGACCTATCCAATGCAGGACATCCCTGTCATTCTTAAAGCCTACAGTAACGAATTTCACTCTTTTGTCCTTGAGGAAGTTCTTAAAATCCTGGCACTCAATGTCGGCATGGCATATGTGGTAGACCAAGCAAACATTATGTATGCAAACCTGGATCACGGCGGGCTTCTTCCTCTCTTCTTCCTTTAGATCCTTCTCTCGTCCCAGGACTGTGGTGTACTCAACATCTAACCCAGCGACCCACTCATCCGTTGAACTGTTGAACATGCATAGGAAGCGAGCAAGCCATGCTTTCACCATCGCGGATCCACGTGTGTAGATGACGATGAGTTGATCAGTGGTGATGGCTCTAACCTGGTACTCAGCGGCGACCATGGAGATTTGGGAGGCCATGGATTTTGGAGGAGGGTTAGGAGAAGTTGAACTGTTGTACCACGCAAAAACTGGGAGCGAACTAATGTGAAAAGACGGGATGACTGGGAGCGAACTGTTGTGAGGTAGAAGACGGGGACGAGTAGGGCGTGTGAACGACGTGGGGTTGCTGGCTTGCCCGGTGGATAAACGGCTCCAAGCCCCCAAAGAGTTCTAGAGAACTATGCGGGGCCCACTAGATGTCATGTCTACTAGACCCATATCGTAGGCTTGACGGTATAGCTTCTTCCTGTTCGCACACCATGCCAGCGCGTGGATGTAACTTCACTTAATTCCGTCAACAATCGCGCCTCCCACGACCTTCGCCTCCCTCGCACGGTCGCGCCCTTTGAGACTTCGACCGGCTATAAATGAGCAATTTTTTTGCCTACTCCGCATGCATGATACTCCCTCTGGTCCTTTTTACTCCCGTCAACCGTTTGCAAAGTGTTTGACCAAATATATACTTTTTTTGAACACCACCTTATATTAATTAACTAGCCACACCAGTACACTCATTCGATACAATATTCACCACACAGGGCGGTACGTTATTTACAAGAATACCATCTAATCTATTGTCAAAGCTATACTTAGCGATTAAGTGTGCCACCTTATCGGCCGAACGGCTAATCTTTGACAATTGAAGATTGTTGATCAACTTCGAGATGCTCAACGCTTTCATCTTCAGGTCACACATAGCAGACCTGTCATAGTCCCCCGATGCAAGAGACGCTACCACAAAAGCGCAATTAGTCTCTAAAATTAAAGGATTATGAAGAGAAATACCTATGTAGAGACCGACAATGCAAGCCCTAAGCTCTGCTTCCTCCACGCTTTGACAGGCATCAATGAAATCCCACGACCAAATTTATACTAAAAATATCAATACTACAACACTGATTATAATGAGTATAAGAAATACGTTTTATAATGAGTGTAAAAATATTGATTTGACATTGTGAATGTTGATACTCCCTCCGTCTAGGTGAGTAAGTCATCTTAGGTTGTGCACCGTGACCAAGGAGGAGGGGAAAACGAGAGAGATTAATGTTTATTTGCTAATTAAATAGTATTGCATGCAATGAACTAACCACTGCATGTCATGTTGGATAGTCTCATGTCATTAAAAGCATGCACACCCTCATCTCTTATTGGTTGATATGTCAAGAAACAAGAAACAAGGTAAGTTAATGCACCGCGCCTATGTGTTTTGGGATTATTTGGTTTTCGTAAGATGACTTACACACCTAGCTATTAGAGTACCACTACCTCCCTTATAGTTTAAAGGGCTCGACTCAAAATTTTCACCTACACTTAGCAAGATAGTAGAGGCGGTGGAATACTTTTTGAAGTCTGCAAAAGTACTCAACTAATGTTGTCTTTCTTCGGAAAAAATGTGTTTACCAATGCATGCATGAACACTAGTTACTCTAACCCCCCTCTCTTCTTTAATTATTTGCCACATCAGCATGTTTGTTATTCCCGTGTGCATGATACCAGCTAAGATACCACCATGATGGCCAGCCTTAATCATCGCATGCAATAATTTAATGCACCTTGAAATATCAACATGTGTGGGACGTGTATGTTTTTAATGACTTGAGACTATACCTAGCCCGGCATGCAAGAGGACTTATTATGCACCGTTCCCCATACCTGCAGGAAGCCTGTTCGTCTCCAAATCTTTTCATCTCCATGTGTGGAAACAATATGCCTGCCAAACTCTCCTTCTCCCTCCGACAGTCCCACCACTCCACCCCGTGTGAAAAAATCTGCATGCATGACTCTCCTCCCCCCACGCTTGTCCAATCCATTGTGACCAGCAATATTTTCACCCCTTCGCTCCCCCGTAATTTACTCCAACAAATATGCCCACGTAGCTTTTACTTAACTTCAGGTGCATTGGGTCACTGACATAAGGGCCTAGCAGTGTACTGGCCCACATGTCAGTGACGCAACTGGACCTGCAGTTAAGTCAGTGCAGCTCAGTCCATATCTTACATAGGTGTGCCATTGCTCACTATAAATAATGTGCCTCCCACGACATCGCTATCTCCTCCCCCTCACGTTCACGTTCATCGCTATCTCCCCCCCTCCCTCTCACGTCGACCACCATGGCATCGCCCCTCCCAAGCCCTAGGAGCCCCTCGCTGCACCACGCGGACGGTCACGCGTCGCCTTCTGTTCCTTGCCGCCACTAGTCGAGGACGACGCGTCGGCGTTCCGCTCCTCGCCGCTACGCGATGCGTCGCCGTTCCGTTCCTCGCCGCTACGCGACGCGTCGCTGTTCCGTTCCTCGCTGTCACTAGTTGAGGAGGACGCGTCGGTGTTCCGCTCCTCCCCGCGACGCGACGTGTTGTCGTTCTGTTCCTCATCGCCACTAGTCGAGGAGGACGCGTCGGCGTTCCGCTCCTTGCCGCGACGCCAATCTCGCTAGCACGCGCGTCGGCTCCCTGCTACGAGGAGAACGCCGCGCCACCCACCGAGCCCCCCCAACCTTGAGGAGCTTTGCAAAGAAATGGATGTCGCCTTGTGGGAGGCTTTGCCTCCAGCAAAGCGCGCCAAAATAGAGGCGGAGAAGAAGGCCGAGGAAGAGAAGCGCACCGCGCAACAAGCTTTCTGGGAGATCTATGTCGCGTCCGAGAGAGTCAAGCAATTGGTTCTTTGGCAGAAGGCTCGTGCGAGGGCCGTGAGGGTGGCACGAGGACGCCCGTGCCGACGCCCTGAGTGCAGTCGGGCCCAAGCGCCTCATCTACGCTTGGCGGTACGTGGACCATGTGCACGCTTCCAGCCAGGAGGAGTACCTGTTGGCGCCGGATCACCACACCGGTGAGATCACGCTCGCTCGCCGGCAAGCCGCCAATCAGCACCTCGCGAGTTGCGAGGCTGAGGAAGAGGCGTTGTGTCGGCGCGCTGGGAAACGGCCGTGCACCAAGGCACTCGTGGCGCGCCGCAAGCGCTCCTGCGAGCGCCGTGGCTTTTAGGAGGAGTATAATTTTTGTTTCGTAAGGCGATCTCATTAGTTTTGGGACGCAAATGATAAATCCCGAACGTTCAGGAATTTTTAGTGTCCTTAATTAAGTATGTAAAAGGCAAAGTTTGGAAACGTTGTGTATTATTATGCATTTTGCAAGTATGTGCATATAGCACAAACTTTACTATATACTATCGGACTACACGTCTCTCTCGATATATGCTTGCAGACTGTGCTACTCCCTCCGTCCAGGTCAATAAGTCATCTTTGGTTGTGCATGGTGACCAAGGAGGGAAGACTTGTACACCTAGACGGAGGGAGTACTACTATTACTTATGTACGTGCAAATGCATGTTTTAACATTACTATGCGTTTTTTGTAAAAATAGAAAAACAACACTAGTTAAGCTTGTGAAACGATTCAATGCAAAACAAATGCAAAAATGCTCGTTTGATTGTTTACTTTTAGCTTCCTTCTCTGTGGTTATTTCTCTGTCATACTTTGTACGGAGCATCTCACTGGTTGGAAAGGCATGCAAATTCCCAAACCGCTTCCTACACCCTGTATCGAATTTTTTGCCTAACAAGTTGTGCCGTGCAATTGGAATTCCAACTTGAGTACTACTACTAGTAGGAGTACCAGGGGCCAGTTCTTTTAGGCTTCTAGATTAGTAATCCCATAACTACTACCTCCGTCCTGGTTTATTGGTCCCCATTGTAATCTATGTCAAATTTTGATCATAAATTTAACTAATGAAATGTTAGTGCATGTCACATGCACTACTCCATCCGTCTAGGCGAGTAAGTCATCTTAGGATGTGCACCGTGACCAAGGAGGAGGATAAAACAAGAAATGTTAATGTTTATTTGCTAATTAATAGTATTGCATGCAATGAACTAACCACTGCATGTCGTGTTTGATATCTCAAGTCATTAAAAGCATGCACACTCTTTATCTCTTATTGGTTGATGTGTCAATAAACAAGAAACGAGGTAGAAGTTAATGCACCGCGCCTAAGTGTTTTGGGATTATTTGGTTTTCGTAAGATGACTTACACACCTAGATGCACCGCGCCTAAGTGTTTTGAGTAACATTTTATCAGTTAAATCTTTGGTCAAAATTTAGCACAAATTACAATGGTGAGGAATAAACCAGGACGGAGTAGTAGTTTAGAAGCCCAAATAAATGAGTGACGCGCCTTATTGTTACTCTCCACAGTGACTAGTCTTGTGGGAAAAGCTGGGGAAGCCGCCAAAAGAACTGGCCCTAGGAGTAGTAGCTAGGGATCGAGTGTGGGAGATGAACCGGAGAAAGTAAATGCAGAGAGATGAAATGCAAAAAGACGGAGGGATGTGATGGTTGCTTGTCCATTTATTTTACCAGGCCATTTATTACTGGGAGTGGTTGGGTTTTGTGATATGACAGCTTTACTGCCGCGCCACTACTACGTCTTGAGCTAGCATTGGTTTTCCCGAAGAGGAGAGGGTGATGCAGCAAAGTGTAGCGTAAGTATTTCCCTCAGTTTTGAGAACCAAGGTATCAATCCAGTAGGAGGCTCCTCAAAAGTCCCACGCACCTACACAAACAAACTGAGAACTCGCAACCAACGCAATAAAGGGGTTCTCAATCCCTTCACGATCACTTACGAAAGTGAGATCTGATAGAGATAGTATGATAAGATAAATATATTTTTGGTATTTTGTGATATAGATGTAGAAAAGTAAAGATGCAAATAAAAGTACATTGAAATCAAATATGATAAGAGATAGACCCGGGGGCCATAGGTTTCACTAGAGGCTTCTCTCAAGAGCATAAGTATTATGGTGGGTGAACAAATTACTGTCGAGCAATTGATAGAAAAACGAATAATTATGACGTTATCTAGGCATGATCATGTATATAGGCATCACGTCCATAACAAGTAGACCGACTCCTGCCTGCATCTACTACTATTACTCCACACATCAACCGCTGTCCAGCATGCATCTAGAGTATTAAGTTCATAAGAACAGAGTAACGCTTTAAGCAAGATGACATGATGTAGAGGGATAAACACATGCAATATGATATAAACCCCATCTTCTTATCCTCGATGGCAACAATACATACGTGTCTTGCAACCCTTTCTGTCACTGGGTAAGATCACCGCAAGATTGAACCCAAAGCTAAACACTTCTCCCATGGCAAGAAAGATCAATCTAGTAGGCCAAACCAAACTGATAATTCGAAGATACTTGTAAAGATAACTCAATCATACATAAAAGAATTCAGAGAAGATTCCAATATTATTCATAGATAAACTTGATCATAAACCCACAATTCATCGGATCTCGACAAACACACCGCAAAAAGAGATTACATCAAATAGATCTCCACAAGATAGGGGGAGAACTTTGTATTGAGATCCAAAAAGAGAGAAGAAGCCATCTAGCTAATAACTATGGACCCGTTGGTCTATGGTAAACTACACACAACTCATTGGAGGGGCTATGGTGTTGATATAGAATCCCTCCGTGGTCGATTCCCCCTCTGGCAGAGTGCTGGCGAAGGCTCCAAGATGGGATCTCGCGGATACAGAAGGTTACCGCGGTGGAAATTGTGTTTCTTGGTGCTCCTGGATGTTTTCGGGGTCCATGGACATATATAGGAGGAAGAAGTACGTCGGTGGATGCCCGGGGGGCCCACAAGACAGGGGGCGCGCCCTATAGGGGGGGGCGCCCTCCTATCTCGTGGGGCCCTCAGAGATTTCTTGACTTGCACTCCAGGCTCTCCGGATCAGATTTGTTCCAAAAATAACGCTCCCGAAGGTTTCATTCCGTTTGGACTCCGTATGATATTCCTTTTCTTCGAAATACTGAAATAGGCTAAAAAACAACAATATGGGCTTGGCCTCCGGTTAGTAGGTTAGTCCCAAAAATGATATAAATGTGTAGAATAAAGCCCATAAACATCCAAAAGGGGTAATATAATAGCATGGAACAATCAAAAATTATAGATACGTTGGAGACGTATCTAGCATCCCCGAGCTTAATTCCTGCTCGTCCTCGAGTAGGTAAATGATAAAAAGAGAATTTTTGATGTGGAATGCTACCTAGCATAATTCATAATGTAATTTTCTTTCATTGTGGCATGAATGTTCAGATCCAAATAATACAAAATAAAAGTTCATAAAGACATAAGAAATAGTAATACTTCAAGCATACTAAACAAGGTAATCATGTCTTCTCAAAATAACATGGCTAAAGAAAGTTATACCTACAAAATCATATAGTCTGGCTATGCTTCATCTTCATCACACAAAGTATTTAATCATGCACAACCCCGATGATGAGCCAAGCAATTGTTTCATACTTTAATAATCTCAAACTCTTTGAACTTTCATGCAATACATGAGCGTGAGCCATGGACATAGCACTATATGTGGAATAGAATGGTGGTTGTGGAGAAGACAAAAAGGAGAAGATAGTCTCACATCAACTAGGCGTATCAACGGACTATGGAGATGCCCATTAATAGATATCAATGTGACTGAGTAGGGATTGCCATGCAACGGATGCACTAGAGCTATAAATATATGAAAGCTCAACAAAAGAAAACTAGTGGGTGTGCATCCAACTTGCTTGCTCACGAAGACCTAGGGCACTTTTGAGGAAGCCCATCATTGGAATATACAAGCCAAGTTCTATAATGAAAAATTCCCACTAGTATATGAAAGTGACAACATATGAGACTCTCTATCATGAAGATCATGGTGCTATTTTGAAGCACACGTGTGGAAAAAGAGATAGTAGCATTGTCCCTTCTCTCTTTTTCTCTCATTCTCTTTTTTTCTTTTTTTCTTTTTTTTCTCTTTTTTTCTTTCTTTGGCCTTTTTCTTTTTTTCTCTTTTTTTCTTTTTGGCCTTTCTTTTTTTTTTCTTTTTGTAAAGTCTGAAGTCTCATCCCGACTTGTGGGGGAATCATAGCCTTCATCATCCTTTCCTCACGACGACAATGCTCTAATAATGAAGATCATCACACTTTTATGGATTTACAACTCAAAGCTTGAACAAGATATGACTCTATATGAATGCCTCCGGCGGTGTACCGGGATATGCAATGACTCAAGAGCGACATGTATGAAAATTATGAAGGTGGCCTTGCCACAAATACGATGTCAACTACATGATCATGCAAAGAGCACTATGACAAAAGTAATGTGTGTCATATGAACGGAACAGTGGAAAGTGGCATGGCAATATATCTCGGAATGGCTATGGAAATGCCATAATAGGTAGGTATGGTGGCTGTTTTGAGGAAGGAGTATGGTGGGTGTATGGTACCGGCGAAAATTGCGCGGCACAAAAGAGGCTAGCAATGGTGGAAGGGTGAAAGGGTGTGTATAATCCATGGACTCAACATTAATCAAAAGAACTCATATACTTGTTGCAAAATTTAGAAGTCATCAAAAATCAAAGCACTACCTGCATGCTCCTAGGGGGATAGATTGGTAGGAAAAGACCATCGCTCGTCCCCGACTGCCACTCATAAGGAAGACAATCAATAAATAAAACTGTGCTCCAACTTCATCATAAAGCGGTTCACCATATGTGCATGCTACAGGAATCACAAACTTCAACACAAGCATTCTATAAAACCATAATCACCCAACTAGCATGACTTTAATATCACTACCTCCATATCTCAAAACAATTATCAAGTATCAAGTTGATCATAGCATCCAATTCACTTCCTATGATAGTCTTTATTATACCCAACTTGGATGCTCATCATTCTAGGACCAACTTTGTAACAAAAGCAAATACCATGCTGTTCTAAAAGACTCTCAAAATGATATAAGTGAAGCATGAGAGACTAGCAATTTCTTCAAAATTAATACACCACCGTCGTGCTCTAAAAGATATAAGTGAAGCACTAGAGCAAAAACTATCAAGCTCAAAAGATATAAGTGAAGCACATAGAGTATTCTAGCAAATTCTAATCAAATAGGCTTCTCCAAAAAGGTGTGTTACAGCAAGGATGATTGTGGTAAGCTAACAAGCAAAGATTAATATAATACATGACGCTCCAAGCAAAACACATATCATGTGGCGAATAAAAATATAGCTCCAAGTAAAGTTACCAATGAACGAAGACGAAAGAGGGGATGCCTTCCCGGGGAATCCCCAAGCTTAGGCTTTTGGCTACTCTTGAATATCTTGGGGTGGGTATCCCCAAGCTTAAGCTCTTGCCGCCCTTTATTCCGTAGTCCATAAAGGCTTTACCCAAAACTTGAAAACTTCACAACACAAAACTCAACAGGAAATCTTATAAGCTCCGTTAGTGAAAGAAAACAAAACCACCACATAAGGTACTGCAATTAACTCATTTTTTTATTTTGGTGTTAAACCTACTGTATTCCAACTTCCTTATGGTTTATAAACTAATTTATTAGCCATAGATGCATTGAAATAAGCAAACAACACACGAAAAACAGAATCTATCAAAAACAGAACAGTCTATAGCAACCTGTAACTAACGCAAACTTCCGGAACTCTAAAAATCCTACCAAAATAGGACGTACTGGAAAATTTGTCTATTGATCAGCAGCAAAAATAATCAATGCAAAAGCACGTTTCTGTGATTTATTGAGTATTTTCTCGTGAGCATAAAGTTTCTGTTTTTCAGCAAAATCAAATCAACTATCATCGTAGCTTATCCTATAGGTTCTACTTGGCACAAACACTAATTAAAAGATAAAAACACATCTAAACATAAAGTAGATGCAAGATTTATTACTAAACAGGAACGAAAGGAAAAAACATAAAGAAAAATTGGGTTGCCTCCCAACTAGCGATATCGTTTAACGCCCCTAGCTAGGCATAAAAGCAAGGATAGATCTAACTAGTGCCATCTTTGGCACTTGTCTCATAAGTAGCACGCATGATAGATTCATAAGGTAATTTGACTTTCTTTCTTGGAAAGTGCTCCGTGCCTTTCTTTAAAGGAAATTGGAATCTAATGTTCCCTTCCTTCATATCAATAATCGCACCAATCGTTCTAAGGAAAGGTCTACCAAGAATAATAGGGCAAGAAAGATTGCAATCTATATCAAGAACGATAAAATCTACGGGCACTAAATTTCTATTAGCAACAATAAGAACATCATTGATCCTTCCCATAGGCTTTTTAATGGTGGAATCCGCAAGGTGCAAATTTAAAGAGCAATCATCAAGATCATGGAAACCTAGAATATCACATAAAGTTTTCGGAATCGTGGAAACACTAGCACCCAAATCACACAAAGCAAAACACTCATAATCTTTAATTCTAATCTTTATAGTAGGTCCCCACTCATCATTAAGTTTTCTAGGTATAGAAACTTCCAAATTCAGTTTTTCATCATAAGATTGCAACAAGGCATCAACGATATGTTTTGTAAAAGCTTTATTTTGACTATAAGCATGGGGAGAATTAACAACGGATTGCAACAAGGAAATACAACCTTTTAAAGAGAAATTATCATAATCAAATTCCTTGAAATACGAGATAGTAGGTTCAATATTAGAAGTTGAAGATTCTCCAATCTCTCTTTTACCAAATTTAGCATTAAGATCTAAAGACTCCGAATTTTTGGGACGCCTTCTAGGAAAAGTTGATTCATCATCACTCCCATAATCATCAAAATTCATCTTGCAAAACATAGATCTAATTGGAGACGCATCAATAACTTTAAATCCTCATCATTATTTTCATGGAGACTAGAAGAACACGCTTTTATAAAGCTTTCTTTTTTTAGCACGCAATCTAGCGGTTCTTTACTTGCACTCGTCAATGGAGATTCTCATTACTTTGAGAGACTCATTGATATCGTGCTTAGGAGAAGAAGATCCCAGTTTAAGAGAATTAACATCAAGCGAAAGTCTATCAACGTTCCTAGCCAAATCATCAACTTTGAGCAATTTTTCTTCAAGCAAAGCATTAAAATACTTTTGAGAAATCATAAATTCTTTCACACTATTCTCAAAATCAGAGGGCATCTTATTAAAATTACCATAAGAATTATTGTAGGAATTTCCATAATTATTAGAGGGATTACTAGGGAATGGTCTAGCATTAAAATTTCCTCCATACGCATTGTTTCCAAAATTATTCCTACCAACAAAATTCACATCCATAGATTCATTATTATTCTCAATCAAGGAAGACAAAGGCATATCATTTGGATCAAGAGGAGTTTTTTTAGTAGCAAACATCTTCATAAGTTCATCCATCTTTCCACTCAAAACATTGATTTCTTCTATAGCATGCACTTTTTTTACTAGAAGATCTTTCGGTGTGCCATTGAGAATAATTAGCCATAATATTATCAAGCAATTTTGTAGCATCTCCTAACGTAATTTCCATAAACGTGCCTCCCACGGCCGAATCTAAGAGATTTCTAGAGGCAAAGTTCAAACAGGCATAAATTTTTTGTATGATCATCCATAACTTCAAACCATGAGTAGGGCAATTGCGAAGCATCAATTCATTCTTTCCCAAGATTGGGCAACATGCTCATGATCAAGTTGTTTAAAATTCATAATATCGTTCCTAAGAGTGATGATCTTAGCGGGAGGAAAATACTTAGAGATAAAAGCATCTTTGCACTTGTTCCAAGAATCAATACTATTTTTAGGCAAAGATGAAAACCAAATTTTAGCACTATCTCTAAGTGAAAACGGAAATAACTTCAATTTGACAATATTGTTATCCGTATCTTTCTTCTTTTGCATATCACACAAATCAACAAAATTGTTTAGATGAGTAGCGGCATCTTCACTAGGAAGGCCGGCGAATTGATCTTTCATAACAAGATTCAGCAAAGCAGCATTGATTTCACAAGACTCAACATCATTAAGAGGAGCAACCGGAGTACTAAGGAAATCATTATTATTGGTATTCGAGAAGTCACATAACTTGGTATTATCTTGTGCCATGGCAACAAGTAATCCAACACACAAGCAAACAGAAAAAAGGCGAGCGAAAAGAGAGGAGGTGATTGGGAAAGAGAGGGCGAATAAAACGGCAAAGGTGAAGTGGGGGGAGAGGAAAAGAGAGGAAAATAATGTAAATGCGAGGGAGATGGGTTTGTGATGGGTACTTGGTATGTCTTGACTTGAGCAAAGACCTCCCCGGCAATGGTGCCAGAAATCCTTCTTGCTACGTCTTGAGCTAGCGTTGGTTTTCCGCGAAGAGGAGAGGGTGATGCAGCAAAGTATGGCGTAAGTATTTCCCTCAGTTTTGAGAACCAAGGTATCAATCCAGTAGGAGGCTCCTCAAAAGTCCCACGCACCTACACAAACAAATTGAGAACTCGCAACCAACGCAATAAAGGGGTTGTCAATCCCTTCACGGTCACTTACGAAAGTGAGATCTGATAGAGATAGTATGATAAGATAAATATATTTTTGGTATTTTGTGATATAGATGCAGAAAAGTAAAGATGCAAATAAAAGTAGATTGAAAGCAAATATGATAAGAGATAGACCCGGGGGCCATAGGTTTCACTAGAGGCTTCTCTCGAGAGCATAAGTATTACGGTGGGTGAACAAATTACTGTCGAGCAATTGATAGAAAAGCGAATAATTATGATGTTATCTAGGCATGATCATGTATATAAGCATCACGTCCATAACAAGTAGACCGACTCCTGCCTGCATCTACTACTATTACTCCACACATCGACCGCTGTCCAGCATGCATCTAGAGTATTAAGTTCATAAGAACAGAGTAACGCTTTAAGCAAGATGACATGATGTAGAGGGATAAACACATGCAATATGATATAAACCCCATCTTGTTATCCTCGATGGCAACAATACAATACGTGTCTTGCAACCCTTTCTGTCACTGGGTAAGATCATTGCAATATTGAACCCAAAGCTAAACACTTCTCCCATGGCAAGAAAGATCAATCTAGTAGGCCAACCCAAACTGATAATTCGAAGAGACTTGTAAAGATAACTCAATCATACATAAAAGAATTCAGAGAAGATTCCAATATTATTCATAGATAAACTTGATCATAAATCCACAATTCATCGGATCTCGACAAACAGACCGCAAAAAGAGATTACATCAAATAGATCTCCACAAGATAGGGGGAGAACTTTGTATTGAGATCCAAAAAGAGAGAAGAAGCCATCTAGCTAATAACTATGGATCCGTAGGTCTGTGGTAAACTACTCGCAACTCATTGGAGGGGCTATGGTGTTGATGTAGAAGCCCTCCATGGTCGATTCCCCCTCCGACAGAGTGCCGGCAAAGGCTCCAAGATGGGATCTTGCGGATACAGAAGGTTACTACAGTGGAAATTGTGTTTCGTGGTGCTCCTGGATGTTTTCGGGGTCCGTGGACATATATAGGAGGAAGAAGTACATCGGTGGACGCCCGAGGGGCCCACGAGACATGGGGCACCCTCCTATCTCGTGGGGCCCTCGGAGATTTCTTGACTTGCACTCCAGGCTCTCCGGATCAGATTTGTTCCAAAAATAACGCTCCCGAAGGTTTCATTCCGTTTGGACTCCGTTTGATATTCCTTTTCTTTGAAATACTGAAATAGGCAAAAAAAAGACAGCAATATGGGATGGGCCTCTGGTTAGTAGGTTAGTCCCAAAAATGATATAAATGTGCAGAATAAAGCCCATAAACATCCAAAAGGGGTAATATAATAGCATGGATCAAAAATTATAGATACGTTGGAGACATATCAGCCATGAGCGGGGTGAGAGGTGAGACTCCCGTGCAGCGCCTCCCTCTACACTTGTACTACATCGGTCATGATTTATTAGTCCCCCATTGAATACCAAGTTTGATTTGCTCAAGGTTGTAATCTGCCAAGTGCCCACAAGATCTGCAAATTATAAAGATTTCAGGCTAATTGCGTTCTTCAACCGTGCTCTCGCCTATCTGATAGGTCACTGCGGTAAGTGGATAAATCTGCACGTCCATCGCAGGATCATACATCCTCTATGGTTCTCTGATGCCATTGAACATAAGGGCTTCATTTACGCTGTCGACTCCTTCTATGGCTGGACGTATTGCTGGCCTACTCCAGTCATCGCTACAAATGGCAGTTACAGCAGTATGTTACTTTCCTATGATATCATGATGGCTTGCTTATATTACTGTCAACATTTACTGAAAAAATATTCATGCTCATAACATGATGTTCTTAAAATTGACTAAATCAAGAGCCCTTTTTTATTTGACTCCAACTTGATATGATGTTGTAGGCCGCCTGGTGTCCCTACCCTTCCTAATCCCAGAACCTTTCAAAGAAAAGCGGCATGGCAGTTGCAGGTGGTTCCTGGCTCGATCAGACGGCGGCGAAAGATTGATGATCGTTCGCATGTACCGGACATGTTGTTTCACGGAATACAATCACAGTCACTGCAAGGTCTTTGAGCAGGATCCCAGCTTCTCTGGGCCTTCAGGAATTTTTGACTGGAGGCTGGTAAGTAGCCTTGGTACACGCTCTCTGTTTGTCGGACTGAATTATCCGATTAACCAGGAGATAACCGACGGCAAGGATCGTGATGGCAGCACGGTTTTGTTCATCAGGCAAAACTGTGTGTACACAACGTACCATGCGTCTCTGCATGCACCATACCCTGATATGTTCCACCACGCTCTGGAGTCCAAAGTAGGAGAGAGGGTCGCAAGTATCAGACTTCGACCTGCTGGCTGGAGTTTCCCCTGTTAGGCACCCATCTGGTTCAAGCCGTTAGCCAATCTCCACAGCTTAATAAATAGTAACGTCTAACTGAGCCAGTTAGTTAGATGCGTACACTTGGTGTAGTAGGATCTTTATTTAGTTTTATGCATACACTTGTTCTTTTTTGGTAGCCCTTTTGTAATGATGGCTGATGTTTGGTTTGGAAGAGAGAGTTGCGTCTTCACTCTTCTGGCCTGCTTACTGCTTCTGTTGCACCCCCAACCCTGGTTGCTGCTGTCATTGTTTTCAATGTACAATCAGTAGTATATTTCGTCTGTTGGTTGAATAAATGTGTTGTTAGAACGACAAACACAATGTTTTGGAAGTAGTTGCACGATTCGATCCTTTAGTGCCCCGTAGCGTACGTAGCTCATACTATTTTTCATATGGAACACATTTTCCACTTGTTGATAACATGCAGCCCACTGATGAAGGCCCAATAGAGAAGCCCATAATTAACTGGAAGGGAGGCTCTCACATGAATCCGGCCCAGGTACATGCTCATGGTCCCCTAAACATAAGTAAGTAAATAAATAAATAAAGCTAAATGCTCATGCACCAGTTCTTTGGGAAAATAGGTAGCCCAGTATTTCTTTTTGAAGAATACCCAAGCTAGGCCTATTTGTTTTCTCCGAATTACTGGGCTGCAAATCTTTCAAGATGAGGAGGGATGCATTCCGTCCTGGCCAAAGAGTATGGTCAATGTCTGTTAAAAGTAATATCAAAAGGGGTAGAAAATTCCAAAAAAATTTATAACAAATGGGATATTAGTTTTCTTTGAATTTTGTTCTTCACTGATATCTTATACGTATTTCATTGGATTTAACATGACATAGTACTAATTTATTTTTAAATTTGTTTTATTATGGATATTTATTTTTGGATTAAGAATATTTCGTTCCCCAGCAAAAATTTCACACATATTTAGTTAATTTTTTGACCCTGGTACTGACCAGAAAATGGCCGGCAATTCTAAAAATGGAAAACGGGCGGCTGACTTGTTTACGCAAGGCTTTGTCAGTGAACACACGATTCTAGCCGCCATGCTTCTTCAATCTTTGATCTTCCTGCTCTAGCCGCCTAAACTAGCGCCGGCGGGACTGCCTGCTCCCTCCTCTTGTGGCCCACTGTGATGCCGTGCAGGCTTCCCCGGCCCACCCTACTCCCTCCGCTGGCCTGGTCGCACGCAATCAACTGCCTCCTTATTACGCGAAAAAAATGATTCCTCCCACTGGAATCTGGGGCGTACCGGTTGGGAGGCTGACCTGTGGGCCTACTATGTTGACGCGTACGCAGGGCCTGTCAACTTAGTCAACAAACGATTCTAGCAGCAGTAACCGTTGGATTTGAATCGAACGGTCCTGTTGCTTCTTCAAACGCTGCTCTTCTTGCACCAGCCGCCCAAACCAGCGACGGGGTGACCGCCTGCTCCTGCCTCCAGTGGTCGGCTGTGCTGCCGTTGAGGCCTCATCGCCCCCTACTACTCCCACTACTAGCCAGGCCCTGCGGCGACGGCAGCCTCACACCGCAGCCAAACCAGTGAACCCTCATACTCCTCTCTGCGTGGGCATCCACTGCCGCGTCTTCCAAGACTCCGCGTCATCCCCTTCCTAGGCCTCGCCGTCGTCCACCGCGTTGGTGCTCTCGGTGCGGCATGGTCAATGTGGTTAACGACATTCCATCAGAAGAGTACTATACGTGGAGAGGCTGACAGCTAGGTCCACGGCCACAGCCCAGTTTTTTTGTGATTTGCCAAGTAAGTCACTTTGTCAGGCCTATTGGGCTGCAAATCTTTCAAGACGAGGAGAGCTTTCATTCGGCTGGCCGAGAAAATGGCCCATCAGTAATGAGAAATGGGTTGTACATTTTTAAAACACATCAAACCGGCAATTAGTTTCAAATATCTTTTTTTCATTTTGAGATTTTAAATTACATTAATTTTTATCCGTGGAGAATTTGTTGGATTTTATATTGATATACATTTATCTTTAAAATCAGTTTGAATGTGAGTCGAAATTTCGGGATTAAAAACAGTTCGGACCGCACCTAAATATGCAAAATTTCATATAAGTTTTTAACCATGGCCACAATATGGGCTGTAATGCTAACAAAAAGAATATGGGCTCCAAAAAAAACCTTAAGAATTAGCAAATGGGTTGTAAATTATTAAAAATAATGGCACATGGGTTGTATGTTGTTTTCCACAGATTTGAGGCTTTCCTAAAAAAAAGGTTGACGCACAAGCAGTGACTGTTGGATGGCCATCCAACGGCCATCGTGCTTCTTCAATCTCTGGTCTTCCTGCTCTAGCCGCTCAAACAAGCGTCGGCGGGACTGCCTGCTCCCTCCTCCCTGCGGCCGGCTCTGACAGCTCGGACCCACCAGCTATATCTTCGTACGCAAGGAAGTTCCTCCTTACTACACACAAAAAAATGAATACTCCCCCTGTTAGCTGGGACCCAGTATAGTGGCAGGCTGACTTGTGGGCCTACTAAGTTGATGGGGACAGAGGGCTTTGTCAACTTAGTCAATATGCACGATTCTAGCTCCAGTGACCGTACGATGTCCATCCAACGGCCGTAGTGCTTCTTCAACCACTGGTCTTCTTGCTCCAGCCGCCCAAACCAGCGCCGGTCGTGCCTCGTGCTCCTGCCTCCCGTGGTCGGCTACGATGCGGCGGAGGCCTCACCGCCCCCTACTACTCCCACTGCTGGCCAGGCCATCCCTCTACTCACCCACACCCCCTGCTATTCTGCAGCGACGGCAGCCTCACACCGCAGCGAACCAGTGAACCCTCGTACTCCTCCACGCGTGGGCATCCACTGTCGCGTCTTCCCCGGCTCCGCGTCGTCCCCTTCCTAGGCCTCGCCTTCGTCCACCGCCCTGGTGCTCTCGGCGCGGCGTGGTCAACATGGTCAAGGAACGTCTTCCATCGGACGTGGACTGTACGTGGAGAGGCTGACAGCTGGGTCGACGACCGCAGCAAGGAAGTGCATCCTTATTACATGCAAAATAATTATTCCTCCACCTGCCAGTGGGGACCCACCGGACGGGCCATCGTATTTCGTGAAAAAATGTTTCCCCCCTGACTGCTGGGACCCACCAGCTATACCTTCGCACGCAAGGAAGTGCGTCCGGGCAAAAAAAAACGATTCGCCCCACTGACTACTGGGACCCACCAGCTACATCTTCGCACGAAAGGAAGTGCGTCCGGGCAAAAAAAACCATTCGCCCCCATGACTGCTGGGACCCACCAGCTACATCTTCGCATGCAAGGAAGTGCGTCCGAGCAAAAAAAATGATTCGCCCCCCTTACTGCTGGGACCCACCAGCTACATCTTCGCACACAAGGAAGTGCCTGACAGTCGGGACCCACCTGGTCGAAGCATACGTAGCATTGTCATTATGGTCGCGAACGTGTACGTACATATATATTGGTGGATGTAGAGGCGCGCACGTAGCATGTACACGTACGTACAGCGGCGAGGGTGCAAGAAAGAAAATACGGCCACGTACGTACATACGGGCAGGGTCTCGAACGCCTACTCGCGCATACGTACATGGCTGGGTCGGAACAGAGAAACAGCATCGTCCTCGTGTTCATGGGGAGCCAACCGGCTGGGTCGGAACGGAATGCGTGGTCGTGTTCATCGGGAGGGCTTGGACGGAACAGGCGATGGAAACGAGGCCTTGCGTACCGCACAACGGAGGAAACGGACCTCCTACGTTCGGAACGGGGTCCTATTGATCGAGAGGGGTGTGGCGTACCGCAAAACGAAGGAAACGGACCTCCTACGGTCGAAACCGGGGTCCTGTTGATCGGGAGGGGTGTGGCGTACTGCAAAACGGACGAAGCGGACTTGTGTTGGAACGCTACGGTCGAAACGGGGGTCCTGTTCATCGGGAGGGGTGTGGCGTACCACAAAACGGGACTCCACGGGATACTGTTCATCTCCATCGTCGACCTCCTCCAGCCTCCACGGGCTACCGTCAACTCCTCCAACCTCCACGGGCTCCTATTCATCCAGCCTCCACCGCGCGCTACTCCACCGGCTACTGTTCAACCACCCCTCCACCGTCTACTGTTCATCTAGCCCTCCACCGTCTACTGTTCATCCATCCCTCCACATCACGGGGTCCTGTTCAACCACCCCTCCGCGGCCACCCCTCCACCATCTATTATTCATCCAGCCCTCCACACCATGGGGTCCTGTTCATCCAAAGGCAACGCCACCGCTCACTGTTCATCCAAAAGACCCTCGCAACACTCACTGTTCATCCAATCGATCGGCTTCAGTTAGCAGTAGTAGCGAAGGAATCGCTCCATCGGGTTCAGTTAACAGCCATCGATCGATTGCTCGGGTTCAGTAACGCGTAGCCTGCAGTGCAATCGCTCGGGTTCAGTTAGAGCCCAATGCCTCGCTCGGGTTCAGTTAGAGCCAACGCCTCGCACACACGTGCGTACGTGTACAAGGGAAACGCGCATCGCTCGGCCCCCGACCTCCCACTGTAACCGGCAACTCCCCGAAATTTTCATCCCCCTCGCTTCTACTGTTGGAAATATGCCCTAGAGGCAATAATAAAAGGATTATTATTATATTTCCTTGTTCATGATAATTGTCTTTTATTCATGCTATAATTGTATTATCCGGAAATCGTAATACACGTGTGAATACATAGACCACAATACGTCCCTAGTAAGCCTCTAGTTGACTAGCTCGTTGGTCAACAGATAGTCATGGTTTCCTGACTATGGACATTAGATGTCGTTGACAACGGGATCACATCATTAGGAGAATGATGTGATGGAAATGACACAATCCTAAGCATAGCACAAGATCGTGTAGTTCGTTTTGCTAGAGCTTTTCCAAATGTCAAGTATCTCTTCCTTAGACCATGAGATCGTGTAACTCCCGGATACCGTAGGAGTGCTTTGGGTGTACCAAACGTCACAACGTAACTGGGTGACTATAAAGGTGCACTACAGGTATCTCCGAAAGTGGCTGTTGGGTTGACACGGATCAAGACTGGGATTTGTCACTCCGTATAACGGAGAGGTATCACTGAGCCCACTCGGTAGTGCATCATCATAATGAGCTCAAAGTGACCAAGTGTCTGGTCACGGGATCATGCATTACGGTACGAGTAAAGTGACTTGCCGGTAATGTGATTGAACGAGGTATTGGGATACCGACGATCAAATCTCGGGCAAGTAACATATCGTCTGACAAAGGGAATAGTATACGGGGTTGCTTGAATCCTCGACATCGTGGTTCATCCGATGAGATCATCAAGGAGTATGTGGGAGCCAACATGGGTATCCAGATCCCGCTGTTGGTTATTGACCGGAGAGCCGTCTCGGTCATGTCTGCATGTCTCCCGAACCCGTAGGGTCTACACACTTAAGGTTCGGTGACGCTAGGGTTATATGAATATGAGTATGCAGCAAACCGAATGTTGTTCGGAGTCCCGGATGAGATCCCGGACGTCACGAGGAGTTCCGGAATGGTCCGGAGGTAAAGAATTATATATAGGAAGTGCTGTTTTGGCCATCGGGAAAGTTTCGGGGTCACCCAGTATTGTACCGGGACCACCGGAAGGGTCCCGGGGGGTCCACCGGGTGGGGCCACCTATCCCGGAGGTCCCCGTAGGCTGAAGTGGGAGGGGAACCAGCCCCTAGTGGGCTGGTGCGCCCCCCCTTGGCCCCCCCTGCGCCTAGGGTTGGAAACCCTAGTGGGGGGGGGCACCACTTGCCTTGGGGGGCACTCCACCCCCCTTGGCCGCCGCCCCCCCCCCTTGGGAGATTGCATCTCCCAGGGCCGGTGCCCCCCCTGGGGGCCTATATAAAGGAGGGCAGGGGGGAGGGCAGCCACACCCTGTGTCTTGGCGCCTCCCTCCCCCTGCTACACTCGTCCTCCTCCCGCAGCAGCTTGGCGAAGCCCTGCCGGAGTTCTGCTGCATCCACCACCACGCCGTTGTGCTGCTGGATCATCATCAACCTCTCCTTCCCCCTTGCTGGATCAAGAAGGACGAGACGTCATCCGCTCCGTACGTGTGTTGAACGCGGAGGTGCTGTCCGTTCAGCACTTGGTCATCGGTGATTTGGATCACGGCGAGTACGACTCCATCATCACCGTTCTCTTGAACGCTTCCGCACGCGATCTACAAAGTGGTATGTAGATGAAATCTCTCTCCCATGACTCGTTGCTTAGATGAACTCATAGATGGATCTTGGTGAAACCGTAGGAAAATTTTTAATTTTCTGCAACGTTCCCCAACAGTGGCATCATGAGCTAGGTCTATGCGCAGTTCTCTATTGTACGAGTAGAACACAATTTTGTTGTGGGCGTAGATCTTGTCAACTTGCTTGCCGCTACTAGTCTTATTTTGCTTCAGCGGTATTGTGGGATGAAGCGTCCCGGACCAACCTTACACGTACGCTTACGTGAGACAGGTTCCACCGACTGACATGCACTAGTTGCATAAGGTGGCTAGCGGGTGTTTGTCTCTCCCACTTTAGTTGGAGTGGATTCGACGAAAAGGGTCTTTATGAAGGGTAAATAGAAGTTGACAAAAATCACATTGTGGTTATTCGTAGGTAAGAAAACGTTCTTGCTAGAACCCAATTGCAGCCACGTAAAAGATGCAACAACAATTAGAGGATGTCTAACTTGTTTTTGCAGCAATTGTCATGTGATGTGATATGGCCAGAAGTTGTGATGAATGATGAATGATATATTGTGATGTATGAGATCATGTTCCTGTAATAGGAATCACGACTTGCATGTCGATGAGTATGACAACCGGCAGGAGCCATAGGAGTTGTCTTTATTTTTTGTATGACCTGCGTGTCATTGAAGAACGCCATGTAAATTACTATACTTTATTGCTAAATGCGTTAGCCATAGAAGTAGAAGTAGTCGTTGGCATGACAACTTCATGAAGACACGATGATGGAGATCATGATGATGAACATCATGGTGTCATGCCGATGACGAAGATGATCATGGAGCCCCGAAGATGGAGATCAAAGGAGCTATATGATATTGGCCATATCATGTCACTATTATATAATTGCATGTGATGTTTATTATGTTTATGCATCTTGTTTACTTAGAACGACAGTAGTAAATAAGATGATCCCTTATAATAATTTCAAGAAAGTGTTCCCCCTAACTGTGGGCTGTTGCTAAAGTTCGTCGTTTTGAAGCACCATGTGATGATCGGGTGTGATAGATCCTTACGTTCACATACAACGGGTGTAAGACAGTTTTACACACGCAGAAACACTTAGGTTAACTTGATGAGTCTAGCATGTACAGACATGGCCTCGGAACACAAAAGACCGAAAGGTCGAACATGAGTCGTATGGAAGATACGATCAACATGGAGATGTTCACCGATGATGACTAGTCCGTCTCACGTGATGATTGGACACGGCCTAGTCGACTCGGATCGTGTAACACTTAGATGACTAGAGGGATGTCAATCTGAGTGGGAGTTCATTAAATAATTTGATTAGATGAACTTAATTATCATGAACTTAGTCTAAAGTCTTTGCAAAATATGTCTTGTAGATCAAATGGCCAACACTCATGTCAACATGAACTTCAATGCGTTCCTAGAGAAAACCAAGCTGAAAGATGATGGCGGCAACTATTCGGACTGGGTCCGGAACCTAAGGATCATCCTCATAGCAGCCAAGAAAGATTATGTCCTAGATTCACCGCTAGGTGAAGCACCCATCCTAGAGAACCAAGATGTTATGAACACTTGGCAGTCACGTGCTGATGATTACTCCCTCGTTCAGTGCGGCATGCTTTACAGCTTAGAACCGGGGCTCCAAAAGCGTTTTGAGCGACACAGAGCATATGAGATGTTCGAAGAGCTGAAAATGGTTTTTCAAGCTCATGCCCGGGTCAAGAGATATGAAGTCTTCGACAAGTTCTATAGTTGTAAGATGGAGGAAAACAGTTCTGTCAGTGAGCACATACTCAAAATGTCTGGGTTGCACAACCGCCTATCCCAGCTGGAGATCAACCTCCCGGATGAGGCGGTCATTGACAAAATCCTTCAGTCGCTCCCACCGAGCTACAAGAGCTTTGTGTTGAACTACAATATGCAAGGGATGGTGAAGACCATTCCTGAAGTATTCTCAATGCTGAAATCAGCAGAGGTTGAAATCAAGAAAGAACATCAAGTGTTGATGGTCAATAAGACCACTAAGTTCAAGAAGGGCAAGGGTAAGAAGAACTTCAAGAAGGACGACAAAGATGTTGCCGCGCCCGGTAAGCCAGTTGCTGGGAAGAAGTCAAAGAATGGACCCAAGCCTGAGACTGAGTGCTTTTATTGCAAAGGGAAGGGTCACTGGAAGCGGAACTGCCCCAAATACTTAGCGGACAAGAAGGCCGGCAACACTAAAGGTATATGTGATATACATGTAATTGATGTGTACCTTACCAGTACTCATAGTAACTCCTGGGTATTTGATACCGGTGCCGTTGCTCACATTTGTAACTCACAGCAGGAGCTACGGAATAAGCGGAGACTGGCGAAGGACGAGGTGACGATGCGCGTCGGGAATGGTTCCAAGGTCGATGTGATCGCCGTCGGCACGCTACCTCTACATTTACCTACGGGATTAGTTTTAAACCTCAATAATTGTTATTTAGTGCCAAGTTTGAGCATGAACATTGTATCTGGATCTCGTTTGATGCGAGGTGGCTACTCATTTAAATCCGAGAATAATGGTTGTTCTATTTATATGAGAGATATGTTTTATGGTCATGCCCCGATGGTCAATGGTTTATTCTTAATGAATCTCGAACGTAATGTTACACATATTCATAGTGTGAATACCAAAAGATGTAAAGTTGATAACGGTAGTCCCACATACTTGTGGCACTGCCGCCTTGGTCACATTGGTGTCAAGCGCATGAAGAAGCTCCATGCTGATGGACTTTTAGAGTCTCTCGATTATGGATCATTTGACACGTGCGAACCATGCCTCATGGGTAAAATGACCAAGACTCCGTTCTCCGGAACAATGGAGCGAGCAACCAACTTATTGGAAATCATACATACCGATGTGTGCGGTCCAATGAGCGTTGAGGCTCGCGGAGGATATCGTTATGTTCTCACTCTCACTGATGACTTGAGTAGATATGGGTATGTCTACTTGATGAAACACAAGTCTGAGACCTTTGAAAAGTTCAAGGAATTTCATAATGAAGTAGAGAATCAACGTGACCGAAAGATAAAATTCTTACGATCGGATCGTGGAGGAGAATATTTAAGTCATGAATTTGGTACACACTTAAGAAAATGTGGAATCGTTTCATAACTCACGCCGCCTGGAACACCTCAGCGTAACGGTGTGTCCGAACATTGTAATCGCACTCTATTGGATATGGTACGATCTATGATGTCTCTTACCGATTTACCGCTATCATTTTGGGGATACGCTCTAGAGACAGCTACATTCACTTTAAATAGGGCACCGTCTAAATCCATTGAGACGACACCGTATGAATTATGGTTTGGGAAGAAACCTAAGCTGTCGTTTCTAAAAGTTTGGGGATGCGATGCTTATGTCAAGAAACTTCAACCTGAAAAGCTCGAACCCAAGTTGGAAAAATGCGTCTTCATAGGATACCTTAAGGAAACCATTGGGTATACCTTCTACCTTAGATCCGAAGGCAAGATCTTTGTTGCCAAGAACGGATCCTTTTTGGAAAAAGAGTTTCTCTCGAAAGGAGTAAGTGGGAGGAAAGTAGAACTCGATGAAGTACTACCTCTTGAACCGGAAAGTAGTGCAGCTAAGGAAAATGTTCCTGTGGTGCCTACACCGACTGGAGAGAAAATTAATGATGATGATCAAGGTACTTCGGATCAAGTTGCTACTGAACTTCGTAGGTCCACAAGGAGACGTTCCACACCAGAGTGGTATGGCAACCCTGTCCTGGAAATCATGTTGTTAGACAATGGTGAACCTTCGAACTATGAAGAAGCGATGGCGGGCCCAGATTCCAACAAATGGCTAGAAGCCATGCAATCCAAGATAGAATCCATGTATGAAAACAAAGAATGGACTTTGACTGACTTGCCCGATGATCGGCGAGCGATAGAAAACAAATGGATCTTTAAGAAGAAGACGGACGCGGATGGTAATGTCACCATCTATAAAGCTCGACTTGTCACTAAGGGCTATCGGCAAGTTCAAGGGATTGACTACGATGAGACTTTCTCTCCCGTAGCGAAGCTTAAGTCTGTCCGAATCATGTTAGCAATTGCCGCATACTATGATTATGAGATATGGAAGATGGACGTCAAAACGGCATTCCTTAACGGTTATCTTAAGGAAGAGCTGTATATGATGCAGCCGGAAGGTTTTGTCGATCCTAAGAATGCTAACAAAGTATGCAAGCTCCAGCGATCCATTTATGGGCTGGTGCAAGCATCTCGGAGTTGGAACATTCGCTTTGATGAGATGATCAAAGCGTTTGGGTTTATGCAGACTTATGGAGAAGCCTGCGTTTACAAGAAAGTGAGTGGGAGCTCTGTAGCATTTCTCATATTATATGTAGATGACATACTTTTGATGGGAAATGATATAGAATTCTTGGACAACATTAAGGCCTACTTGAATAAGTGTTTTTCAATGAAGGACCTTGGAGAAGCTGCTTACATATTAGGCATCAAAATCTATAGGGATAGATCGAGACGCCTCATAGGTCTTTCACAAAGCACATACCTTGATAAGATTTTGAAGAAGTTCAAAATGGATCAGTCCAAGAAAGGGTTCTTGCCTGTATTGCAAGGTGTGAGATTGAGCTCGGCTCAATGCCCGACCACGGCAAAAGATAAAGAAGAGATGAGTGTCATCCCCTATGCCTCAACCATAGGATCTATTATGTATGCCATGCTGTGTACTGGACCTGATGTAAACCTTGCCGTAAGTTTGGTAGGAAGGTACCAAAGTAATCCCGGCAAGGAACACTAGACAGCGGTCAAGAATATCCCGAAGTACCTGAAAAGGACAAAGGACATGTTTCTCGTTTATGGAGGTGACGAAGAGCTCGTCGTAATGGGTTACGTCGATGCTAGCTTCGACACAGATCTGGATGACTCTAAGTCACAAACCGGATACGTGTATATGTTGAATGGTGGGGCAGTAAGCTGGTGCAGCTGCAAGCAGAGCGTCGTGGCAGGATCTACATGTGAAGCGGAGTACATGGCAGCCTCGGAGGCAGCACATGAAGCAATCTGGGTTAAGGAGTTCATCACCGACCTAGGAGTCATACCCAATGCGTCGGGGCCGAGCAAACTCTTCTGTGACAACACTGGAGCTTTTGCCCTTGCCAAGGAGCCCAGGTTTCACAAGAAGACCAGGCACATCAAGCATCGTTTCAACTCCATTCGTGAAAATGTTCAAGATGGAGACATAGATATTTGCAAAGTACATACGGATCTGAATGTCGCAGATCCGTTGACTAAACCTCTTCCGCGAGCAAAACATGATCAACACCAGAACTCTATGGGTGTTCGATTCATCACAATGTAATTAGATTATTGACTCTAGTGCAAGTGGGAGACTGTTGGAAATATGCCCTAGAGGCAATAATAAAAGGATTATTATTATATTTCCTTGTTCATGATAATTGTCTTTTATTCATGCTATAATTGTATTATCCGAAAATCGTAATACACGTGTGAATACATAGACCACAATACGTCCCTAGTAAGCCTCTAGTTGACTAGATCGTTGGTCAACAGACAGTCATGGTTTCCTGACTATGGACATTAGATGTCGTTGACAATGGGATCACATCATTAGGAGAATGATGTGATGGACAAGACCCAATCCTAAGCATAGCACAAGATCGTGTAGTTCGTTTTGCTAGAGCTTTTCCAAATGTCAAGTATCTCTTCCTTAGACCATGAGATCGTGTAACTCCCGGATACCGTAGGAGTGCTTTGGGTGTACCAAACATCACAACATAACTGGGTAACTATAAAGGTGCACTACAGGTATCTCCGAAAGTGTCTGTTGGGTTGACACGGATCAAGACTGGGATTTGTCACTCCGTACAACGGAGAGGTATCACTTGGCCCACTCGGTAGTGCATCATCATAATGAGCTCAAAGTGACCAAGTGTCTAGTCACGGGATCATGCATTACGGTAAAGTGACTTGCCGGTAACGAGATTGAACGAGGTATTGGGATACCGACGATCGAATCTCAGGCAAGTAACATACCGTCTGACAAAGGGAATAGTATACGGGGTTGCTTGAATCCTCGACATCGTGGTTCATCCGATGACATCATCGAGGAGTATGTGGGATCCAGCATTGGTATCCAGATCCCGCTGTTGGTCATTGATTGGAGAGCCATCTCGGTCATGTCTGCATGTCTCCCGAACCCGTAGGGTCTACACACTTAAGGTTCGGTGACGCTAGGGTTGTATGAATATGAGTATGCAGCAAACCGAATGTTGTTCGGAGTCCCAGATGAGATCTCGGACGTCACGAGGAGTTCCGGAATGGTCCGGAGGTAAAGAATTATATATAGGAAGTGCTGTTTCGGCCATCGGGAAAGTTTCGGGGTCACCCGGTATTGTACCGGGACCACCGGAAGGGTCCCGGGGGTCCACCGGGTGGGGCCACCTATCCCGGAGGGCCCCGTAGGCTGAAGTGGGAGGGGAACCATCCCCTAGTGGGCTGGTGCACCCCCCCTTGGGCCCCCCTGCGCCTAGGGTTGGAAACCCTAGTGGGGGGGGGGGGCGCACCACTTGCCTTGGGGGGCACTCCACCCCCCTTGGCCGCCGCCCCCCCTTGGGAGATTGCATCTCCCAGGGCCGCCCCCCCTTGGGGGCCATATAAAGGAGGGCAGGGGGAGGGCAGCCGCATCCTGTGTCTTGGTGCCTCCCTCCCCCTGCTACACCTCGTCCTCCTCCCGCAGCAGCTTGGCGAAGCCTTGCCGGAGTTCTGCTGCATCCACCACCACGCCGTTGTGCTGCTGGATCATCATCAACCTCTCCTTCCCCCTTGCTGGATCAAGAAGGAGGAGACGTCATCCGCTCCGTACGTGTGTTGAACACAGAGGTGCTGTCCTTTCGGCACTTGGTTATCGGTGATTTGGATCACGGCGAGTACGACTCCATCATCACCGTTCTCTTGAACGCTTCCACACGCAATCTACAAAGTGGTATGTAGATGCAATCTCTCTCCCATGACTCGTTGCTTAGATGAACTCATAGATGGATCTTGGTGAAACCGTAGGAAATTTTTTAATTTTCTGCAACGTTCCCCAACATCTACCACGGTTTTTTCCGTCATGGACGGCCCAAAGAATGTCATGCAGCTGCGTCTCCGGCCTGCCCAGGACGAAAAGCCCATTTTCTGTCATGTATTTTTGTCATAGAAGTAGGAGCCCACCACATCTATGATGATACCGGGTTTTGTCACAATTATCATCATAGAAGTGTCATATGTATGACAGAAAAAAAATTCGTTCGACCCAAAATGTCATGGATGTGTCTTTTTTTGTAGTGCTTTAGACCAACCACGGGAGGAAGCTCGGCTGCCTCCGAGCATTTACCTTCACAAACTAACTTTTATGCAGAACAGGATTGGCGGCGTGGAATCGGCCCAGGATAGGACCATGCAGGTAGAAGGCAGTTCGGATTCACTCACAGCCCCCTCCAGTCCGGCCATCACAGCTTCCGCCAACAAACAATTCATTTTTCATAATCATAAATCGCACTCATATGCATAGACATATCATCCTACTGCAATGCATAGACTTAAATAACACGTACCGGCCGTAGTTTATCATCGACACCTCTTTGCCATAAAATGGCAGCCACGCTTCGTGTTATGCCCGGTAATGCTAGGGGCTTCCCAGCATGGCACTAAAGTCCGACCACCTTTTCGGTCGCTCGGCACCCGAACTTATAGCACTATATGCATCAGCTCTGAATCATGTCTTGGGTCATTGGTTGGGTTTGCCCGGCTCCCATGTTTTGGTACCTTACGTTCCATTCCGTCGGCTAAGGTAGCGCTGGGAGAACTACTGCGATTGTGTCCCGGTTCTGCCGGACGAGCACCTCAGTAGAGAAAGCAAAAAACCTACTGTCATGATGCAGCGAGAGCTGGTCAGCTGTTCGAGAGGTTGTAAAATCCTTAAAGATTTATTCCGCATAACGCCACTATAAAATTCAGATTGCGACGGATTGGTCTTCCGATCAGGCACCGATAGAGCTCCTAGTCCGGCCTTCCGAACACTAGGGGCTGCGCCGACCATACTCGAATTCCTATGGCTAAGTGAGAGTAGTAAAGCCATATATAGTCCGATTGCCTGGTTCGTGGTGAGAAACACCTCCTTAAAAGGACCCAACCATGGGATAAAGAGTATTCAGAAATACCCCGAACACCCTCGTACTTTTGATGTGGGGGCCAAAGCCGACGACTGGCCAACTCTCGGAATTTACATACAATAAACAACTGTGCGGGAAGAACATATGTTCACACGAAATAGGCAATACATAATTAAAGTGCCATTATCCCACATTACAAATATTGGCAAGAATGCCCTCAGGGAAATATAATGTCTTTGGTGCACTTATCCGCCGCCAGGCGGGCCCCCTTCAGTACACCTTCATAGTACAGCTCGGGATTGCGATGCTCCTTACCCTCCGGTGGCCCCTCAGTTATCAGCTTCTCCGCATCAAGCTTCCCCCAATGCACTTTCGCATGGGCAAGCGCCATGCGCGCACCTTCTATACAGACTGATCGCTTGATAGAATCAAGCCGAGGACAGGCGCCCACAATCCGCTTCACGAGTCCGAAGTAACTGCTTGGAATTGGCTCTGCAGGCCACATCCGGATAACCAAGTCCTTCATGGCTAGTTCGGCCGCCTGGTGCAGTTCGACCAGCTGCTTCAGCTAATCAATAAAAGGCACCGCATAGTTCGGTGCCAAATACTGCGACCAGAAGTTCCTCCCCGCAGACTTCCTCTCCTCGGTCCGGTAAAATTGGGCACCATCTGATATGCTATGAGGCAGATCTGCAAACGCCCCTGTAAAATCAAGAATTCAGCTTGCCGCTTAGAGTTCCCCACACTATAACGTAATAATGGCCATAGATACAATAGGCCTTACCAGCCGCAACTTTCCAGGCCTCCTGAATGTCCTGTATAGCTCCTCGGGCTTCTTCCCGAGCATCTTTCGCGGCTTGGAGAGGTTGGGCAAGTTCGGATTCTTTCCCTACTAGACTTTGCTCCAAGCTCTCGCTTTTTTTCACAGCCTCCTGGAGCTCCCGCTCAGCTGTGATGACCCTGGCCTTGTGTTTCTCACGAAGCGCCTGTTCGGCGGCAGCCCTCTCATGGGCATCAGCCACTGCCTTCTTCAGCGCCTCATATTCGGCACTCGCTCCTAGGGCGTATAACATAAATACTTTTCAATAGGCATAATTACTCATTTGTGCCTAATGCAAGACAATGTTTAAACATACCTTGCTTCTCCTCTAATTGCTTCCTCACACGGCCAAGTTCTTCCTCGGCCTGTGCCAGGCTCTGCTTCAGTACAGACACTTCCGCCTGATATGCGGCCGTCTTCTCCAAAGATGTCTGTTTTGATACAAAGAGGTACATGTCATTAACAAGGGTTCACACGAAAAGAGGAGTTGATCCCCTGCCCGTCTCTCTATCTTTCGCCGGACAGTGTATCAGGGGCTACTACTCATATTATGATGATTCCTCAAAATTCCCTTAGAAACCATACCTCAAAAGCCTTTATAAGGCCAAGGCATGACTCATTCAGCCCGCTTTCGGCAGACTGAATCTTTCCAACCACCACACCCATGAGGGTCCGATGTTCATCGATGATAGACGCGTCTTCAACGCTGTCGATAGACCACCCGACACCTCTGCATAGACAGAGGTTGCCGGCGGAGTAGGAAAACCTCCCTCCTTGAAGGGTGGCCGCTCGCCCGATCCTGGAGCCTTAGAGGTCTCCAAGACCTTATCCGGCTCGGGGTCTCCTCGAGACGACACCTCGGCATCGTGCCTGGACTCCGGCAAAAGAGCCTCCGAAGGCGTCTCGCTCGCCACAGCATCCGAACTCAACAAATCCTCCGATGATGACTGTCCGGCAGGAGATCTCGCCGGGCTGTATGAGATATGGCGACAGTTAAAACTACTATACTCAAACGAGACTGAATGCATAGGCGCATCCGGGATTCGCTTACTTACGATTTTTCTAGGGGCTGGGCTCTAGGATCCCACTCTGGGCCGCTGTCGGCAGCCGGGGTGGATGCCTCTGGATGGGAACCTCTCCCCCTCTTGGGCGATTCGGCCTCCAGGGACGGGGAAGCCGCGCGTTTCTTCCCACCTATAGAATAAGGCTCGCCCTCCTCTCCTTCCTCCTCTTCGTCTTCGGAAGAAGGAGTGTCACTGGTATCTTCGGATTTGGCGTCTGAAGTCTCGCGGTGACGAAGGCCACTCTGGGTATTCTTGACCTTCTTGGAGTCCTCCTTCTTTGGCGCCTCGTAAGGCGCGGGGACTAGCATCTTCATTAGAAGAGGTCCGGCCGATTCCTCTGGCAGTGGGGCCGGACAATGCATCCTCTCCACCTTCTTAATCCATCCCTGGGGTCACGATGAAACACGATTAAAATGTCTCTCTCATGACATGCCAACTGAAGCATGGATAGACAAAGCGTGACTGTAACTTACTGGGCTTGGAGTATGGGATAATTGATACCCCTGATCCTCAACAGAGTCTGGCCATGATTTGCCGGACTTGAAGAGCACCTTCCAGATATCCTTGTGGGAGGAGTCATAGAGATCCTGAAGGGTCTGGTGCTCGGTTGGGTCGAACTCCCACAAGTGCAGGCTCGACGCTGACAAGGTAGAACCAGGTGAACTAGCATCACCTGGACTACGTCGACGAGTTTGACGTCCTTGTCAACTGCGCTCCGAACGCGTGTCTGGAGCAGTGATAGCTCATCGTATGAGGACCAGTTCGGGCCCTTATTGGGCCAGGACGTGAGCCATAGTGGAGCTCCGGATCTGAACTCAGGAGCTGCAGCCCACTTTTTGCCACGTGGTTCGGTGATATAAAACCACTGCTACTGCCACTCCTTGACGGAGTCGTTGAAAGTGCCCTTCGGCCAAACGACCTTGGGCATCTTGCTCACCATGGCACCGCCGCACTCGGCATGTTCGCCACTTACAACCTTGGGCTTCACATTTAAAATCTTCAGCCACAGGCCGAAGTGAGGCGGAATCCAAAGAAAGGCCTCGCACACGACGATGAACGTCGAGATATTGAAAAAAGAGTTGGGGGAAAGATCATGAAAATCAATCCGGTAGTAATACATAACTCCACAGACAAATGGGTGGAGGGGAAACCCGAGCCCGCGAACAAAATGGGGAAGGAACACGACTCTCTTGTGAGGCTCCGGAGTAGGGACGACCTGTCCCGCCGGTGGGAGACGGTGGCCAATCTTCTTGGCCAGATACCCGGTGTCGGTGTCAAAACCGGCGGATCTCGGGTAGGGGGTCCCAAGTTGTGCGTCTTAGGATCAATGGTAACATGAACACGAGATTTTACCCAGCTTCGGGCTCTCTTGATGAGATAATACCCTACATGTTGCTTGATTGACTATAATGAGTATAGGGGTTACAAGAGTTGATCTACCCCGAGATCATATGTTGTGGTCTAAACCCTGAAGGTATGATGAGTAATGTCATAATGATCTATCGACTAGCCTGGCCTCGGTTTATATAATGTACCAGAGGACTAGGATAACAAGAGTCCTAGCCGAATACACCGGTGGGGAGGAGTCCTTGTCTTGATCACCAAGTCTTGTGGAATCTTCCTTGTATGCGGCACCTGTCCGAACTGGCCCATGAGTATACGACCATGGGGGTCCTCGGCCCAATCTAACTGACCGGGAGACGACGTGGTGAGTACCCCCTAATCCAGGACACCGTTAGTAGCCCCCTGAACCGGTCTTCAAGTTGGGGACGCTCCTCGATTCTTCCGAACTGTTCTTCATCTTCAGTCGTCGGCCTTGAAAACTGGTTCAACAAATCTTCTCATCTCCGATCTTGAGGATCACGAAGTAAATCCGAAGAGTTTATATGTCAGGTATCCGAGGAGCCCCTTTAAGTTTCCGGCCTTTATCAATGCCTTGTTATTATTATGCCACACCTCAGGTTTGAAGTTATTCCCGGGCGGCAGTGTCCCCTTGCGTCCGAGCTCCAATGCCAGATTGCATTCGAGGTATCTTTTGCAGCCAAGCACCCACGCCGGACTGCTTCCGAGCTCCAACGCCGGAATGTATCCAAGCTCCAACGCCAGACTGTATCCGAGCTCCAACGCCGGACTATACCCGAGATGTCATAGGTCATCTGGGTTCAAAAAGTTGAAGGAGTTTAGCCGAGCTTAATGCCGGAATTACCTTCGATGGAGCCAGCCACTGGCGCCCGAGATTAATGCCGGACTGCTTTCGAGGTGGTGCACCACCCCTGACTGCGGGCTGATTTTTTGATTGGTGCGATTTATTCTCTGCCGAGATAAATAGCCAGTAGCGCTCAAGGTGTGCGCGTCGGTCTAAAACCCGAGATGCACCTGAAGGAAAACATGAAACCGCTGATCCTAGTTGCCCCTGAGACTCAGGTCGATGCGCGAAATTGGCCTGAGGATCAACTCCTAGCTCAGCAGCATACATAGGAATAGAAACGCGGTGTGCAAAGTCATCGAGACTCAGGTTGGGTGCGGCCGACCAACCTGAGGATAATAATCTCCTCGAAAACTATATTGCACTTTAAATTTTCTACATTGGACAAGCAATGCAGTAGCCCCCGAGACACTGGTCGGGTGGTGACAGCAGATCAGGGGATCGATGTACCCCTTTAATATTTGTAAATAATAAGCACGAAGCCTAGTAGCCCCCGAGCCTTAATGTGGGCACGGGTGGCGGAATTAAGGATCGATGTCCAAAGTAAAATCACAAATTATGTGTAATGATTCTATGTATCCAAGTACTTTACATCATCAATGCTCGGATCCGCATTGTACAAAACTTTGTTGACCGGCCATTGGCTTCAACCTCCTCGGCCAGTAGCCGGGGAGTGTTTGTCCCACTTTATAAAGCCTTTATGAGGCCAAAGATTTGCGGCAAACAAGGGAATCAGGCCATACAGTTTTATAAACAAAGGTACGCAGAGAGACATGTTATATTATTGTTTAACTAAGAAACATCGTCCAAAGAAAATAGTCCCGCTATCAGTTCCTTTCTTTGGGTTGTCATGCTAAGGATGATCATGAAACCTTAGCTCCAATCAATGTGGGAGGAAAATACTGAGGATTTAGTTCGGGAAAAGCTTCCAAACTCTATGGTCTATATGAACCCAAATTTTCACTTCTGTTGCGACCGTTTATAATTTGAAAGTGGCCCATTGTCGGCCTCTACCCCCTTGTAGATGCTATGCAGGGTGTTTCTGAAATAACAAAACCACCCTTAGCCGACGTCTCGGTGCCCGAAGGCGGTTGTGTTGGCGGAAACGAGGCAATCAGATATGCGGGCTTTATGACTTTCACTTAGTCATAGGAGCTTAAAGTTGGGAGGCCAGCAAGTAGCCCCCCGCTTAGTGTTCGGCGACAGCCTAGGTCAAGCCGTAAACACTTCGGCCAATGTTATGAACGGCATGTCATTTAATATAGTCATTGGATCGCTGACCGGTTTATGCTTTATTGTGACAGTCAGTTTTTGGCTTTCTCCACCGAGGTGCTTAACCATGCGAGCTAGAAGCACAATCGCAGTGGTTCTCCTTTTGCACACCTAACCAAACAAAGCAGAATGTAGGAGGTAAGCACAGGAGCCGGGCAACCCAACTATCGTCCGAAGACACAATTTGAAACTGATGCATATATAGCAATATCCGAGAATTTTTGCCGAATCTCTAAAGGTGTCCGGCATTGCACGGCGAGACTTAAGCGGAAAACACACAAATATCTGAAAAGTGCCGCAGGATTGGAAAACCAAAAAAACGTCAGGAAAAACTCGACGTCCGGACTAGATCTATTGTTCGATGCCAATCAGAAATTGGTCTTAGAAAAAACTGTGCTTCTATCGTGCTTTAACATGACACATCCTATCTCAAGACTTCAAGCGGGTCATCCTACGGCTTCAACCTCCTATCCCGAAGGTGGATGAGAGGGAAATCGGGCTATTGACCACACACTTGCGTCGAGAAAAGGAGTGATAGAAAGAAAAAAAACTTTGCAACGACTAGGAAGAAGAACACTTATTATAAAACAACTCAAATAATTTTAAGAGCCCCCAAGTTACTTGGGTAAAAGAATTTTATGTATAATGATTGTATGTACCGAAGTACTTATATCATATATGTGCTCACCCGAACTTTATACGCGTCTTAACCGACTGTCGGCTTCTCCCTCTTCGGTCGAGGACCGAAAAGTGTTATGTACTCCACCTGTCGAGAGTGTCGACGGTGTTTCCGATAACCAGGCGATCAGGCCATAAGGCTGTAACAGACAAAGCGCGCTCAGGGAACTTATGCTATATTACTAATAAAGTGTAAGAAGCATCTTCGAAGAAAATAGTACCCCCACCGATACCTTTCTTCTGTGCTCATTGTCATTATGAGACTTGTGCCATAGATTTTTTGTACTCATGAGTTCCGTTGTGTGCCGACCATTGTTGAAAATAGTAAGAGCACTAGCTTTCGGCTTCACCCAGTCTGAGGTCCGGCTCGGATGAACCGATCGTGACAATCGCAGAGGTGCTCCCTTTACTCCCTAGCCGAACAATCGGGAACGTAGGGGTAAGCACAGGAGCCAGGCAACCCAGCTTGCAAGTCGCTTAAGTCAACATGGTGCATATTGTGGCGTAATACACGAACAAGAAACGAAGCCGTACAAGTATAATCATATGCAAGAGGAAAAGCTCCATCAAGGGAGCCCCCAAATAAACAGGGTATTTGAATATGTGTGTCACAAACAAAGTTTGGACAGGGAAGTTTTGCACAAGCAACTTTTTGCCAAAAAAGTATAATGCTTGTTCAAACCGAACAAAATTTAAGACTGAAAGATTTTGAGCATGAAAGCAACTTAGCTGGTTGATATGTTCGGCATTGATGGCGCGGTCCGAGCTTGATGTGGGACAGGGTTCCAGCCCCCGGGCTAGTCCCAAGGTGGCCGATCAGAGAGTCCGGCACTCCGAGAAGATGAAGCCCCCAGTCCAGCCGCGGTAATGGAGCAGGTCGGCTCGCCAAGGCGACAACACGGCTCAGTCTGAGTCGATTGGCTGCACAGATAAAATAGTGCAAACCAGAAGAAATGACAAATAAAGATAATAATGTAAAAAAATTCTTCTACTTGTTTAATACAAGGGAAGTAAATAATGAAACAGATATAGCCTGAGCGTCGTGGTCAGTGTCGATGTAGGGCGTCGGCGTCACACAATGAAGGCGTGACAAAGCCCGAATTCATAGGTCGGCCCGAGTTCCGGATACGGTGTTCACCGAACTATGTGCGGAAACTGGCCGAACCACCACACGACCATCGTTAATGCGGCCACCATTTGATAGGCCGGTGTATAGATTATAGAACAAAGCAGAGTAATAATTCCTTGGGAAAAATAAACCCAAACAAGCAAAAATTGCTGGGATTAATAGCACCTTGTTTATTTGTTGCAGCAGTCCGAAGAAAGGTTACTCCCAAAATTGGGACTCGATCTGCACACCCATTGCCTGATGGGTGATGAAGCGATGGCATGGCGATCCTGGCAAAGGTTGGCTCGCCACGGCGAAGCCCGTGGTCCAGCTAATGTGATGAATCTGGTCGGGTGGTGACGCCGAAGTCTTCGAAGTAAGTTGATGAAGAAATAGCCAAGTCCCTGGTCTAGCCGAGGTGATGGAGCAGGCCAGCGGGAAGTTGTTGCAGCTGTCATGTCAGCCGAGGTGTTGAAGTAGTTCGGCGTGACGGACATTGGCTCGAAGAGGCAACAGTGTGGCCATGCAGGTGTGCCCGCTCCGTGTAATCCGTGTAGCGGCGATGTTGGTGAAGATTTATCCTTCGCGATGCCGAACTATTGTTCGGCTGGCCGAGATGATGATCCGAATAAGTTGAGCTCGGCTTAACAAAGCGACGACGCGTCTAGCGCAGGTCGGCCATCATGGAGTGATGTTGTTGAGTCGGTTTGACACCGGCGCAATGGTGAAGATCGTATTGTAAAAATACTTTTAATATTTATGGGATGTGTTTGAGAATAAAATACAACACCCCATACAAAAACTTCCTTCAAAAAGGATGTCTAAAATCCCGTTCGTAAAGAAGATGAACTTGGGTCGGATTCATTCTCGCGCAGAAAATAGATTCGAAAAGTGATGCACTAATCGGAAGGTTCCCGGAGTTTGGACGGTCCGATCGAGCTGAGTTTTTGGCAGGTGGTAGATATGGGAATTACACAGCTGATCAATGGTTGGATCTTCCAAAGGACGTCTGAGTTAGATGCTGGATACCCCGCTCCAAACTTGTCCGGATTCTCGTCCAGATTCAACAGGGCTCCGGTATATCGGAGATTACTGGAGATTCCTCCATCGGAACTCGACGAAATTTTTGCAGGGTTGTCGTAGACTTAATTCTGCATAATTCCACCGAAGCAATCTTTTAGGTGACACTCGAGGAGGCAGTGGCGGCGGATACAAGTTTGTTGTCCAGAAAAACAGCACGGTCGCCCGAGGGCAATGTTGATGTTGAGCCCCCGAGCTCCATGGATGACTCCTCCATGATCTTGATAGAGATCGGAGTTGATGTCAATGAAGGCCCTCATCCAAACATGACGATCGGAGGTAGGGCGCAGTCCCTGGTCAAGCCAAGGTGACCAGTCGAGCTGGTGATGAAGAAACCGACGTTGTAGTTGACCTGCAGTCGAGCCATTGATCCTTTCGCCGATCACACAGCGGAAATCTCAATGAAAGCACCAATGTCGGTGTCAAACCCGGCGGATCTCGGGTAGGGGGTCCCAAGCTGTGCGTCTTAGGATCAATGGTAACATGAACACGGGATTTTACCCAGCTTCGGGCTCTCTTGATGAGATAATACCCTACATGCTGCTTGATTGACTATAATGAGTATAGGGGTTACAAGAGTTGATCTACCCCGAGATCATATGTTATGGTCTAAACCCTGAAGGTATGATGAGTAATGTCATAATGATCTATCGACTAGCCTGGTCTCGGTTTATATAATGTACCAGAGGCCTAGGATAACAAGAGTCCTAGCTGAATACACCGGTGGGGAGGAGTCCTTGTCTTGATCACTAAGTCTTGTGGAATCTTCCTTGTATGCGGCAACTGTCCGAACTGGCCCATGAGTATACGGCCATAGGGGTCCTCGGCCCAATCTAATTGATCGGGAGACGACGTGGTGCGTACCCCCTAGTCCAGGACACCGTCACCCGGCTTCCCGGAGCTTCTTGATATCCTTCTCCCGGATGGTAGAGGCCATCCATCTGCCTCCTGCTCCGGATCCGGACATCTTTGGAAAACTTCTCTTTGATGGAAAAGAAGAAGGCTTGGGCGTTAGGGCTCGAGCAGAGGGGAATGAGTTAGCGGAAGGAAAAGGCGCGTGTAAAGAGGAAGGGACCTTATCTCTTTATAAGGGATGGTAAAAGCTTTTTGCGCCTCCCCACTTGCCTAGTGGAACCCACTCACCTCCCACTAGCCGCTATTAGCGGTGCGGTTGGATTACACATACCCGTATTGATGAGAATCCCGTGATAAGGGGACATGATCTCTGCTTTGACAAGACGTGTCAATGAAACCGCCCCGCAATGCGCGCTGTGGCTGGTTGTGGAAAAATAGTTCGAATAATGACCTGGCTGTAATGGCATATCACATCGTCTAAAAGTCGTCAGCTGAAGTATCATTCTCTCTACGGTGGTATGTGAAGATCATTTTACAGATCCGGACACGGTCTACGTGTTCGACAATAACCTTGGAGTATTCGGAAGGAGGAACCCGCCTTGCAATGCAGAAGACAAGACTGCGCGCCGGACTCATCGTCATTGAAGCCAGGTTCAGGGGCTACTGAGGGAGTCCTGGATTAGGGGGTATCCGGACAGCCGGACTATATACATCGTCCGGACTATTGAAGAGTGAAGATACAAGACTCAAGACTTTGGCCCGTGTCCGGATGGGACTCTCCTTTGCGTGGAAGACAAGCTTGGCGATTCGGATATTATGTGTCCTTCCTTATAACCGACTCCATGTAAACCCTAGCCCTCTCCGGTGTATATATAAATTGGAGAGGATGGTCCTTAGAAGGCCAATCACAATTACAATCATACCATCATAGGCTAGCTCTTATGGTTTAGCCTCTACGATCTCGTGGTAGATCTACTCTGGTACTACTCATATCTTCAATATTAATCAAGCAAGAAGTAGGGTTTTACCTCCATCGAGAGGGCCTGAACCTGGGTAAACATTGTGTCCCTTGCTTCCTATTACCATCAGCCTAAGACGCACAGATCGGGACCCCCTACCCGAGATCCGCCGGTTTTGACACTGACAGCCGGGCCCTGCCGACGTAGAACGGTAGATCCACTCCTATGCCTCCCCTCCCTACTTGTTTTTCGCGCGTCAAGGGGGACTCCAGAGCATCACGACTCAGGAGCCTAACTGGTCACGTAGCCCCTCACTCCTTGGTCTTGTCCTGTCGGGGCTAACGGCGGCTGAGGTATGCGTGGGGCCGGGCCCTGCCGACGTAGAACACAAGCAAGTAGGAAGGAAAACGCAAATCTCAAGGAATTCAAAAGAAAATATTACAGTCCATAGGTTGTTCTCACAATGCCAAACACAAGTTTAAACGCCTCCATGAGGCACGATGCATGTTGCAGGAACTAAAACAGGACAGAAGCCGCGAAGGGGTCATTTTCCGGCGGTGCCATCGCTGGTGGTGGAGTTGCACTGGGCGGCTCCACCTCCCGAAGCCCCAGGGTTGGCAGCATCTCGCCTTGGCTTGGTGCTGAAGGCGCGGAACCTCGCCAGTAGGGCTTCCGCTTGACCTTTCATTGCCTCAGAAGTGGCAGCGGCAAGCTCGCCGCTCGCAGGCTCCAGCAGGGTACCAAGATCGACATTGGGGTCGCGAAGATAGACGTGGGTGAGGACACGCGACAGCGCTGCAGAAGAAAGGACACGCGCCTCGGCCTCGGCCATGGGGCCAAGGCCGTCCGCGACATCTTCAAGTGTGCAAACCAGGAAGGGAAGTAACTTGGCGGGGCCATCCTCGGTGCCAGCTAGCGGATTTTACAGGCCGCCATCATAAAGTGTCTTTAGCGAGGCGCGAGCCCTCTCCTCCAGCTGAGCGAAGGCCACACGGTCCTCGGCCAGGACCCTCGCCTTGCCGTCCAGCTTGATCCTCTCCGCCTCCAACACCTGCTCCAGCGTCTCCAACCGACCACGACGTTCATCAAGCTTGGCGTCCCGGTCCCTGAGAGCAGCTTCTCGAGTCTTCATCTCCTTCTCCTTCTCCTAGCGGTTACGGACCTCCTTGGCGAGCTCGTCGGGCAGGCCTTGTAGCTCGCTCTCCAGCGCCTTGCAGCGGCCCCGGACATCCGCAACCTCACCCAAGGCAGCGTCGCGAGCGGCCTTGGCTTGGAGGATGGCATGCTTCTCCTTATCGCAGGCCGTCACGGCCTGCCTCAGCGCCGCTCGAACGGAGGCGTCAGAGCGGACCCAGCCAGAGGCCAACTCCAAGCGCCCGGCTACCAGGCGGGGGTCGGTGCCCTGGAGATCTTCTCACAGCCGGTCCAGCTCAGCGGCAGCACGATCCAAGACAGCAGAAGGAGTCGGGGAAACGGCGGTTGGCGGAGTAGGAGGAGAAGATGGTAGCGTGATCACAACATCAGGTGTCGGGACCTTTTGAGCCCCGATGGCCGCAGCAGTGGCATCGGGCATGGACGCCTTGGGAGTCGCCTGGGCCACGGGGGTTGGGCCCACGCCGGCGCGTCCCGCCTGGCCTCGCGAGGATAACTGGGCAGGGAAGGCTCGAGCCTCGCCACCTCCTTCCCTTGCGGACGGAGGCATTGCCCCAAGCGAGGCCTCTAAGGCCCCTTTCAGCCTTTTCGCTGCAGGCACCGGCCTAGCCAAAGGATGCAGACGTCAAGCCTCGGCAACAGAAGCAGGAAGCGAAACAAAAATCAAGCACTTACTGGTCGGTGTTCGCAGACTCAAGCAGCCTCCGGCCGAACTTGAAGCCCGAGAGCCGACTGCTGGGGTCAGCCTCAGGAGACTCGGAAGCAGGGGGCACGTCAGAAGAGTTGAAGCTGGCTTCAGGCCACCTTGGAGCCGGAGCAGACCCGCGGGGAACCAGCCCCGTCCTGTCCTTCCTCGGGACCGGGGGCGAGCTCTCCCCGCCTCGCTCGTTGCCGACCTCGTCGTCGTCCGACATGAGGCGGAGGGCGCGGGACCTGCGCCGAGGGAAGAACTTCCCCGACTCTCCGTCGGTCGCCTCAGAGTTGGATTCTTCTTCCTCCTCCTCTTCTTCCTCCTCCCTGCCGGAGCCGCTGGAAGATAAGTTCACTGTCGCCAAAGCCGCCAGATCCCCGGGAACTTCCGCAGGCACTAGCCCCTCCCCATTGAAGGTGGGTGAGGGAGTCCTGGATTAGGGGGTGTCCGGATGGCCGGACTATGACCTTTGGCCGGACTCCCGGACTATGAAGATACAAGATTGAAGACTCCGTCCCGTGTCCGGATGGGACTTTCCTTGGCGTGGAAGGCAAGCTTGGCGATAAGACATGAAGATCTCCTCCCATTGTAACCGACTCTGTGTAACCCTAGCCCTCTCCTGTGTCTATATAAACCGGAGAGTTTTAGTCCGTAGGATGAACAACAATCATACCATAGGCTAGATTCTAGGGTTTAGCCACTTCGATCTCGTGGTAGATCTACTCTTGTACTACCCATATCATCAATATTAATCAAGCAGGAGTAGGGTTTCACCTCCATCGAGAGGGCCCGAACCTGGGTAAAAACATCGTGTCCCTTGTCTCCTGTTACCATCCGCCTAGACGCACAGTTCGGGACCCCCTACCCGAGATCCGCCGGTTTTGACACCGACATTGGTGCTTTCAGTGAGAGTTCCTCTGTGTCATCGCCTTTAGGCCCGATGGCTTCTTGGCTCGACAATCGCGATACGGTCCGGGATGAGACTTTTCTCCCCGGACAGATCTTCGTATTCGGCGGCTTCGCACTGCGGGCCGAGTCGTTCGGCCATCTGGAGCAGATCGAAAGCTACGCCCCTGGCCGTCAGGTTAGGTTTGAAAGCTTAAACTACACGACCGACACCCACGGAGACTTGATCTTCGACGGATTCGGGCCACGACTGGGCGCGCCGCACTGTCTCGATGGGCATGATCTAGCTCTGTCGCCGGACAGCGACCAGAGCTCCGCTCAGGTGTTTACTCCGACCATTAGTTCGGAGCTGACTGTGCTAGCCAGGGACGGACGGTTGGACGCCGCCCCAGGAGCCGCAATCTCTGCGGCTATAGAGCCGAATACCAGCCAAGTCCTCTACAAGGCCGGTAACTTGTCAGGACCCCGATCCTAAGTCACACCGATCTAGCATGTAACACATCATATCACTTTGCGGCCTCACGCACGGTATTCCCACGGGTGCCACCTTACCTGGCCCGGGACCGTTTGCGCCTTTTGGCTCACGTATATGATAGTGCCACTAGCATCCATATGACAAAGAACCCGGGCTGACATGGCTAGTCGTGAACCCAAAGTGGCACTAACTTACAGGGAGAGGCATACATGACCCAACAACGAACGTGTCGGTCATCAGCGAGTGAATCCAGGCTGTAGCACTGGGCTAGCGGGACTCTGAAATTCATCGCGTGACATTTCCCCGAGGGGACAGACACATGAACGAAGAAGGACACATGCCGACCAGCCTAAGTGTTCCGGAGCAGTAGCAAGCTACCATGGCTCAGTGGAAACACTAGGAGACATTTCCCGGTAAGAGAGGCTACTAAGGATAAACAACTAGATAGTCAGATCCCACACATACCAAGCATTTCAATAACATACACACAATATGATCGACATGTGCAAATACAACATGGCATCACAACATGACTCTACAACTCAAGTATTTTATTCAATAGGCTCCGAGGAGCGAGATATTACTAACATGGGTCTCATGACCCAACAATCAGAGCATACAAGTCAAAGCACATGCGGAAGCTTAACATGTCTGAGTACAGACATCTACAAAGAAAAAGGCTGAGAAGCCTGACTGTCTATCAGATCCTGCCGAGGCACAAGATCGTAGCTGAGGTAACAAGCTAAACGTCGAAGTCCACGTGGAACTACTAGCGAGACTGAAGTCTCTCTGCAAAAACATAAATTAAGCAACGTGAGTACAAATGTACCCAGCAAGACTTACATCAGATCTAACCACATATGCATCATTATCAACAAAGGGATGGTGGGGTTTAACTGCAGCAAGCCAGCTTTGACTCGGTGGCTAACCTGAACTACGACTGCAAGTAACTCTTTTGAGGTGGCGCACACGAGTCCACATATTCACCATATCAATACACCACTATGGATCCGCTCCCGTCTCCCTACGAGAACGCCATCCATAGCACTCACGCTTATCTTGCGTATTTTAGAGTATCCACTTTCACTTGTCTATGAACTGTACAGGCAACCCAGAAGTCCTTTACCGCGGACACGGCTATTCGAATAGATCATATTAACCCTGCAGGGGTGTACTTCTTCACACACGCTCTCACCACTTACCGCCGTTTACACGACATGTACTCGGCAACCTTCTAGCGGAAGCCCAGCGAGGGTGTCGGCCATGACCTGACTAACCACACAAGTCTCTCGTCCAGGTTTATCGCCTATTCGGGTTCCATCCGCAAGGAGATCCGGCCGGGGTGTCTATCACGGCCCCAAACGATGTGAGCAGGGTTCCCAAGCCCACCATCCGGGTGCCACTTGGTACACCGTGCCACTGTGCCTAGTCTGTCCCAAGCCCACCTGTACTGGGTGCCACTTGGTAGACTACTAACACTACCTACAAACACCAGAAACTAGTTGCAACTCCTGGACAGAGATCATGTTAATTAATAAGTCGAGAGAGTCAATTAAGGATCCCAATGTGTGGTAGTAGCTGTTCATGGATCACAAACACAGAACTCAGTTCCTGAGGACGGCTGCAATGAGACAACCCACCATGTACTCCTACATGGCCTCTCACCGCTACCTTTACCAAATCGTGTTCACACACTTAGCTCTCAATAGTAGGACATGTTCACACACCTCCGATTCATCCCCGATGAATCAGACCTGACTCAACTCTAAGCAGTAGCAGGCATGACAAACAAGCATGAATGAGTAGGCACATCAGGGCTCAAACAACTCCTACACATGCTAGTGGGCTTCATCTATTTACTGTGGCAATGACAGGTCATGCAGAGGATAAAGGGGTTCAGCTACCGCAGCAACTAACAGATGAATCTTGTTGTCCTAATGCAGTAAAAGAGAGAAGGAGCGAGAGAGTGGGATTTTATCGGAATGAACAAGGGGGGTTTGCTTGCCTGGCACTTCTGAAGATAATATTGTTCTTCATCGGTGTCATCGAACTCGTCGCCGGTACACGTCTACTGAGAGGGAACAAACACCGGCAAACAAGGAAGAACACAATCAATGCAATGCACAATATGATGCATGATCATGACATGGCAATATGTTGTAGTTTGAGCTAATGCAACTAGAAACCAGATTAAATGAAGTTGGTTTGAATCCAAGATTCAAATTCAAACTCCATATGTGGATATCAAAATGCCATTTAATTGAATTGTCCTAAACAGTAGTCATAAGTTGTTCTAACATGCATGAAAATGGTACAGATGGATAGGTTGGATTTTTCTGATAATTTTTCATATATAAATTATTTGATTTGGAGTTACGGTTGATTTTATATGAATTTTAGAAGTTTTGGATATTTTCTGGAATTTCCTGAATAAGAATAAATCTAGAAAATGAATTATTGGGTCAGCAGTGCGTCAGGGTGACGTCAGCAAGTCAAAGGCGCCAGCCCAGGTCAAACCTGACGGCTGGGACCCACGGGTCAGTGTAACAGGGCTGGTTTGGGTGGATGACATGTGGGACCAGTCAACGGCCGCGTCAGCAAAGTCAATGCTGACGTGTGGGTCCAAGTGGGTTATGAACTAATCTAAACAGAAAATTAAATTAAACTAATCAAGCGCAGGGCCCACATGGCAGTGGCACTAGGGTTGGTTTAGCTGACAGTGATTAGCACTAATCGCGGGGCCACGTCATCACGCCGGAATGTGGCCGGCGGCGACCATCCAGCGCGGCGGAGGCACACTGGGTTGGCTCGGGTTTTGCCCACGATCGACCAAATCGACCGTGGTTTGGTCCTATGCATAGCTGGGGCTCACGCGCATCTAGCAGGGCAAGTGGGAAAAGCTGGGGTGGCCGGAGGCGACGGCAACCATCACGACGGCGGCAGCCGGAGTTCGGGCGTCGAGCGTTTCGGCATTGCAGTGCATTAGGGGATGTGCTGGTGTGTTCTACGTACTCCTGGGGGTGCACTGAGTGCGGTGGCGTGCTTGGTTTGGACGGGGGCAGGCCAAAACGACGACGGCGGCATGACCGGCGCCGGCGAGGTCTCGGTCTCGACGGAAAGGAGGGCTGGAGCTCTAATTCGTCCATGGGAGTAGGGGGAAATGGTTCAGAGGCTCACAGTGCATCGCATGGAGGGGTCGTCAGCTCGGGGGAGGCTCTGGAGACGACGGAGTGGCGACGGCGATCGCCGGAGTCCGAGGAAGAAGACGGAGCCGATGGCGGTGTTGTAGCGGCTCCCGCGGGGCGTGGCTCGGTGAGGAGGAAGAGGGGGTCGAGGCGGAGCCTCTGAGCGCATCGGCAAGGCGAGGCAGTGGCTGTGGCCACGGCGGTGCTCGTCGGTGGCGACGGCGGCGCTTGGGTGCGTGAGGGAGAGAGAGCAGAGGGAGGGGGAGCACAGGAGAGAGTGAGATCGTCCAGGTGGGGTGCGGGGCGCTCCGTGGCGTCATCTAGGAGCACCGGGGGGAAGCCAGGCAGACAGAGAGGGAGGAGGTGACCGGCGCGGGGCGGCCACGCGCCTCCGTCCTTTTGGCGAGGGAGGAAGACAACAGGGAGGAGGCGGTGATGGGCTGGGCCGCTGGAGTTGGGCCAGGTGGGCTACGAGGTGAGCGCCAGGTAAGATTCCCTCTCTCTCTCTTTTAATTCCATTTTCTATTTTCTGCAATTGTTTTGGCCTTATTAAAAATGTCAGAGCAATATTAAAATCCTGAAAATATTTGTGGCACTGTTGAAATTATTTCCAACAGCCCTCAACTGGTTTCAGAATTATTAGAGAATTTAAAATATTTATAAGATTTAAATGCCCCAATTCAAATACAATATGAGTTAATTCAAAAATCCAGAAATGACCTATAAATATGTTCATCATTTTTGGCAGAGGTTTTCACCTTTATCAGAAATCATGAACATTCACAAAGGCATTTTGGGTTTATTGAAAATGATTTTATTTGAGCCTATTTGAATTCATTTGGTGCTAGGGTTTAAACAATCCCCATTTCAGGTTTAACTGAAATTTAAACATGATGCAACACATGACTAGCTAGCTCAGAGCAAACCAGAAGCTAGGGATGTGACAACTCGCCCCCACTAAACAAGAATCTCGTCCCGAGATTCAAGCGTAGGGAAAGATGAAGGGGGACGCAAACTAACACAATCTTCACAATCCAGGGTGCACTTCATCAGCATGTTGAATCGATCACCATCTTTGACTCGATGTCTTCCTCTGAGAACTCCAACTAACATGACAGGAAGAGGAAAGGAAAACTCTAGAAGAATTGGTCTGCTCGAAGATCGAACAACTCAGGATCAACTCACGGAATGAGACATAGAAACCTCTCTCGAGTTGAGACACGAAACATATGCCCGAAGGGATGGAGTGAAACAGATGACAAAGGTTCACTAGGTAGACAACAATTCCACACTTGAGGTGATGGTGAATGGTTTTCAAGATAGCGATGAGATAATTGCCATGATTCCATAACGGGGCACCTTAGAGAAGGTGACTCGTAGAAATATCCCCTTAAGTGGCAAAAAGAATTACCTTTGATTCAGAGATCATCGAAACTCTTTATACCAGTCTAAGGCAATTCTCGAGCGATCATTTGGAGGGGTTCGGTAGAATGGCATACCCGGATTAGAATGGATGATGTGGATTACCTTGTTGAAAACAACACAAGGGATGATTTTAGTAACTGAAGAGAAGCTCAACAGTAGAGAGTGAGTCCACTGTTTGAGAAGTTATAGCATAACCGAGGAGCTGAGAGCAAGCCCAGTTAGTACCGATGATAACACCTAGCACTTGTGCGTGCTCTCAAGAACTTGAGCATTTCCATATTCATCAGGGTTTTACCAATATCCGTGTCAAGGATCCTGGCAACACAACGTACTACCATGATGAATGCCGGTAGAAGATGCAGATGCCAAGGAAGATAACACCTTCTCAGATTTCACCTTGGCGGGGCCAAGGGGACAAAATCTGGATGATCGACCGAGAGACATTTAGCACTCCGATTCTAATGTTCTCCTTGATGTACCAGCTTAACCCAATACCAGTCGGTATCTGGACCATCAAGTAAAGGTTTGGCTTCGGGAGAACAAAGGATCCATAAGGAACAACTTATAATAAGTCACTTGAAATCCTCATGGAGAAGATGGTCGATTTGCTCAATCAAGATACTACAATGATAGATCTTCCGGCTAGGTGTGTCGGCCAGAACATCAACCTTGTCGGGACCTACATCATAGATCTTGGAAAGGTTCCAACCATCATATCTGCCTGAGATTCAGATCTGGTTGGTAACATAATATTCCAGACTCATCAAGTCTAGAAAGAAAAATGAAAGTTTGCAACACAAATCGATGAGATGACGTTGCGAGATTCTCGGGAAATGAACTACGATAGTAAGCTCCAAAACATGAGCTGGTTCTGCTACAAACATGTGAACATGTTGTCCCAGACAAACATGATCACATGGTAGTCTTACAATAAAACACTACCGAGTTCAGGTGGGGAGTCATCATCGAGGATATCGAAGTCCTTGCATAAGGTATACTCTTAAGAAGGAGCTTCTTCACCTTGAACAAATCAATCAGTGGCTTGGTGTGCTAGGGGATACATATGGAATGAAGATGATCAGTCTATCAGACCATAGAATACTTCGCACATGCATGACTGGCTTGGGATGATTCCAGAGGAGCAAAAACAAACTTTCTTGAATTCACGGCGGCAACTTACATCAAATGCACGTGAATTAGAGGAAGTCACTTCTTTCATCCGAGCATACGCTTCATGAGCGGGACATGAAGATAATGCTTTTTAGAAGTTTCCAACACTAGCTGGATGTTCAACATGAATCATGGAGATGATGAAAAATGTTGTCAATGGGCTCAACAACAATTTATCAAGATTTCCATATAGATGGAATTCCATAACTATGTGAACAAGGTAATAGCATTGGTCAAACCCAAAAGATATAATGATGTATGCTCGACAACCGCGAGTAAGACAACATTACAAACATCGTTGGTTCTAATTTGATTTGAGAATAGCCCACACTCAAATCAAAGTTTTGACAAGACAACAGATCCAACAACTAATCACGAGGACCAATCGATGAGAATATCATCTTTCTTCAACACATACATACAAAGATATCCCTTGGAATGAACTGAGCTGGACATATTTTTATCCTCCAACTCTCCAAGTTGTTGTTTAGCTTAACCAACTAGCTCAGGGGTATCCCACAGATTCTTGGAGAAAGGGTGGTTTCAAGCAACCAACTTGCCAACGAACTCAACATAGCGGTCAGGTGACAACCTGGTGATGCTTCCGAGAAGATATTCAAAAAACCATGAACCACCAATATGCTATTAAGCTCGAGAACAATCTTGCTTTTCAGGGCAAGACAAGATGATCAAATAAGCAAGGGATTGGCATAGTCCCAACTCATTGATCGAAAGGTGCACAGAAAATAAGGACTAGGTAGCGCGATCTATCTTAGAATGATGATTCAAGAACAAATACGCTAAGAATGAAATTATTTTCCTTTAACTACCAAGCAACGGGGTTGCCAGCAGTATTGATTTCACACATCACGATTCACTTGTCGGCACTCCGGCTCAACAACATGGGGACCGAGGAATGAATAATGATGGCGAGAAGTATCACTGCACCAAGAATTCATAAGATGATTTGTAATTCCTATGACTTTCTTGACATAAAGAGGGTAATACTTCAGGGTAGAACAGAACAAAAACTGGATTAGTATTTGATCTACGGAGTATGACTACTTTGACCCGATCCTAGATATGGATGAGGTACTGGAGTTCATTTCTCCTAGTCATTCTGGGATAGAATGGCTTGACGGACCACAAGAGTAATAGACATCGATGAGCGAATTCACGCATACTCTTGACTATCAATTGATAGACGAAGGTCAGAAGACAAGTAAAGAGGGACAACCCAAAGGAACATATGTTTTTCTGAGTTGTGGATGCATGGATTAGTATGTCGAGTCAAATTCAACATATTTCTTTCCGATAACCCATGCAGAAAGGTAGAACTGGCAGAGTCACGATATAGAATGGAGAACTCCTCAAGAGTACTCTGATTGTGATCCTTCGGTTCAGCGAGGAACTTCTGCCATAAGCGGTTCATAGTATTTGGAAGAAGGAAATACCACGTACCTCGAGGACTAATGCAAAGGTTACTAATATCCTAAAGGTACGAGCAACACTAACAACATGAAGTAAGTAGGGAAATCTCGGGTTCAGAAACCCAGGAGTAGAATACCTACTACTAAGTGGCATCACAGGATGCTTTTGAGAATGAAGGCCAGAATCATCACACTGGGAATACAAAACGTGGCTAGATTACTAGATGATCCCCTAAGACACCTAGGGTCATAATACTAGCTCCAACATATATGTCAAGGAAATAAAGTACCTCAACTCATTGATTTGTGTGATTAGTCTGACCAAAGGCACATCGGGAACAGGAGGAAGGGATTTGCAAATGCATCAGACTATTTAGAAACCTGGGATGACTCGAACAGCATAACGGTTGTAAATGCTCGAAAGATTGGAGACATGCTACAAAATGGTGGCATAGCCACTCAGAAGCACAATATCAAGGTTCTGAGATCAACTATGAAAATACAGAAGATAGTAGGAACTTAACTCAAGCTTAGAACCATCAATCCTATAGTACTACGGATTAGTAACACGTGATCCTGATAGAAAGAAGAGAAAGCCTAGTTCCTTAACCCCGTAGGAAAGATAAGATGACTCAGATCAGAAGGGCATAAGGTATAAGGAGTAAAAAGAGCCTTACGTTCCATCCCACAATCAATTCCCTTATATAACTAAAGAATTTCTAGACTCAACTTCGACCAGTTTGGCTTGGTAAACCTACAGGCAGTCAAGCTCCGATACCAAAGCTGTCAGGACCCCGATCCTAAGTCACACCGATCTAGCATTTACACATCATATCACTTTGCGGCCTCACACACGGTATTCCCACGGGTGCCACCTTACCTGGCCCGGGACCGTTTGCGCCTTTTGGCTCAAGTATATGATAGTGCCGCTAGCATCCATATGACAAAGAACCCGGGCTAACATGGCTAGTCGTGAACCCAAAGTGGCACTAACTTACAGGGACAGGCATACATGACCCAACAACGAATGTGTCGATCATCAGCGAGTGAATCCAGGCTGTAGCACTGGGCTAGCAGGACTCTGAAATTCATCGCGTGACATTTCCCCGAGGGGACAGACACAGGAACGAAGAAGGACACATGCCGGCCAGCCTAAGTGTTCCGGAGCAGTAGCAAGCTACCATGGCTCAGTGGAAACACTAGGAGACATTTCCCGGTAAGAGAGGCTACTAAGGATAAACAACTAGATAGTCAGATCCCACACATACCAAGCATTTCAATAACATACACACAATATGCTCGACATGTGCAAATACAACATGGCATCACAACATGACTCTACAACTCAAGTATTTTATTCAATAGGCTCCGAGGAGCGAGATATTACTAACATGGGTCTCATGACCCAACAATCAGAGCATACAAGTCAAAGCACATGCGGAAGCTTAACATGTCTGAGTACAGACATCTACAAAGAAAAAGGCTGAGAAGCCTGACTGTCTATCAGATCCTGCCGAGGCACAAGATCGTAGCTGAGGTAACAAGCTAAATGTCGAAGTCCACGTGGACCTACTAGCGAGACTGAAGTCTCTCTGCAAAAACATAAATTAAGCAACGTGAGTACAAATGTACCCAGCAAGACTTACATCAGATCTTACCACATATGCATCATTATCAACAAAGGGATGGTGGGGTTTAACTGCAGCAAGCCAGCTTTGACTCGGTGGCTAACCTGAACTACGACTGCAAGTAACTCTTTTGAGGTGGCGCACACGAGTCCACATATTCACCATATCAATACACCACTATGGATCCGCTCCCGTCTCCCTATGAGAACGCCATCCATAGCACTCACGCTTATCTTGCATATTTTAGAGTATCCACTTTCACTTGTCTATGAACTGTACAGGCAACCCAGAAGTCCTTTACCGCGGACACGGCTATTCGAATAGATCATATTAACCCTGCAGGGGTGTACTTCTTCACACACGCTCTCACCACTTACCGCCGTTTACACGACATGTACTCGGCAACCTTCTAGCGGAAGCCCAGCGAGGGTGTCGGCCACGACCTGACTAACCACACAAGTCTCTCGTCCAGGTTTATCGCCTATTCGGGTTCCATCCGCAAGGAGATCCGGCCGGGGTGTCGATCACGGCCCCAAATGATGTGAGCAGGGTTCCCAAGCCCACCATCCGGGTGCCACTTGGTACACCGTGCCACTGTGCCTAGTCTGTCCCAAGCCCACCTGTACTGGGTGCCACTTGGTAGACTACTAACACTACCTACAAACACCAGAAACTAGTTGCAACTCCTGGACAGAGATCATGTTGATTAATAAGTCGAGAGAGTCAATTAAGGATCCCAATGTGTGGTAGTAGCTGTTCATGGATCACAAACACAGAACTCAGTTCCTGAGGACGGCTGCAATGAGACAACCCACCATGTACTCCTACATGGCCTCTCACCGCTACCTTTACCAAATCGTGTTCACGCACTTAGCTCTCAATAGTAGGACATGTTCACACACCTCCGATTCATCCCCGATGAATCAGACCTGACTCAACTCTAAGCAGTAGCAGGCATGACAAACAAGCATGAATGAGTAGGCACATCAGGGCTCAAACAACTCCTACACATTCTAGTGGGCTTCATCTATTTACTGTGGCAATGACAGGTCATGCAGAGGATAAAGGGGTTCAGCTACCGCAGCAAGTAACAGATGAATCGTTGTTGTCCTAATGCAGTAAAAGAGAGAAGGAGCGAGAGAGTGGGATTTTATCGGAATGAACAAGGGGGTTTTGCTTGCCTAGCACTTCTGAAGATAATATTGTTCTTCATCGGTGTCATCGAACTCGTCGCCGGTACACTTCTACTGAGAGGGAACAAACACCGGCAAACAAGGAAGAACACAATCAATGCAATGCACAATATGATGCATGATCATGACATGGCAATATGCTGTAGTTTGAGCTAATGCAACTAGCAACCAGATTAAATGAAGTTGGTTTGAATCCAAGATTCAAATTCAAACTCCATATGTGGATATTAAAATGCCATTTAATTGAATTGTCCTAAACAGTAGTCATAAGTTGTTCTAACATGCATGAAAATGGTACAGATGGATAGATTGGATTTTTCTGATAATTTTTCATATATAAATTATTTGATTTGGAGTTACGGTTGATTTTATATGAATTTTAGAAGTTTTGGATATTTTCTGGAATTTCCTGAATAAGAATAAATCTAGAAAATGAATTATTGGGTCAGCAGTGCGTTAGGGTGACGTCAGCAAGTCAAAGGCACCAGCCCAGGTCAAACCTGACGGCTGGGACCCACGGGTCAGTGTAACAGGGCTGGTTTGGGTGGATGACATGTGGGACCAGTCAACGGCCGCGTCAGCAAAGTCAATGCTGACGTGTGGGTCCCAGTGGGTTATGAACTAATCTAAACAGAAAATTAAATTAAACTAATCAGGCGCAGGGCCCACATGGCAGTGGCACTAGGGTTGGTTTAGCTGACAGTGATTAGCACTAATCGCGGGGCCACGTCATCACGCCGGAATGTGGCCGGCGGCGACCATCCAGCGCGGCGGAGGCACACTGGGTTGGCTCGGGTTTTGCCCACGATCGACCAAATCGACCGTGGTTTGGTCCTATGCATAGCTGGGGCTCACACGCATCTAGCAGGGCAAGTGGGAAAAGCTGGGGTGGCTGGAGGCGACGGCAACCATCACGACGGCGGCAGCCGGAGTTCGGGCGTCGAGCGTTTCGGTGTTGCAGTGCATTAGGGGATGTGCTGGTGTGTTCTACGTACTCCTGGGGGTGCACTGAGTGCGGTGGCGTGCTTGGTTTGGACGGGGGCAGGCCAAAACGACGACGGCGGCATGACCGGCGCCGGCGAGGTCTCGGTCTAGACGGAAAGGAGGGCTGGAGCTCTAATTCGTCCATGGGAGTAGGGGGAAACGGTTCAGAGGCTCACAGTGCATCGCATGGAGGGGTCGTCATCTCGGGGGAGGCTCTGGAGACGACGGAGTGGCGACGGCGATCGCCGGAGTCCGAGGAAGAAGACGGAGCCGATGGCGGCGTTGTAGCGGCTCCCGCGGGGCGTGGCTCGGTGAGGAGGAAGAGGGGGTCGAGGCGGAGCCTCTGAGCGCATCGGCAAGGCGAGGCAGTGGCTGTGGCCACGGCGGTGCTCGTCGGTGGCGACGGCGGCGCTTGGGTGCGTGAGGGAGAGAGAGCAGAGGGAGGGGGAGCACAGGAGAGAGTGAGATCGTCCAGGTGGGGTGCGGGGCGCTCCGTGGCGTCATCTAGGAGCACCGGGGGGAAGCCAGGCAGACAGAGAGGGAGGAGGTGACCGGCGCGGGGCGGCCACGCGCCTCCGTCCTTCTGGCGAGGGAGGAAGACAACAGGGAGGAGGCGGTGATGGGCTGGGCCGCTGGAGTTGGGCCAGGTGGGCTACGAGGTGAGCGCCAGGTAAGATTCCCTCTCTCTCTCTTTTAATTCCATTTTCTATTTTCTGCAATTGTTTTGGCCTTATTAAAAATGTCAGAGCAATATTAAAATCCTAAAAATATTTGTGGCATTGTTGAAATTATTTCCAACAGCCCTCAACTGGTTTCAGAATTATTAGAGCATTTAAAATATTTATAAGATTTAAATGCCCCAATTCAAATACAATATGAGTTAATTCAAAAATCCAGAAATGACCTATAAATATGTTCATCATTTTTGGCAGAGGTTTTCACCTTTATCAGAAATCATGAACATTTTCAAAGGCATTTTGGGTTTATTGAAAATGATTATATTTGAGCCTATTTGAATTCATTTGGTGCTAGGGTTTAAACAATCCCCATTTCAGGTTTATCTGAAATTTAAACATGATGCAACACATGACTAGCTAGCTCAGAGCAAACCAGAAGCTAGGGATGTGACATAACTCCAAGGTGCCGGGCTCCGTTCCGGACTGAATATTCTGCACCCCTTTCGATCGAACCTGATCGGGCTCCGATCACGGAGTTCACCGCCGCGGGCGTCTTTCAGCACTCGCCCTTTGGTGATATCCTAAATTCGCTAAAGTCCCTCTCTTTGTCGAAAGAACCCCGGCCGGACTACGGTCAGGGTGGTTGGGATGCGGACGATGACGTTCGAAGCCCACCCACCACCCACTTGATAGCCACTGTCGAAGATATAACTGACATGATCGATCTCGACTCCGAAGATATCAACGGTATGGACGCCGATAAAGGAGACGATCAAGAACCAGAACCTATAGGGCTCCGGAAAACCACCTCATCTTACGATGTATGCATGGTGGACACATACAACAGAAACGACAACGAGGACCAAAAGGATGCGGCCAGGGATCGCTCCCCCAAAAAACAATCAAAGCGGCGGCGTAAGCGCAAGGCCAAGCCCCACCTCGACAAAGACCCAGCCATAGAGCAGGGTGACTCAACGGATGATGAACATATCGTCGAGCATCTGTCCAAGCAGGGCGGACAATCCGAACAACCAATCCCCGGGAAAGATAATGGCCCAGACGACCTCACACCAGACAAATTGCTGGAACATCAGAACCTCCACCAAAGGCTCATCGCCACTGCATGTAGCCTGAGAAAGCAGAAGCGGAGGCTCAAGACAGCAGAAGATGCACTCAGGATCAGATGGGGCAAAGTACTCAATACCGCACATAAGTACGGCAGTAGTCGCCATACAAAGAGCTATCCGAAGCGAAAGCTACTACCGGAATTTGTCGAAGAGGCCATAAAGCCCCCACAGTCAAAAAACAAGGAAGCCACAAGGTCGGATAGACGACCCTACGATCAATCTTACACATCAAAGGACACCGCACTCAATATGGTGCGCGATCCGTCCAAGAATTCGCATCAGAAAACTGGCCCAACCAGATCCATCTATAGGCCAAGAAAGCAAGCTCCAATGAGTGATGCAACGCAAAAAATACCCGAACATCGCGGCACGCCTAAATACAGCGGCGCCGCACACCCCCTATGTTTTACCGATGAGGTGCTGGATCATGAATTCCCAGCTGGATTCAAGCCAGTAAACATAGAAGCATATGACGGAACAACAGACCCTGGAGTCTGGATCGAGGACTACATCCTCCACATACACATGGCCAGAGGAGACGACCTCCACGCCATAAAATACTTACCCTTTAAGCTCAAAGGGCCAGCCCGGCATTGGCTTAAAAGCCTTCCCGAAAACACCATGGGAAGTTGGGCAGTGCTTGAGGATGCTTTCCGAGCAAATTTTCAAGGGACCTATGTCCGGCCCCCGAATGCAGATGATCTGAGTCATATAACTCAGCAGCCCGGAGAGTCAGCCCGGAAGCTCTAGAACAGATTCCTTATCAAAAAGAATCAGATAGTCGACTATCCGGATACAGAGGCCCTAGCAGCTTTCAAACATAGCGTCCGAGACGAATGGCTCGCCAGACACCTCGGCCAAGAAAAGCCGCGAACAATGGCCGTGTTAACAAGCCTCATGACCCGCTTCCGTGTAGGAGAGGATAGCTGGTTGGCAAGAAGCAGCACCAGCGACCCGAATACGTCCGAACCCAGAGATGGGAACGGGAAGTCGCGCCGTAACAAAGAACTGCGCCGGATAAAGGACAACAGCCCGATGAGCACGGCAATAAACGCCGGGTTCAAAAGCTCTCGGCAAAATCAGAAAAAGCTGCCCCCCAAAGATGATAGGGACGAGCTATCCAACCTCAACAAAATTTTGGACAAAATATGTCAAATCCACAGCACTCCGGGGAGACCTGCAAACCATACCCACAGAGATTGTTGGGTCTTTAAGCAGTCCGACAAGCTCAACACCGAACACAAGGGGCTCAACACACCAAGCGAAGATGACGATGCACCCCACGAGCAGATCACCGGAGAACAAAAGAAGTTCCCACAAGAAGTCAAGACAGTAAATCTACTTCATGTGACGAAAGGGAAGAATAGAACGGCACCTACAACGTCACGTGTCGTACAGCCAGCCCCGGAGGAGCAACCCCACTGGTTGTTACAACCAATCACCTTCGATCATCAGGATTACTCTAGAGGAGACCAGAATGCAGGCTGGACTGCCTTGGTCCTAAACCCAATCATTAACGGACTCCAATTTATAAATGTCCTTATGGACGGCGGCAGCGACTTGAACCTATTGTATCAGGACACAGTCCGCAAACTCGGGGTACACCCAGTCGCAATCCACCTCGGCAACACTTCCTTTCAAGGAGTAACTCCAGGTTCGGATACCCCAAGTATGGGTTCTCTTACGTTAGAAGTCACGTTCGAATCACCCGACAACTTCCGAAGCGAAAAGCTAACATTCCACATCGCCCCATTCATAAGTCGCTATCAAGCGCTACTGGGACGTGAAGCTTTCGCCCGCTTTAACGCAATACCGCACTATGCATCCCTTACACTTAAAATGCCCGGTCCAAAGGGCATCATCTCATTACAAGGGAACATAAATTGACCCCCAAAGTACGGACAGGGGTGCGGTTGCCTAGGCAGCCGCCCACAAATCCAGCCCTACTATCCCGGACACGCCTCGACGAGTCCGGCGTCAACATGCTTAAATTACCGCATATCCTAATGCAAGGGGCTCCGTGTGCTCACGGCCGGAGACAATACGGCCCAACTCTTGCTCCAACTATATTTTCTTTATTTCGATATAGATTTCTCGCATGCCTATTTTTTACTAAGTTCCTCTCTTTCGCAGACGAGCATCGTGCTACGCCCGTCCAGGATACGGCACGACGGAGACACAGGCGCAGACGTGCAGCAGGGACCCGTTCCAAGGATTCTCTTCAGATTAAGACCCTGTGTAAACCTTTTTTACTGTCTCTTGTTGATAACATCCCCCGGTTTTCTCTATAGCCGAGGAGGAGGCTGGCGTCTTGGCATGTGGCCACGTCAGAAATTTTTTGCACGTACCTGGACACTAGGGGCTTTTTTTACCAAGGGCTCTATTTCGGCCCGTCTTCATAAAGACCGAACACCTTAGGGAGTGTTCGGCGTCGTGAGTTTGGCCCTATATGCACCAGCTCCGAATCATGTCTTTCGTCAAATGTTGGGTTTGCCCGGCTCCTGTGTTTTGCTGCCTTACGTTCTGTTATATCGGCTAATGCGACACCAGGAGAACTACTGCAATTGTGCCCCGGTTCGGCAGGGTGAGCACCTCAGTAGAGAAAGCCGAAAACTGACTGTCATGATATAGCGAGAGACCGGTCAACCACTCTATGACTTTCGGAATCTTTAGGATTCCCCCGCATTAACGAAGGGCCGCTTCCCGGTCAGGCACACTCGCGCCCCGAATTCGGGCGAGCGTGGTGCCCCTAGGGGCTATTCAGTAGTCCCACTGTCAAACTCCTATGGCTAAGTGAAAGTGATAAAGCATTATAGTCCGGTTGCCTAGTTCGTCGCGCTACCACCTCCTTTATAGGACCAAGACAATGGACTAAGTGTGAACAGATGCCTTTTTGCGAACACCCCCGCATTCTATGCGTGGGGGCTGAAGCCAACGACTGCCATCTTTCAGTTTACATACAAATATATACATTAAACGGCCGCACAGGAGGTATCATGATTCTTGCAAGCACAAGTATAAAAAAGCTTTTTTCATAAAAACACAATTCGTCTTACAAATAGTATAAGCTATTCAAACACAGCATCCTTCGAGCACTGCGACTCTATTATACGAGCGCCAGGAAGAACTTCCTCAAAATAGTGCTTGGCAGGTACTCGGCTTTCGTCCGAATCTTGGGACGCAACAATACTGGCCTTCATATCTGCCCAGTATGTCTTGACACGGGCAAGAGCCATCTGTGCGCCCTCTATGCACGCCGACCTCTTCATTGCATCAGCATGCGGCACCGAACCAAGAAATTGCTGCACCAAGCCAAAATAGCTCTTCGGCTCCGGCTTCTCCGGCCACAAACGACTCGCAACAAATTTCATGGCGAGTCCGGATAATCTGTTCAGCTCCGCCCAGGCGGCTAAACGGTCGGAGACTGACAGTGGGCGCTCTGGATTGTGGCACTGCGACCAAAAAAGCTCTTCCAATTCATGGTCACCTCGGCTGCGGAAGTGTTCGGTCGCGTCCGCCGCACTTGCGGCCAAATCCAGATAAGAGTTGTCCGAACTCCACTGCCGGTGTAATGGAGCATACTTAGGGTCTCCGAACTTCATCCGCAGCATATAAGGCTTTCCAGCCGTGATATCTCTGGCCTGACGCAGCTCCTCCTTCATCGCTCTCATGGCAGAGCGAGTATCCTTGGCTTCGGCCGTGATCTTTTCAAGATCTTTCTGAGCCACCCTATCTTCTTGCTCAAGCAATCTACAGCGGTCGGTAGCATCCCTCAATTCTATGGCCATCTCGGCCATTTCCTTCTTGCTCTGGCATTGAGCAGCCTGTTCGGCTTTTAGCTCTTCAGCCGCTCTAACGGCAGCCGCATCACTTTTCCTTGCTTGCTCCTTGGCTCGGGCAAGTTCCGCCCGAAGGTTCTCCACGGCAGCAGCACTATCTGCATCAAGTACATATATATAAGGCCCGAGCTTTAAGCTCCTATTACTGGGTGTCTTTTGAACATACCTTGAGCCTCGTCTAGCCTCTTATTTACAAGCGCGATATCGGCATCGGCCACGTCAAGTTGCCGCTTTAGTTCAGCAGATTCACCAGTCCGGCTAGCCACCGAGCGCCTCGCCACCTTCATGGAATAAGCGACATATTATACCTGGGATTATGATCCTCTGTGCGCCGTCATTCATGACGACACACAGAGTCTCAGGGGCTACCATTCATACAAGGCACATTTAATATGCGGCTCTACCAAAAGGTACACCTTTTTACATACCTCAAAGCCTGTTAGTAAACTCCTGGCAGCTTCGTACAATCCGCTTCCTGCGGATGAAATCCTTCCAATCACCGTATCCATCAACATACGGTGTTCTTCTGAGATGGACGCCCTACCAAGCAGGTCCTTCAGCACCTCCGCCGGCACGCAAGAGGGTGCCGGACTAGTCTGACGACCTTTCCCAGAGTCCGGACTTGAAAAATCCCTCCGGGACGATACCTCGGGGTCGCCAGCCTCGTAGGATGGGGGAGCAAGGGGAGGCGTTTCGCTCTCTATCATCTCCGGACGAAGATCCCCTGAAGATGAGCTCTGCTGAGAAGGGTTGAGATCTAAACTGCAAGATAATGCTTCGGTTATTTTCCTCAGGAATAAAACATGAATGTGATTCATTATGGAACCCCTCCCCTCACATACGCCTCGGGGGAGAGCTGGTCCCATTTAGGGGGCGATTCGGCTGAAGCGTCCACCGGTGCCGAACCCTCTGACGAAGATTTCTTTCCCCGTTTTGAGGTTATCACCTCCGGGTCTTCAGAGGCAGTCCTTTTCTTTCCCTGGTCGGGAGAATTTTCGATTCTTCCCTTCCTGACGGCCTCCTTCATGGAGGCGGTAGCTCCTTGGTCCCCACCCCCCTTCGCCTTCCGCCAATGGCGCAGCCTCCAGCATCCTGGTTAGTATGGGATCCGGCACGGTCTCGGGTAGGGGGGCTGGACACCTGATAAGCTTAGCCTTTGCTATCCACTCCTGTTCAAAGGGCAACTCTGCTAAAGGGTAGATTTGATAAAAATATGGATGGTATGTGCAAATATGGAGCTACTTACTTTAGCATCTGGGCGGTTGCAGCTCAGACCAGCGCCCTCGGACAGATCCAGACACCTTGCTTGTGATCCGAAGAACAAATTGTACATCTCCATGGGCGTCATTACCACGAAGTGTTGTAGGACCTGTGGTCCCTCAGGATTGAATTCCCACAGGCGGAGAGGTCGACGTTTGCAGGGCAGTGTGCGGCGAATCACCATGACTTGCGCCACCACGGTCAGATTCATATCTCTTTCTAGGAGATCTCGAATACGGCCCTGCAGCAAGGGCACGTCTTTCGACGGCTCCCAAATAAGTCCTTCATTAACCCATGATGCCAGCCGTGGTGGGGGACCCGAGCGAAAAGTAGGCGGTGCCACCCATGTGGTGCCCCTAGGGGCTGTGATGTAAAACCAGTCCCGTTGCCATAAGCCGAGCTCCTCTTGAAAAGAGCCTTCGGGCCATGGAGCGTCGGCCATCTTGCTTATTATAGCTCCTCCGCACTCAGCGTGCTGCCCCTCGATCATCTTCGGTTCCACCTTGAAGGTTTTTAGCCACAATCCGAAGTGAGGAGTGAGAGGAAGGCCTCACACACGACAATGAATGATGAGATTTGGAGGATGGACTCTGGAGCTAAGTCGTGGAACTCCAGCCCGTAATAAAACATGAGCCCCCTCACGAAGGGATCAATCGGGAAGCTTAGCCCCCGAAGGAAGTGAGATGCGAACACCACGCTCTCACCGGGCTGGGGAGTGGGAATGGCCTGCCCTTGAGCAGGCAGCCTATGCGAGATTTCGCCGGTTAGATACCTGGCATCTCTCAGCTTTCGCACATCTTCTTCCGTAACGGAGGAAGGCATCCACCGGCCTTCAAGATCAGAACCGGACATCGTCGAAGGTCTGAAGCGCCTAAAACTAGAGCTTTGGGTGTTGGAACTCGAAGCAAGGGGCGGATTTGATTGGATTGAAAAGAAGGGAGCCGAGCCTTGGTCCCTTTATAAAGGAGTTGAATACCAAGAGCCCTCCCCGTAACCGTTTGAGACTCGCTTTCAATTAGGGAGTCATACCAAAGGCACGGTTGGGTTACCCACACCCGTATTGATGAGAATCCCGGAATAAGGGGACGCGATCTCTGCTTTGACAAAATGTGCCAAGGAAACCGCCTCGCTAAACGCGCTGAGGTGGAACAATAAAATAAATAAAGAGTCTGGCTGTGGCATGATGTCACACCACGGAATACGTCAGCAGATCCGATTAATACAAATATTATTCTCTCTACGAAGGAATGTGGAACTTATTTTGCAGAGCCGGACACTACCCTGGAGTTCAACATCTTCTATGAAATATTCGGAGGAGGAACCCGCCTTGCAATGCCGAAGACAACTTGCGCGCCGGACTCGTCGTCATTGAATCCTGGTTCAGGGGCTACTGAGGGAGTCCTGGATTAGGGGGTGTCCGGATGGCCGAACTATGACCTTTGGCCGGACTCCCGGACTATGAAGATACAAGATTGAAGACTCCATCCCATGTCCGGATGGGACTTTCCTTGGCGTGGAAGGCAAGCTTGGCGATACGACATGAAGATCTCCTCCCATTGTAACCGACTCTGTGTAACCCTAGCCCTCTCCGGTGTCTATATAAACCGGAGAGTTTTAGTCCGTAGGACAAACAACAATCATACCATAGGCTAGATTCTAGGGTTTAGCCACTCCGATCTCATGGTAGATCTACTCTTGTACTACCCATATCATCAATATTAATCAAGCAGGAGTAGGGTTTTACCTCCATCGAGAGGGCCTGAACCTAGGTAAAAACATCGTGTCCCTTGTCTCCTGTTACCATCCGCCTAGACGCACAGTTCGGGACCCCCTACCCAAGATCCGCTGGTTTTGACACCGACAGTGGGCATGGAGTTCACCACCTGCTCCCAGTCACCACGAAGGAACAGGGGTACAGCAGCACCCTCCGGTCTCACCACGTCTCCCCCAACCAATGAGTGGAGAGCCGCGGCCAGATCTTCGTCGGCCAGGGCCTCGGGGCTTAGGCGAAGGGCGGCATCTGCCTCCCCGAGCCTCCACAATGGGAGCGAGTGTTCCTGAAGCGGAGCCACCCGATGCTCCAGGAACTCCCTCAGGAGCGTCGCCCCGGTCAGCTTCGCCATCGCCAGGTTGCCTGGCCTCAGGTCCGCATTCATCCTCTTCAGCACCGGCTTCGCACGGGGATCGACGATCTCCACACGGTACCAAGCGTCAACGGCCTCAGGCTGCCCCGTGGGCAGCACCAGCCGAGGGTGGATGCGCCCAACATCCACCATGACCCACTTGTTCCGGAAGCCTTCGATCCTCTTCCCAGGCTTCGAGATGGCATTGGAGCTGGAGTATGTGACAAAGCTCGCGCATGCGATGATGGGGCTGCGAGAAACCCGAAGGTAAAAGTAATGGCGTAGCAAGGCCACTAAGGGCTTTACCCCAACATGAGTCTCACAATAATAGGCGAAAATCGCCAGAAGGAGAACAGAGTTGGGGTGGAGGTGCAGAGCTTGCAAGTTGTATTGGCCAAGAACAGCAAGGAAGAAATCGGAAAAGGGAGGCACCAGACCGGCAACGATGGCGCTCACGAAGAGCGGGTAGAAGGTGCTCCCCTTGTCTTCAGGCAGGGCGGATCCGACCTTGAGCACAGCCGCCCCCTCGTAGCCTTGCGCCACCATCATCTAGCGCGTGAGGGCGAGGTTCTTCTCTAACACGTCCGGAGGATCCAGAGCGGGTGAGTACCAGGCTCCGGCCGGAGTCTTGCGAGGCGCCATGGCTTTCCGAAGGTGCGGGATTGAAGCGGATCTGGAGGATTTCGGGAGTGAGAAGGAGGAGAGCGAGAAAGGGGATCTGGAGCAATGACTGGTGAAGGCAAAATAAGGTAAGCCTAGCCCGGGGCCGCCCTTTTGTCAGACACATAGTTGCCGAGGCGGCGTGGGGAAGCGAGGACGCCCACATCCAATCAACCGCCACGCAGCACCCAAGGCCGTAGGCTATTGGGGCTCGTGGCGCTTCGCACTTGCCCCTTCGCTTCTCCGCTAAGCCAAGTCCGGGCACGCCTTGGGCCCGGGGGCTACTGTCGGCGTTCTGGGAATGGGGGTACCCAGACTTGCCTGCCTGCGGCCTGCAGCGTGGCTCAAGGAGTGGCCCAGTACGGCCCATCTTCGTCAACACAAGCTCAAGACCCTCGCGAGGGGCCAAGCCTCACGGGGCTGACGACAGGAAGCTTCCTCAGGCGCAGCCTCGTCAGGCTGGCTCGCGAGGAGGCGGAGAGGTCAGGGCGGGGTACCTCACGAGGTGCCCGTGACGCAAGCCATGATGACCGAAGCCAGGCGGGCGCCAGGCGGGCGCCGGCCTGGGCAGTGTCCTTGTTTCCCCTTCGGTGCAAAGGGGGCAAGCACAAGCCAAGGCATCAGGCAAAGGTTACCATTTCGGTGCAACAAGACCAAGACTAGCAGAACGGCAGGACGGAGGTCATCATGGAGCCCAGGAAGGCGTCATCGTCAGAGCCTTTGGCAGGCGAGGACCAACTTTAGTCAGGATAAGTGTACTAGACGTTCCCCTTCAAAATCGCCAATTGTTGGCGCCCTTCCCGCTCAATATTTGGAAAGAGGACCAGGGCCTCGCTCTATAAATAGGACTAGCCATTCTTGAGACAAGGGGATCGACCATTCAAACCTTAGCCAGAACCACCAACACCAATACAAGAACTCCTCCCCTCGCAAGGCTGTTCTTCCTTTGTATTGTTCATCATCAGCCCCTGAGGCAATCCACACACCACACACTGGAGTAGGATATTACACCACAATGGTGGCCTGAACCAGTATAAACCTTGCGTCCCTTGTGTTGTTCTTCGTGTAGCCTAGATCTTTTGCGAGGCGACGAGATGTGAGCCGGTAGAGGAGTGATCTCTGCGTGCACCCCAGTGTTCGAACCTCAAGGGTCTGCCGGAACCCGAAATCCGACAGCGGTGTGGTTTGGAAACGAGCATGTTGTAATGCATACACATTGAACAAGGTCACACTGATTTGAATTTGAGATACCGATGGCAGACATCATTTGGCCACGTCGCATCCGTGCATGGACACACTATTCTAATTGGAGATGATGGGCGGCTTTCGCATCACATATCTATATCTATACCCCTATATATATTATATTATATATTTTTTTTATTGTGTGCGGGTAACTTTAACTTTGAAAGATGGTCGTTGGATGAGGCGAATCCGATGGTCCAAAGATGGCAAATTTGAGTACTATTGGCCGTTGGATATCATCTAGATTCCACCAGATTTTGCCACATGTATAATCTATAAGACTCCATGGTTGAACTTAAGCATAATGCACAAACATCAAAACACAAGCACTTCTTATTTGTTCTAGAATCTTCCTTGCCCAAATGTTTTTCTACATGATTTGCCATTATTTGTTTTTCCTTTATGTCTTACAACACACAATTCCATGAATCTTAAAATAGATTAGCTTTCTTATAAAAACTAGATGATTTTGAATGAAATGGACTATAAGAATTAAAAGAACATCTACATCATGCATATATGACTCAAAGCTTGCATGCTATAATGTGGTATTTATTCATAATTTGGTTGCCAAATCTCATGTGTGTAATGCACATGTACCTTACTCTGGTCTAAATGGTGTTTGTGTGTGTGTTGTGCATGTTGAGGTGCAAATTGTCTTTTTTTGGTACACGTTAACCTTGTTCTTCCGAAATTTCAAGTCGCACCTTGTTATGCCGAAAATTGAAGCTAGCGTCTCTATCTATCGTGCTGCGAAACTCCCGCCTCTTCAACCCGCGCCTTGTTAGCCCGAAATATTTAAGATATATCTTTGTCTCATTGTGCTCCGACAACTCCCTCCATCTCAACCCGCGCCTTGCTATTTAAAAATTACAACACGCGTGAAAACTCCCACCTCCTGTGAAATCCCAACATGCGAAATGCATGTGGCACCCCTGAACCGAAAGAACTGCCTCAAATCGGTGGGTGTACTTTTGTAACTTACCCCACATTTCGGACAAGCGCATCTCTAAGCCATGGTTCCCCACTGCCATCCCATCCGCCCACCCATTCATACACTGAGGCCGCGAAAACCCGCGGCGAAACCCCACACCCTGCTCCGTCCGCCACCCAGCCGAAGCCTCTTCCCCGACGACGTCGTCCACAGCAACACCTCGACGTCCCTCATCCACTGTACCGGATGAGGATCCATCATCGATCTCATCGTCCCGCCGGTTCAGCCACCCCGTCCTCCACCTCCAAGGAGCTGCCCCGATGTTCCCCTCGTATTTTGCGCCACCTCCATTCCCACACTGCCGTCTTCACCTGCACCACCGGAAGAGCATCATCATCACCGTTTCCTCGGATGAAGCTGCGGCCTAATCGGCTCCACCAAAGAGGTTGTACACTAATCGCCGCATTTTCTTCTTGATTTGATCTCACGGTGCTGCCGGCGCTTGGTCCCGAGCCGACACGGCGTGGCTCCATCCACGGCGGCGTCGCCGGCCACTTCCTCCAAGGCGTCGCTCCCTCGGCGGCAGCGTCCACATCAATAGGAGCTGTTGCTGCTTTAGCTCTCGCTCACACTGCTGCTCTGCTCTTGCTCTCGGTCCCCTGCCTGGTCTTCTCTTGCTATTGCTCTTGCTCGCGCTGCTGCTCTCGCTCTTGCTCTTGCTTGCGATGCTGCTCCGATTTGGCTACACTTCAGTCGACTGAATCGACTTTTGGGTCAGTCGATTTTCAAGGGGTGGGCTTGCCGGGGTGAAGGAAGAACCAACCGCAGCGGGAAGGGTGGCTCGTCGGAGAGGTACCCCACTATCTATCTTAGGGTTCAGGATGGGGGCGGTGGTTGTCGGTAGTGGCGGGGCGTTGGTGGGGCGGTGGCGTCGGGATCGCCGGAGAAAAAGCTCGGCACGGGGGCCTAGAGGGATGGCCGGGGCGGCGGCGAACCGGTGGTGGGGAGTGTTTTTGGGGCGGGTGGGGCGGCGCACCGCCGGTCGTGTGCGGCGGGGGGCTATTGTCTGGCCGGTGGTGGCTGGCGGCTCAGGCGGGTGGAGGTTGAAGATGAACCGCAGGCCCTTGATTTCGTATCCAATGGCTGCAAAATTGACTGACTAGAGATGAAAAAGTCAGTCGATCGACGTGTAGCCTCACCTTGCTAGTGCGTTTAGTTTCGACAGCAAAATTCAGTTTCGACAGCAAAATTCAGTTTCGATAGTTAAGTTAAGTTTTGACAGTTAAGTTCAGTTTCGACAGTTAAGTTTAGTTTCGACAGTTAAGTTCAGAGATGAGCGGCTGATGTATTTTACATCTAGCACTTTGTGATTATGTATTTTACGTCATGTATTGGATATGCTATTAGAATTCCACTCAGGTTAACGTTTTTTGTTGTCTCTCTTGTCCTGCTTCAGCCTCGGCGTCGTACAACTCACCAGAGCTGCTCCAACGACGAAACCCTCCATCACAGCAGAGTAGAACCTCGGGCTCCATCTCCAGATGTCTAAGATCTTCTTCCCCTCCTCCGACAGCAAAGTCAGCCGGAGCATCCTCACCGGCCAACCCAATCATGCTGAGATCGACATGGCTTCGCCAAAGAGGTTGTACACTTGTTGCATCTCTTTTTTACTCTACATGTTATATATATTGTCCACTGAGCACTCGTAGTAATGGGAAATACGATTATTTTATGCTACTATATGACAAGCAGTGAGGTACCAGGCAACTTAGCTATCCGTGATGGACTCTCTTGAACGCCATCATTATTTATCTCTGTGCGTTTGAGCTGTGCATTTGTCGATGGGCCTGGGAGTTGAGCTAGTATGGCAGTGGCATGGGTCCAAAGTAATAGAAGTAGCACAAAAACATTTTTTTAGTGTAGGATTTTCCTTGCTCAAGCCTGCCTACTAGAATCGCTGGTGCTTGAAAGGAAAAGTGAATGAAAAACATAGGAATTGGAAAGTTTCCTATGGTACTACTTTTCATGAATTTGGTGCAAAGGAATGGAGCAAAGGAAAATTGTAGGATTTGTTCCTTTAGTGTCTCCTTGAAAGAAAAATCGTAGGAATTCTAATTACCACTTCTCCTCCTTTTCATATTCCTATTCATCAAGCACAAGACTAAGAGATAGTAGCATAATAGCATTATAACCGTACATTTTCTTGTGGTTTGGCTTAATCTCGCCATGCTTTTTTGCATCCTGTGATCTTCCAATTGTTGTGAATCAAACACCCAGATTGGCAGAAATCCTGTGTTTTTAAATTCTCTGTTTTGCACGTGCATTCCTATCCTATTCCTATCTATTTCCTATCCCTGCATTGTTAGAATCCTCAAATTCAAACAAGCCCTTACTCAATTACTTCTATTACAGATATGTGTCAAAGAAAACCTTGTGTGGTTTGTCCTGCTCCTGCGGCGCTGTGTTCCAACCCAGCTCAGCTGCTCCAACGATGGAAGGGTTCACCACAGTAGGGATCCGCTCTCCAGACTGTCTTTCTCCACCTTAGATCTTCTTCCCCACCGCCGGCAGCCACGACAACTGCATTACCATCATCAACTGAGCAGATGACCTTGAGGACTACACGGGTCCGCAGGAGAGATCGCACTCTTCCGTGTCTGCTTATGTTATGCGTCGCTTAATATGATGACATGCTACATTATCATCATGTTCACCTATTAGACTCCGAGTCAGGTCCAAACTAATGCTGAAACTTGAGTTTTTAAATGGTTGTGGGGTACATATTGGGGCAGCAATCAGTACTATATGTCTACTATCTGGTTAATCTCCGGTGTCTACTATGAGTTTCATGTTGGGTGCAAACAAACATTAAAGGAGCCATTATCTGTATTTTTTAACTAAAGCTATTATCTGCCTGCTATCATTGGTTTTGGGTCTATTCACAGTTTGCTACCATCACTCTGGATTTGTGCATGCACTCCTTACATAATCTCACTATGTTTTATTCCTATGCATGCCAGTTATTGTACACAATGGGACTGATCATGTAGAGCAAAAGAGACGAGCCTTGTGTGGCAATAAAATTTCATGCAGACGTCGTTCCATGGTGGGCGCAAAGGTAGCCCCCCCTCCACCCATTTCGGATCGTAATCAAGAGGAAGATAACTGTTCTGAGGGGGATTCAGAAGGAGAAGACCACTCCTATTAACCCCATGAGGTCTTCGCTCTAACTTGGCATGCTGATGTTGGTAATATCATGCATATGGTGCCTTGCATTGCTTACTGTATACATTAAAGATGTCATCTGCTTAGTTTAGACATGCTTTGTGTCAATGCCCTGTTTAGTTTTTTTATCGCATATGTGAATCATGCAATGCCATCTTGTCTAGCCAGGCATCATATATGTGAATTTTCCAATGCCACCCTGGTTAGCCAGTCATCTTATATGTGAATTATATCATGCCATCATTTTTTTATTACGTGTTAAATTTGTCAACAATTTTAGTACATTCAATTACTCTTCCTGTGCATCAGCCATTCGGCACGGTCATGGAAAAATCTGGAGTGGAAACAAGGTCTTCAGAGCAGACAATGCTATCTGACAAAGTGCATGTCTTGCTGGTTACTGATAGCTCCTTAGAGGAGGATTCAGAGATAGATGACCAATCATATTTCCCCCGCGAGGTGCACGCCCTAACTTGGCAGGGTTATGTTGCTCATATCGTGCATATGGTATCTTGTATTGCTATGTCATTTGCTTAGTTTAGACATGATTTGTGTGAATGCCACCTGTGTAGTGTCTAATTACCATATATGTTAATTATGCAATGCCATCTTGTTGCAAGACATTATATATGTGAAGTATGCGATGTTATCTTGTTGCAAGGCATTATGTATGTGAATTATGCAATGCCATGCTGTTTAGGCAAGCGTCATATATGTGAATTATATCATGCCGTCCTTTTTTTGTATTTCTCATTGCTTTTGTCGTCAATGTTTGTATAATCAACTGCTCTTCTTGTGCATTAGCCATTTGAATTGGTGATGGAGAAATCTGGAGTGAAAACAAGGTCTTCAGAGCAGATAATGCTACCTGCTGAAGCAAATATCTTGCTGGTTACAGATAGCTCTTCAGAGGAGGATTCAGAGGCAGATGACCAGTCCTATTATCCCCCTGAGGTGTATGCTCAAACTTGGCTGGGTTATATTACTCATATAATGCATATGTTGTATTGCAATGCTTAGTTTTTACATCATATACACAATATTGAATGCCATCTCCTTAGTTGACACATCATATATGTGATTGCCCTCTGCTCACTTCCTTAGTATATAAATCATATATTTGAATTATGTCATGCCATGATGTTTACATAGACAGCATGTATCTGAATTATGGCATGCCAACCCATTTTCTAAAGACATAATATAGTTATATCATCTCATCATCTTTACATAGTCATCATATTTTAAATTATGTCATTCTATCCATGAATTACATCATGCCATCATGTTTCCATCAACGGCATGTTTGTGATTTATGGCATGCCAACCACTTTAATAGACACATCGTATAGTTATATCATGTCATCCTGTTTACATAGTCATCATATTTTGAAGTATGTCATTCTATCATGTTTAGTTAGCCATCATACATGTGAAATTGTGTCATGCTATCCTGTTTAATTAGCCATCATATATGTGAAATTATGTCCTGCTATTCTACTTTCTTAGACAACATAAATGTGAATTATTTCATGCCCTGTTTTCTTCCCTACTATCCATTGCACCTGTCTATCTTACAATGTTTGTACATTCAATTACTTTTCTGGTTTATCAGCCATTTCAATTGGAGGGAGTGATGGCAGTATCTGTGGGAGTAAAAACACGGTCTTCAGAAAAGACCGTGCTACCTGTCGATGCAGATAGAACCACGGTTGTACTTGCCCAAGAACCAGCCCCACCACACATAACCCACACTCATGCAGATTGTACCCCTACCCAGTTGGACAGAGAACCGGCTACACCCCTTTTAACCCCAACCCCAGCAGATAGACACCCAGTTCCCGTTGACACATCACCGTCTCCACCACAGAGCATCCAAACGCGAGTAGTTAGTAAGGCAACTGCAGTGCCCAAATCACGAGGACCACCACTCCAAACCCGAAGTCAACGCTTAAAGCAGAAGAAGAATTGTTCTCAGGTCAGGTTCTGTAGCTATGGTTCATACTACTTTGCTCTTGCATCACCGTATTTACTGATACCAACCAATTTCAAATTTGAAGGATGCAATTGAAACTCCAATGGCGCAACAGGTATGTTTTAAACCTGTTTCTTCAACGTGTTTGGATGTTTGCTGTTGTAACTTGCTCTATGTTGATTTCAGTTTCAATTGAATAAACAGTTATGTTCTCATGCCATGCATATTACAAGTGTTGTTATTGCTGTGTAGTTTCCCACACTTATATTCTGTCTATGCTGCTTTGTCTGAAATAGATATGATTTGAACTGTATCTATCTTGATTTGGCAACATAAACTAGAATGATATAGACCATACAGTGACCATACTACATAGATATATGTTTGTTTCATGCTGTTATCATGTCCGCCTTACTACTTAACTGGTTTACCAAAATGAGTTTCATATACTACATTGTAAACCTGAGATGTGTTTGTTTGTTTCTCTTTTAGAACGCGGATAAAATATTGGAGAAGAGTACCCTGTTATGCAATGGTAAAGGAAGTAATGCAGATAAGGTTCAAGATAGTGAGACATCCCTATTGGTCTCCAAGAAAGCTGATAAAAACTATATTGAAGACACTGAGACAACCCCAAAGTCCTGTCTTGATGTAGTGTTCGAGTTACTGGCTACCACTGCTGGCACCAGATCTTCGAACTCGTTGCCTGAATCAGTTTGGCTTCTTGAGTCTCAACTTCAAGTTGAAAGACGTCGATCAGATGGTATGCGACAGGAAGCCGAACGACTGAGGAAGTCCCTGCAGAATTCAGATGCATACTTTCTGGTGCAACAGTAAGCGCTGGAGGACTTAAGCGCCAAACAAGAGAAAGTTAATAAGCTTGCTAAGCATCTTGCCAGCATTATGGGTACCCAGGATATTGTTTCTTGAGCTCTTCTGAAGTGGTTTCAGCTCTGGACTTGTTTTGCTGCTGCGTTTATATGCTACTGTGTCCCCTATATTTGCACTGGTGGCGAACTTTGATGCCCAGTGGATGTAATATGTGTAATAGCCGTGATAGCCTAGTGTAAGTTGCTTGCTTATTTGTTTCCTTGTATTCTTGTTTATTTGTTTGCTTGTAGTCAGTGCAGTTCTTTTTCTGCGGTTTGCTAGTGGCTGCAATAACCTATTTTTTAAAACTAGGCTACAATAACCATGGGCTAATATTTACTGTAGTGACACTGGACCTACGGGCCATAGAAACAGTGGGCCTTCTACGGGCCGTATAAACAGTGGTCCTTCTACGGGCCGTAGAAACAGTGGGCCTTCTACGGGCCGTAGAAACAATGGGCCTTCTACGGGCCGTAGAAACAATGGGCCTTCTACGGGCCGTAGAAACAATGTGCCTTCTTGGGGCCGTATCATCAATGGGCCTTATACGGGCCGTATGATCGATTGGCCAAACATGGGCCAAACAGACCGCATTCTAGATGTAAACGGGCTAGAGTTGGAATCGTCCGTTCATGGGCCGACCATAACGGGCCATCGTTAATAGGCCGTATTTGATGACGCTATGAAAACGGCCCAACGTATTAACGGACCACAAATGGGCCGACTGTAACCACAGGCTGAATTTGGCCCACAAGCAGAAAATGAAAGTAATGGGCCGTAAGTAAACGAATGCTGGAAATGAGCCCAAGAATAAATGGGCTCTGAGAAGGCCGAAAGATAACATGGGCTGGAAACGGCCCAACAGAATAACGTGTCGTTAATGGGTATAAAGTGATACACTGTTCTATACGGGCCAGTTTCACCACGGGTCATTAATGGGTGTAAAGTGATACATTGTTCATTACGGGCCAGTTTCACCACGGGTCGTTAATAGGCCAAGAGTTACATAGGGCCTCATATGGGCCGAAAGACGTCATGGGCCATCCATGGGCCAGAAGTGAAAATGGGCTGGAATCATATTGGATGGCCCAGATGACGCTACTGGGCCTAATTCAAATAGGGCGTAACAGGCCTTGGGTTAGCGGGCTGTAAATGGGCTATATGCGAACAAGCCGTTAACAGGCTTTCCATGGGCCGGCCCGCCACCTTTTGACCAAGTCAAACGGGCCGGCCTTTTCACAACAATGGGCCTCTGTTGGTCCGTGCCACGTGTCGACGTATCATAGGTGCCTTCTGTCCAATGAGCGGATGACATCTGTCCCAGCGATGAGCCGACACGTGTTTCCTCGAGCCAATGATGATTTTACATGTGGAAAATCCCCATTGGTCGGGGCTGTTAACTTGTTATCGGATCCAAAACCCAACCCGATTGCTTAACGGTGTTCTGTTATGGTGGATGCCACGTGTCGGTCACCCTTGACGAAAGCACTTCTGTGATGCGCGATTTATCGTCATGGAAGTGGACACTTCTATGATGATAATTTTGGTAATGTCATGGAACACTTCTACGACAGCACAGGTATGACTATCTTGATTCTGTCATAAATTTGTCATGGATGTACATGCATGACAAAAAACGCGACCTACTGTGACAAACACGTATCATCACGAAAGTGTATTTTTTTGTAGTGGAGCCTTGTTTCTGACAACTTGACCATGCTCATCTTGTTTTTTGCGATAGATCCATTTGGTGCCAATGATATTGTGCTTGCAAGGATCAGGACGCTTGACCAGTTCCCATACATTGTTCATCTCGAACTGATGAAGCTCTTCTTGCATAGCTTGAATCTATTTAGGTTCCATAAAGGCTTCAGCAACTTTCTTGGGTTCAGATATGGAGACAAATGCAAAGTGCCCACAGAAATTTGCTAGTTGTGTTGCTCTTGAATGAGTGAGTGGACCAGGTGCATTGATGCTATCAATTATCTTCTCAATCTGTACTTCATTTGCAACACGGGGATGAACTGGATGAAGGTTTTGCCCTTGCAGATCATTGTCTTCTTTTTCAGCATTGACTTCAGGATGAGCATTATCTTCAGGTTGACTTGGTGCAATGATGAGTTCCTCTTCAGCCTGAGCTTCTGAAGGTATGATTTCTCCAGTACCCATGAGCTTGATAAATACACTAGGAGGGACTTCATCTAGCACATTTGGCAAGTGCTCTCTTTGCGAGCCGTTAGTCTCATCGAACCGCACATCCATAGTTTCAACCACTTTATAGTGAAAGAGGTTGAAGACTCTGTAGGAGTGTGAATCATTTCCCTATCCAAGGATAAAACCTTCATGTGCTTTCGGTGCAAATTTTGAAGTGTGATGTGAATCCTTGATCCAGCACCTAGCACCAAATACTCTGAAGTAACTGATGTTTGGCTTCTTACCAGTTAGTAGCTCATATGATGTCTTCTTTAGAAGCTTGTGAAGATAAACATGGTTGATGTATGGCATGCAGTATTAATGGCTTTAGGCCAGAACTTCCTTGGAGTCTTGTACTCATCAAGCATCGTCCGGGCCCATCTCAATGAGGGTTCTGTTCTTGTGCTCCACGATGCCATTCTGCTGAGGTGTGTAAGGAGCAGAAAACTCATGAGTGATGCCCAGTGTATCAAGATAAGTGTCGAGGCCAGTGTTCTTGAATTCTGTGTTGTTGTCACTTCTGATGTGCTTGATCTTGACTCCATAGTTCGTCATGGCACGATTGGCAAATCGTTTGAAGACATCCTGCACTTCAGTCTTGTAGAGAATTATATGCACCCATGTATATCTTGAGTAATCATCAACAATGACGAAGCCATAGAGACAAGCGGTGGTAGTAAGAGTAGAGTAGTGAGTAGGGCCGAATAAGTCCATGTGGAGCAGCTCGAAGGGTTGTGATGTCTTCATTATTGTCTTCGAGGGATGCTTGGCCCTAGTTATCTTCCCAGCTTCACAGGCACCACACAGATGATCCTTCTTGAACTTGACTCCCTTGATGCCCATGACATGCTTCTTCTTCGCGAGAGTGTACAAGTTCCTCATACCAGCATGTCCTAGCCTTCGATGCCAGAGCCAGCACTCTGAAGCTTTTGCTAGAATACATACAGCTAATTGTGGCCCTGCTGAGAAATCTAGCATATACAGATCATCTTTTCGATACCCTTCAAAGACTAGAGATTTGTCAGATTCCATAAGGACAAGGCAATGATATTTTCCGAATATCACAATCATGTTCAAATCACATAGCATTGACACAAACATTAAGTTGAAACTAGGGGATTCAACAAGCATCACTTTATCCATGTGCTGATCCATTGAGATTGCAACTCTACCAAGACCCAATACCTTGCTTTTACCAGTGTTAGCAAATGTGATGTGACTTTTATCAGATGGGCATAGGGTTGAATCCATTAGAAGAGTTCGATCACCAGTCATGTGGTTGGTGCAGCCACTATCCATAATCCATTCTGAATCCTTTGGTGTCATATCCTACAATATAGTTAGGGGGATAGGCTTCACCAAGAGAGTTGTGAAGCAGAAACATTTGACGAACAAGCGGAACATGAAAGTTCAGATCTTGGTTAGGATAAATAGGATGATTGTCAAGGAATCCCGAGACAAAATATATAGTAAGACCATTTGGACATTTTATCTTGCGTCCCACAAGACATTTAAGGTCCCCAGCATAAGCATCAAACGCGTTTGATTTTCGGCTGGAGACCTTTCCCTGCAAAAGAGAGTTAAGTTTTCTTAACCACCCACATCTTCACGGGTGCTTAGAAGCAATGAGTCTAAGTGTAGCATCTGAGAACTTCGGCTTTGGAGCCCTAGCAAAGAGCCTTGCAGGAGGTGTCGGTGTCAAAACCGGTGGATCTCAGGTAGGGGGTCCCGAACTGTGCGTCTAAGGCTAATGGTAACATGAGGCGGGGGGCAGAATGTTTACCCAGGTTCGGGCCCTCCCGATGAAGGTAATACCCTACTTCCTGCTTGATTGATCTTGATGATATGAGTATTACAAGAGTTGATCTACCACGAGATTGTAGGGGCTAAACCCAAGAAGCTAGCCTATGATTATGATTGTTGTTGTCCTACGGACTAAACCCTCCGGTTTATATAGACACGGAGGGGGCTAGGGTTACACAGAGTTGGTTACAGAGAAGGAGATCTACATATCCGAATTGCCAAGCTTTCCTTGCATGCAAAGGAGAGTCCCACCCGGACACGGGACGAAGTCTTTAATCTTGTGTCTTCATGGTCCAACAGTCCGGCGTAAGTACATAGTCCGGCTGTCCGAGGACCCCCTAATCTAGGACTCCCTTAGTAGCCCCTGAACGAGGCTTCAATGACGATGAGTCCGGCACGCAGATTGTCTTCGGCATTGCAAGGCGGGTTCCTTCTCCGAATACTCCATAGAAGATTTCGAACACAAGGATCGTTTCCGGCTCTGCAAAACAATTTCCACCTACCACCGTAGCAAGCACAATATCCCACAAATCTAATCTGCTGACAATTTTCGTAGCGTGACATCATGCCGCAGCCCGGTCATTATATGATCCGTTCTTTCCCAACCTGCTACTGCGCATATTGCGAGGCGGTTTTATTGGCACATCTTGTTGAAGCAGAGATCGTGCCCCCCTATCTCGGGATTCTCATCAATACGGGTGTGGGTAACCCAACCGCGCCATCAACGCAGCGCTTGGGGAATAAGCGAGTTTACTCGGCAAGTGAGGAGGCACAGGATCCCTGCTGCCTTTATAAGGAGATAAGGACTCCCCTTTTTCACCCACGCCTTCTTCTTCCTCTACTCATCCATTCCCCCTCGCTCGAGCCCCATCGCCCAAGCGATCGTCTTCTCTGCCCACAAAGGCCTTCTAAAAATGTCCGGATCCGGAGCAGGAGGCAAGTAGATGGCCTCTATCGTTCGGGAGAAGGATATCAAAAAGCTTCGGGAGGCCGGGTATCTGGCCAAGAAAATCAGCCACCATCTTCCGACGGCGGGACAGATCGTCCCTACTCCGGAACCCCACGAGAGGGTTGTATTCCTCCCTCATTTTGTCTGTGGGCTAGGGTTTCCCCTCCACCCATTCGTTCACGGCATCATGTATTATTACAGGATCGATTTTCATGATCTATCCCCCAATTCCTTCCTCAACATATCGACATTCATCATCGTGTGTGAGGCCTTTCTCCGCATCTCGCCACACTTTGGCTTATGGATGAAGATCTTTAATGTGAAGCCCAAGGTAGTGAGCGGCGAGCACGCCGAGTGCGGAGGCGCCATGGTGAGCAAGATGCCCAACATCACATGGCCAGCAGGTACTTTCAATGATTCCGTCAAAGAGTGCCAGCACCAGTGGTTTTACATCACTCAGCCGCGCGGCATGGAATGGGCCGCTGCTCCCTAATTCTGATCCGGAGCCCCCCTGCGACTTACGTCCTGGCCCAAGAAGGGCCTGAAATGGTCTTCGCCCGACGAGCTGTCGATGCTCCAGACGCGCGTCAAGGATATGGAAGACAAGAATATCAAACTTGTCAATGTAGTCCAGGTGATGTTAGTTTGCCGGATCCTTCCTTGTCAACACCAGACTTGCAATTTATGGGAATTCAACCCGACCAAGCACCAGACCCTGCAAGAGCTCTTTGGCTCCTCGCACAAAGACATCTGGAAGGTGCTTTTCAAGTCCGGCAAATCATGGCTGGACTCAGCCAAGGACCGCGTGTACCAACTGTCCCGCCCTGCAAGTTTGGTAAGTCATTATATGTTTTATTCACATAACCCAAGGGAAATGCTTAATGTGTTTTCCACAACTCTCCTAGGGCTGGACGAACAAGGCGGGGAGGATCTACTGTCCAGCCCCACTGTCAGAAGAACCGGTCGGCCCACTTCTGACGAAGATGCTGGTCCTGGCGCCTTACAAGGCGTCGAAGAAGAAGGCCAAGAAGGAGGCCAAAAAGACCAGGGGCGGCCTCCGTCGCCATGGCGCCTCGGACACAATATCCGAAGACTCCAATGCCCGTTCTTCCTCCGAGGAGGATGAGGAGGAGGAGGAAGACGAATCCCCAGCGGGGGGAAGAAAGAAAAGGACGGCCTCGACATCCTTGGAGGCTGAGTCGCCTAAGAGGGGAAAAACTCCTCTTCCGGAGGAGTCCACCGCCGCCGCCGACAGCAGCCCGGAGTGGGGTCCCAGGGTCCAGCCCCTGGTGAACCCATGAGTATATAAAATCTGAACACATTTACGCATCTGGACTCACTATGGCATGACATTTTAATCATCGAGCCATACTTTTTTGCGGTCCAGCGAGGTCCCGCACAAAACGATCCTCGTTAGAGGATTTATTGGGTTCGGATGCTATGGAAAGTGAGACGCCCCCGAAGGCCCCTTCCCCAAAACACATGAACGACACCGAGGTATCGTCATAGAGGGACCCAGGCCAAGAAGGGGGGAAAAGATCATCAAGGCGGTACCAGAAGGTCAGACTCTAGGGGCTGGACAGACGGGAGAAAAGGCTCCCATGGACGTCGATGGCGGGGGCTATCTCGAATTTGGCCGCTGGCGGGAGACAATTCCGAAGACCGGTACGGCTCCAGAATCAGGCAGGCAGCATTCCTCGACTAGAGGGGGTGCACCTGTTTCGTTGGCAACCTCTGTCAAACCAGAGGTGCCGGATACTTTACTGGCGGCACTGAAGAGCGCCTCCATCGTTGAAGAACACCGTGCCCTTATGGGTACGGTGATTGAGAAGATTCAGTCCGCTGAGAGTGGACTGAATGAAGCCTGCATCGGCCTTATAAGAGGCTTTGAGGTATGCTTCATGAGGTTTCGAAGAGTGTCATAGTATAGGTAGTAGCCCCTGATACACTGTTCGGTGAAAGAAAGAACTGGACAGAGGATCAAATTTATGTTCGCAGGAGACTCACTTGATGGCATCTATCTCTCTTCTTTTCTAAGTAGGCGTCTATAACGACTGCCGCCTCTCATAATGTGGAAGTCTTCGGACTGAATCAAGGTCTGGAGCGGGCCAGAGAAGAACTTGGCCAGTTGAAAAGGCAGTTGGAGGATAAACAAGGCATGCACAAACCCTGCTCGCGTTCAGTGCGAACAAAATTTTAGTATGATAAAATATGTTTCATGATTTGCTCTAGGGGCGATGACCAAAGTCGAGGCTCTTAAGAAGGCTGTGGCCGAGGCCGAGAAAAAGGCAGCCGCAGAGTAGGCTCTTCGTGAGAAGCACGAGGCCAGGGTTATTGAAGTTGAGCAAGAGCTTCAGGAGGCCGTGAAGAAATGCGAGACCTTGGAGCAGAGTTTAACGGAGAAAAAAAATCCGAACTCAGCAAGGCTGATTAGGCCGCACGCGATGCCCAGGGGGAAACCTAAGGCGCGCTGCAGGAGATCCAAGAGGCGAGGAAGATCGCGGCGGGTAAGGCTTTTTCCATGTAAAGCAAGTATTTGAGAAGAAAATCATGTTTCTAATTTTGAGTTCGGATTTCTCCAGGGGTATTAGCAGAGCTGCCACGTAGCATATCTGATGCCGCCCAATTCTACCGAGCCGAAGAAAAGAATACTGCGGATAAGCTCTTCTGGTCGCAGTATCTGGCACCGAATTATCCGGTGCCTTTTGCCGATCAACTGAAATAGCTTATTGAACTGCATAAGGCGGCCGAGCTAGCCATGAAGGATTTAATTATCCGGCTATGGCCCGCTGAGCCGATTCCAAGTAGCTACTTTAGGCTTGTGAAGCGGCTTGTGAGTGCCTACCCTTGACTTGACGTCATCAAGCGGTCGGTCTGTATGGAGGGTGCGCGAATAGCCTTCGCCTGTGCAAAGGTGCACTAGGGGAAAATGGACGTTGAAAAGCTAATGACCGAGGGACCACCGAAGGGGAAGGAGCACTGCAAGCCTGAGTTATATTATGATAGTGTCCTAAAAGGATCCCGCCTTGCGGCAGAGCAATGTACCAAGGACATTATATTTCCATGAATACAGTCATGTTGTCCTTTGTAATGTTAAACAAGGTCGTTTCTATTATTGGTTGCCTGTTATTTGAAAGAAAATCCTCCTGCGCGGCCGTTTTATATATTAATGCTGAGAGTTGGCCAGTCGTCGGCTTCTGCCCCCACATAGGAAGTACGGGGGTGTTCGGGATAATCCTGAGTACTCTTTATCCCAGTTTTGGGTCCTTGAAGGAGGTGTTCAGCGCAACGAACCAGGCAATCAGACTATAAGGCTATATCACTCTCACTTAGCCATAGGAGCTTGACAAAAGGAAGGTAGGCGCAGCCCCTGGTGTTCGGAAGACTGCACGAGGGGCTCTATAAGCACCTGATCAGAAGAAAAGCCGATCCATCGCATGCTGCATTAGTTATCGCATAATGCGGAAGAAAACCTTAAAGATTTTACAACCTCTCGAACAGTTGACCAGCTCTCGCCGTATCATGACAGTCAGTTTTCGGCTTTCTCTACTGAGGCGCTCGTTCGGAAGAACCAGGACACAATTGCAGTAGTTCTCCCTATGCCGCCTTAGCCGATATAGCGGAACGTAAGGAAGCAAAACATGGGAGCCGGGCAAACCCAAGTATTGACCCAAGACATGATTCGGAGCTGATGCATATAATGTTATAAGTTCGGGGTGTCGAACGACCGTGAAGGCGTTTGGACTTTATTGACGTATTTATGGGTACAATGAAGCCCCTGGCATATTAAGGCATATCGCGGTGTACAGATGCCATTTGACAAAAGAGTTTCAATAAGAAATAACAGCAGATAAGCGTCATATAAAGCCACATGTTGTATTTGAATAATATGTCGATGCATATGAGTATAGGTAATGCGATAAAAAGAAATATGACCACGGAACTTGTTGAGACCAGGCGGGAGGAAGCTGTGTGCGGATCCGGAGTGTAGTCGGATGGTCATCGAGGGGAATATCTAAGGATTCCCTTGCGCGTTCGAGTTGTTTCCATGTCGCCAGTCCTGGCCTACGCAAAGGTGAACCTGCAAAGAAAATGCAAGAAATGTTTGTGTGCCACAGAGCGGTTAAACCGCAGTGTGTGGTCTATCCTAGCTATTTCCGGAGTGTTTTAATTGAGCTCCGGACGAGCTGGGCTATCCTGCCGCGAAGTAGTTCGGACTCCTTTGGCGGTGTCCAGGAGCTTGGCCATTGACTCGAGGTTCGATTGAAAGATGCCACTCATTGCTTCTGCTGTTAAAGCGGCGGTATACTCTTCGGCACCGAGGGGGAGTTTGGCCTTGCCATTAACAGTGATGACGTCGCTCGGACCGGGCATCTTGAGCTTACAGTGGGCATAATGTGGCACTGCGTTGAATCGAGCAAACACGGTTCGTCCGAGCAGTGCCTGATAATCACTATGAAAGGGGACGATGTCAAAGATTAACTCTTCGGTACGGTAATTGTCCGGTGATCCGAAGACCACCTCGAGAGCGATGGAGCCTGTACAACGGGCCTCCACACCTGGTATAATACCTTTAAAGGTTCTTTGAGTGGGCTTGATTATCGAAATATCAATACCCATCTTGCGCACTGTGTCCTAATACAATAGGTTTAGATTTTTGCCTCTGTCCATAAGGACTCGTGTGAGGTGGAACCCGTCAATTATTGGGTCGAGGACTAGTGCGGCTGAACTGCCCTGATTGGTATTAACCAGACGATCCGTGCAGTTAAAAGTGATCGACCATAGTTTATATTGTGGGGCGACTGGTTCCGTTAAGTCGACATCCCTAAGAGTGTGCATCTGTTCCAGCTTGGGAATGTGGGTGGCGTTTATCATGTTCACCGTTTTGATTTGCGGGGGAATTTCTTTTGCCCTCCTGTATTTGGTGATCGGGGCTCCTCGTTGTTGTCGTTGCTTTGAGACCCCTTCTCCTTGTTTTCGGCACCTGACCCGTCGGCTTGCTTGAAGACCCAGCATTCTCTATTGGTATGATTGGCTGGTGTTCCTGGGGTGCCATGAATTTGGCATGGACGGTCGAGTATGCGGTCCAGACTGGACGGGCCCATATTGTTCTTCTGGTGTCAGGACCCCGACTCGATGTCACATCGATCTAGCTGGTAACACCTCATATCACTTTGCGGCCTCACACACGGTATTCCCACGGGTGTCGTCTTACCTTTTCCCGGGACCGTTTGCGCCTTTTGGCTCACGTATATGATAGTGTCGCTAGCATCCATATGATAAAGAGCCCGGGCTGACATGACTAGTCGTAAACCCAAAGTGGCACAGACTTACAGGGACAGGCATCCATGACCCAGCTTCGAACGTGTCGGTCATCAGCAAGTGGGTCCGGGCTGTAGCACTGGGCTAGCAGGACTCCGGTAAACCGGGCTGTAGCGGGCTAACAGGACTCCGGTACTCAAAGCGTGACATTTCCCCGAAGGGACAGACACAGGAAGGAAGAAGGACACATGCCGGCCAGCCTAAGTGTTCCAGAGCAGTAGCAAGCTACCATGGCTCAGCGGTAACACTAGGAGACATTTCCCGGTAAGAGAGGCTACTAAAGATAAACAACTAGATAGTCAGATCCCACACATACCAAGCATTTCAATCATACACACAATATGCTCGATATGTGCAAATACAACGAAGCATCACAACGTGACTCTATGACACAAGTACTTTATTTAAGGCTCAGTGAGCCATACATAACATACACACAAAGGTACGGGTCTCACGACCCAACATACAAGTCATACAATCATACAAGCCAGCAGCGGAAGTAACTTGTCTGAGTACAGACAACTAGTAAAATAAAAGAGGCTTGGAAAGCCTCTGGCTATACTATGTGGTCCTTCACAAGCTCAGGGTCACCACCTGGGTCTTTAGCCTACTCGTTGATGTCAACGTCTACATAGAACCCATCAGAAGGGGTTGCAGCGTCTTCTGTAAAAATGTAGATTATAGCAACATGAGTACAAAGGTACTCAGCAAGACTTACATCAGATCCTACATACATGCATAGTATCAAGAAGGGTTGGTGGAGTTATTGCAGCAAGCCAGCTTTGACTCTTGGCTAGTCTATCCTACGATACTTCAACTTGAAATAGTTTTGCGCACACGAGTCCACTATTCACCACTTCAATACACTACCGAGGATCCACCTCCGTCCTCCTACGGAGGAGCCATCCTCGGCACTCACACTTATCTTGAGGCTTTTAGTAGTTTCCATTTACTTGTCTATGAACTGTATAGGCAACCAAGTAGTCCTTTACCGCGGACGCGGCTATTCGAATAGATCATGTTAACCCTGCAGGGGGTACTTCTTCATACACGCTCTCACCACTTACCGTCGTTTACACGACATGTACTCGGCAACCTTCAAGCGGAAGCCCAACGTGGGTGTCGGCCACGACCTACCTAATCACCTAAGCCTCCAGTCCAGGTTTATCGCCTATTCAGGTTCCATCCGCAGGGAGTCCGGCCGAGGTTTCCCATACGGCCCTGAACGATGTGAACAGGGTTCCCGAGATACCTAACGGGTATTCGGTACACCCGGCCACGTACCTACCGCATCACAGCCCACCCCTACGGTCAGCGCTGTCCACGGCCTCCAGTAGGCTACAAACACCAGAAACTACTTGCAACTCCTGGACAGAGAGCTAGGGTGAATAAGAAGTCGAGCGGGGTCATATTTCAGGGCCCAATGCATGGTAGTAGTTGTATCTTAAATCACGCATACAGATCTCAGTGCTTAAGGTCGGCTTCAATGAAACAACCCACCATGTACTCCTACATGGCCTCTCATCGATACCTTTACCAAATCGTGTTCACCACACCACTCTCATTACCGAGATAAACATTTCACTCTAGCCCATCACCCAGATGAACCAGACCTGACACGACTCTAAGCATAGCAGGCATAGCAAGGTAGGAACAACACATACATATGGCTCAAACAACTCCTACACATGCTAGTGGGTTTCATCTAGTTACTGTGGCAATGGCAGGTCATGCAGAGGAAATGGGTTCAACTACCGTAGCACACAGCAGTTTGAAACGCGTTGTCTTAATGCAGTAAAAGAGAGCAGGAGCGAGAACATGGGATTGTATCGATATGATCAAATGGTTGGTTGCTTGCCTGATGGTTCGATGCACGGATACGGTTCTTCGTTAGGGTAATCACGGTACTCCTCGGGGACAGAACCTGTCGCAAAGGGCATCGATACACAAGCATCACCAAACAATGTGCAACAATATGATGCATGCATGAAACATGGCAATATGAGTGTATTGGGCTAATGCAACTAAAGCCAGAAGGGTTTGAACAAATTTGAATCAAAGATTCAAATTCCAAATTCAAATATGGCCTTTTAAAGTGCCCTTTTCTTGTTCTGCTTAAAACATCAATTTAACTTGTTTGATCATGCATGAAAATAGTACAGATGGATAGATTGGATTTTTCTGATCATTTTTCATATATAATTTGTCCAATTTGGAGTTACAGAATAAAAGTTATGAATTTTTGAAGTTTAAATAATATTCTGGAATTTCCTGATTTAAATTAAATCCAGAAAATCAATTACTGCGTCAGCCTGACGTCAGTGTGACGTCAGCAGGTCAACGGAACTGGTCCAGGTCAAACCTGACAGTGGGTCCCGCATGTCAGGGTGATTATTTTAATTAAAACTTAATTAAAACTAATCCTGTTTAATTAACAGGGCTGGGCCCCACCTGTCATTGACTCAGGGGAGTCAACCAGGGCCCACCCGTGGTCAAACCCGGGTCGGCTGCACCGGCGTTTAGCCGCCGGCGAGCCCGACGCGGCGGCGGAAGTGGTTTTGGCCATTTCGGCCACCAAATGGGCCGCGGAGACCACCGGAGGGAAGCTGAGGACAAACCGCAGCTCTTGGCGGAGTCCGTTGAGGTCGGGATGGCCGGAGTTGGCGCCGGCGAAGACTTTGGCGGCCACCGGGGTTCGGTCGGAGGTGAACTTGGCGCTAGAGGGTTCGGTGAGGCTCGTGGAGTAGCTAGCTAGGTGCTGCGGAACTTGGTGAGTAAGATGGACACCATCTTGTGGCCGGAGGATGACCGGGAGTACGTCGGCGACGAGCTCCACGGCGGTGGGTGCGGTTGAGCTCCGGGAAGTTGCTACACGGCTCGGGAGCAAGAACGGAAGGGAGGGGAAGATGGCTAAGCTCACAGTGAGTGCGACGGAGTTCTTGGTGCGGCCGGAGATGGACCGGAGCGACGACGGCGTTGAAGGGGATCTCCGGCGACGGTGAGCTCGGGCGAGGTCGGTGCGGTGGTCTCGGGCGTTGCGAGCGCTCGGGGCTCGGCTGCTCGATGAAGTGGACAGCGGCGGAGCTCCTGGACACGGTGAGACGGCGTGGGGTGGTCGGAGGGCGTGGCTACGGCGAGGGGGTGGCGGCGATGGCGTCGGCCATGGCTGGGGCGTGCGAGGGGGAGGAGCTGGAGAGGAGAGGGGGTGTCTGGGGGGTTCGGGGGAGAGAGAGAGGCCGATCCTCGACGTCACCTGGCGAGGGGAGCGGCGAGGCGGCGAGCAGGTGCGTGGCGCACGCCGCGGTCGCCGTCGGGCACCTGCCTGCCTGCCTGGCCGGCAAGCAGCTCGCTGGAGCGGTGCTGGGCTGGGCCGGCAGGTGGGCCGGGGCAGGCGCCAGGTAAGTTTTTTTTCATTTTCTTCTGTTTTCTGTTTTTTTCTAATACTTCTGCAACTTTGTTGAATTAAATAAAATACCTAGGCAACTTCAAAAATCACCAAATCACTCCTGGTCCATAGCTGGATTATTTCCAACATGAAACATTTTAGTTTGGAGGTATTTGAGCATTTAAATATTTTATATAATTTTAAATGCCCAAATTCAAATATTTATGAATTAATTCAAAAACCCTAAGATGGCCTAGGAAAATGTGCACCACTTTTGGCAGAGGTTCTGAACCAAGACAAAAATGATGGACATTTTAGAAGGGCATTTCAGGTTCATTGAAAAATTATTTTAGTAACCCTAGTTGGTTTCAGAGGGGACTGGGGGTTCTGTCATCCCCATTTCAAGTTTCTGATGAAAGAGTAAACATGATGCAACACTCTAATGCATGACTAGCTAGGGTGTGACAACTCACCCCCACTCAAAAGAATCTCGTCCCGAGATTTGGGTTCCTCCGGGAAGAAGGCGGGGTACTCGAGTCGAAGACGATCCTCCCTTTCCCAAGTTGCTTCATCCTCAGAATGGTGCGACCATTGAACTTTGAGGAACTTGATGTTCTGGCGTCGAGTGGTACGCTCGGCCTGATCGAGGATACGAATGGGGTACTCTCGATATGTAAGATTATCCTGGAGATCAAGCGTTTCGTGGTCCACTTCACGGATAGGATCCGAGAAGCAACGCCTGAGTTGAGAAACGTGGAAGACATCGTGGACCCTGGAGAGGTGCGGAGGTAGTTCCAACTGGTAGGCAACTTCTCCTCGTTTGGCAAGAATGCGAAAAGGTCCAATGTAACGAGGAGCCAATTTGCCTTTGATACCGAAACGATGGGTTCCCTTCAGAGGGGTGACCCGAAGATAAGCCTTCTCGTCAACCTCGAAAGTCATAGCCTTATGTTTTCGGTCATATTGACTCTTTTGACGAGATTGGGCTGTTTTCAACTTTTCACGAACGATACGAACTTGCTCTTCTGCTTCCTGAATCATATCCGGGCCAAAGAATTGTCTTTCCCCGGTCTCTGACCAGTTAAGGGGTGTTCGACACCGTCGTCCATAGAGAACTTCAAAAGGGGCTTTACCCAAGCTAGATTGATAGCTGTTGTTATAAGCGAATTCGGCAAATGGAAGGCACTTCTCCCAGTCCATTCTGAATGAGATAACAGAGGCTCGAAGCATGTCTTCTAGAATTTGGTTGACGCGTTCCACTTGACCACTCGACTGAGGGTGGAAAGCGGTGCTAAAGGAGAGACGAGTTCCCATAGCATTTTGGAAACTTTCCCAAAATCGAGAGGTGAAAAGACTTCCTCGATCCGAGTTAATTTCCAAAGGAACACCATGAAGAGACACTATTCGGGAGATGTATAAGTCTGCCAGTTGACTAGCGGTTATACTATCACGAACAGGTAAGAAATGGGCTACTTTGGAAAGACGATCGACCACGACGAAAATAGCATTATTCCCTCTCTTGGTCCTGGGAAAACCGGTAATGAAATCCATACCAATTTTATCCCATTTCCATTCAGGAATAGATAGGGGTTGAAGGGTGCCAGCAGGCCGTTGATGCTCTGCTTTTACACGACGACAGACGTCGCAATTAGCAATATACTGAGCAATTTCTCTCTTCATCCTAGTCCACCAGAACCTCTGGCGTAGGTCCTGATACATCTTAGTACTACCGGGATGAATAGTGAGAGGAGATTCATGAGCCTCCTTAAGGATCAACTGACGTAGATGCTGGTTCTTGGGAACCACTAGACGGTTCTCAAAGTACACAACACCATGATCATTTGTGGAGAAACAACTAGCACCTCCGCTAGCAATGTTCTCCTTGATCTTAGCTATTCCCTTATCTCGCTTCTGGGCAGCAATGATTTGATCCGGAAGAGTAGGTTTCGCCACCAAGGTGGAGAGAAATCCTTGAGGAACAATGTGAAGGTTAAGCTTCCGAAATTCCTCATGGAGAAGCGGTTGACTTTGTTGTAACATCAGATTGTTACAATAAGATTTATGACTTAGCGCATCAGCCATGACGTTGGCTTTCCCTGGGGTGTAGGTTATTCCTAAGTCGAAGTCTGTGATCAATTCAACCCAACGTCTCTGCCTGAGATTCAAATCCGGTTGGGTGAAAATATACTTCAGACTTTGGTGATCAGTGAATATTTCGCAACGATTACCGAGGAGGTAATGTCGCCAGGTCTTAAGTGCATAGACTACGGCTGCAAGCTCTAGATCATGAGTAGGATAATTCTCCTCATGTGGGTGCAGTTGCCGTGAAGCGTAGGCAATTACGTGTCGATCTTGCATGAGAATGCAACCTAGTCCTTGTCGCGAGGCGTCGCAGTAGATAACAAAGTCCTTAGAGAAGTCTGGCGGTACCAGTACGGGAGCAGAAGTCAGGCGTCTTTTCAGTTCCTGAAAGCTGTGCTCACATTGTGGAGTCCATTCGAACTTCTTATCTTTCTTGAGGAGTTCGGTTAGGGGTTTAGCAACCTTGGAGAAGTTCTCGACAAAGTGACGACAATAGCTCGCTAAGCCCAGAAAGCTCCGAACTTGCTTGACCGATTCAGGTGGAGTCCAGTTAAGGACGGCTTGAACTCGCTCAGGGTTAACAGCAATACCTTTACCAGATATTACATGACCCAGATAGGTCACTTCTGACAACCAGAATTCACATTTAGAAAATTTGGCATAAAGGCGATGCTCTCGAAGTTTCTGCAACACTAGCCTTAGATGTTCGGCATGTTCTTCCTCGTTCTTGGAGTAGATGAGTATATCATCGAGGTAAACCACGACGAATTTATCCAAATACTCCATGAAGATTGAGTTCATTAACCGAGAAAAAGTGGCTGGAGCGTTGGTTAAACCGAAGGACATGACGGTGTACTCGTATTGGCCATAACGAGTAACAAAGGCCGTTTTAGGAATGTCCCC
>NC_041383.1:503936079-503937026 GCF_002162155.2 Triticum dicoccoides
TCAGATATAAAAGAATGAGAGGCTCCTGTATCGAAAAGAACAGATGCCGGGTGGCAGTTAACAAGAAGCGTACCGAGAACGACGTTGGGATCCTCTTGAGCTTCTTCGGCAGAGATACAGTTGACATGGCCACGCGAAGCGGTGACCGGTTTAGCATGAAACACTTTCCCTGTCGGCTTGCCACGGCCAACAGCTTTAGCAGATTGATTGGGGTTGGTCTGGGGACACTCACGCATATAGTGGCCAGATTCCCCACACTTGAAACAAGTCACGGAACTGGTACGTGGAGGAGCATTGTTAGTTGGACCCCCATAGGGCTTGGCTGGAGCAGACTGTTGAACGGGGCGAGGCGCCTGGAAGGATGGCCTCGGTGTGAACCTGGGTGGCAGGGCGGTGTTGGGTACCCACACGCGGCGCTTCTGAGGACCAGCACCAGATGAGGAACCCGTGTCACGTCCATGCTTGCGTGTTGCGTCATAGTCAGTCTGACCCGTTTCAGCACTAATGGCTTTGTTGACAAGTTTCAAAAAAGATGTGCACTCATGCAGACGGAGGTCACGGCGAAGCTCAGGACTAAGGCCCTTACGGAACCTTGCTTGCTTCTTGGCGTCAGTAGACACTTCCTCAGTTGCATATCGGGCGAGATTACCAAACTCCCTGCTATAGGCATCCACAGAAAGTCGGCCTTGGGTGAAACTGCAAAATTCTTCACGTTTACGGTCCATGAGACCCTCCGGAATGTGATGTTCACGGAAAGCCTCGCTGAACTCAGCCCAAGTAGTGACATGGCCCGCTGGGCGCATAGCTCCATAATTCTCCCACCATAGACTGGCGGGGCCTTCAAGATGATATGCAGCAAAGGTGACCTTGTCAGCCTCCGCTACCAGCGCGGAACGCAGTTTATGGGAGATACTGCGAAGCCAGTCATCAGCGTCGAGAGGCTCGAC
>NC_041383.1:503937036-503937952 GCF_002162155.2 Triticum dicoccoides
GAACTTGCTTGACCGATTCAGGTGGAGTCCAGTTAAGGACGGCTTGAACTCGCTCAGGGTTAACAGCAATACCTTTACCAGATATTACATGACCCAGATAGGTCACTTCTGACAACCAGAATTCACATTTAGAAAATTTGGCATAAAGGCGATGCTCTCGAAGTTTCTGCAACACTAGCCTTAGATGTTCGGCATGTTCTTCCTCGTTCTTGGAGTAGATGAGTATATCATCGAGGTAAACCACGACGAATTTATCCAAATACTCCATGAAGATTGAGTTCATTAACCGAGAAAAAGTGGCTGGAGCGTTGGTTAAACCGAAGGACATGACGGTGTACTCGTATTGGCCATAACGAGTAACAAAGGCCGTTTTAGGAATGTCCCCGTTTCTGATTTTGATTTGATGGTAGCCCAACCTCAAATCCATTTTGGAGAAGAATGAGGATCCAACGAGCTGATCGTACAGGTCGTTGATCCTGGGAAGTGGATATTTGTTCTTGATTGTGACCAAGTTGACAGGTCGGTAATCTACAACCATCCGGTCCGTACCATCCTTCTTCTTGACGAATAGGACGGGGCAAGCCCACGGAGAAGAGCTAGGTCGGATGAAACCCTTTTTCAAGGACTCATCGAGTTGTTTCTTAAGTTCGGCTAGTTCTAGGGGTGCCATCTTATAAGGTCTTCTAGCAATCGGAACGGTTCCTGGAATGAGGTCTATTACAAACTCAACATCCCTGTCAGGTGGAACACCTGGCAATTCCTCTGGAAAGACATCCGGGAAGTCACGGACTACCGGAACGTCCTCAAGGTCTGGCAAAGGGCTGGCGTTAAGAGAATATAATTGTCGCTTGGCTATTCGGGTCAAGACATTGACTATCTTCCCCGAAGGATGGGTGAGTTGAACAGTCCTAGAGAA
>NC_041383.1:503938026-503942129 GCF_002162155.2 Triticum dicoccoides
ACAAGAAGCGTACCGAGAACGACGTTGGGATCCTCTTGAGCTTCTTCGGCAGAGATACAGTTGACATGGCCACGCGAAGCGGTGACCGGTTTAGCATGAAACACTTTCCCTGTCGGCTTGCCACGGCCAACAGCTTTAGCAGATTGATTGGGGTTGGTCTGGGGACACTCACGCATATAGTGGCCAGATTCCCCACACTTGAAACAAGTCACGGAACTGGTACGTGGAGGAGCATTGTTAGTTGGACCCCCATAGGGCTTGGCTGGAGCAGACTGTTGAACGGGGCGAGGCGCCTGGAAGGATGGCCTCGGTGTGAACCTGGGTGGCAGGGCGGTGTTGGGTACCCACACGCGGCGCTTCTGAGGACCAGCACCGGATGAGGAACCCATGTCACGGCCATGCTTGCGTGTTGCGTCATAGTCAGTCTGACCAGTTTCGGCACTGATGGCTTTGTTGACAAGTTTCGAAAAAGATGTGCACTCATGCAGACGGAGGTCACGGCGAAGCTCAGGACTAAGGCCCTTACGGAACCTTGCTTGCTTCTTGGCGTCAGTAGACACTTCCTCAGTTGCATATCGGGCGAGATTACCAAACTCCCTGCTATAGGCATCCACAGAAAGTCGGCCTTGGGTGAAACTGCAAAATTCTTCACGTTTACGGTCCATGAGACCCTCCGGAATGTGATGTTCACGGAAAGCCTCGCTGAACTCAGCCCAAGTAGTGACATGGCCCGCTGGGCGCATAGCTCCATAATTCTCCCACCATAGACTGGCGGGGCCTTCAAGATGATATGCAGCAAAGGTGACCTTGTCAGCCTCCGCTACCAGCGCGGAACGCAGTTTATGGGAGATACTGCGAAGCCAGTCATCAGCGTCGAGAGGCTCGACAGAGTGGTGGAACGTGGGTGGATGCAATTTGATAAAATCACTGAGTGACACCACGTTAGCCCTCTGATGGTGTGCTGTATTCTGCTCAATACGCTCCAACAAACGGTTCGTCTCCCGCTTGTTTCTCTCAGCTTCCATCATCACCTCGGCTAGTGAAGGAGGATGAGGCAGATTTACATCCCTGGCTTCACTGCCTTCGGCCTGCTCTTGAGAAGCAGGGTTAGCGCGCGTGTTGACCATCCTAGGAAATCAAGACAATGTTTTAGTCAGGATGGTAAAATTCCGACATAGGATTTATAATGTAAGAAATATCTCGGAATGCAAGATGATCATCCGTATGACATGGTAGATACAGAAACTGCTTCTTTATTCCATCGTCATACACACCATACAGGGTTTAGTACAAGACCAAACCAAGTACTATTACGGTGAAAAGAGGATTACATCTCATCGGAGACATTCCAAGCTCCTATACATTATTTTTCTACATCTCCGGAAAGAGTACAATCTAGGTCATATCCCACGAGTCACGCGGGACGATAGACGACACAGCTAGTGCGAACTAGTGATACTACCACTAACTCAGACCGATCCGTAGTAGTCCTCGTAAAAGTCACCTCCATAGCCTGGGAGTTCAACATGATCATCCGGAAACAGACGGTCTCGCGGAGCTTGTGGACCATAGGGGCTAGGATGAGGCCTTGGACCAACAAACGGTGGCCTGCGGGGACCGCGAGGTGGGGTGATGCCTCCTACATCACGCCAAACCATCACGTCTGGCAGAGCAGATCTCACAGGATAGAGATCGCGCATATCTGAATATCCAGCTTGCACCGCCGGTGCGAACCGAGTCAAAGTGGCCCAGTGGTCAGCACGGGTGTTGAAGAGCTCTAGCCTTAAGGCCCGATTTTCTCGGTCCTTATCCTCGAGCATCTCAGCAGTGGTGCGAGTCCGTGAATCCTCCTGAGTGGGGTCAGCATAGATAGCCTGGAGATACCCTTGTGCTCCCGGAAGTGATCCTGGCATATACCGGAAATCAGAGTCCCGAAATATACCAGATTTGACTCGCATAATGGTCATCATAGAGTAGGCGGCGTCCTGCACAGCCATCTCAATGGTAACCCCGAGTCCATAAGAGCAGTGAAGAGGCTCGGTGGATCCAGGATAAGATGGAAATATCCTGACAGTGCAGAGATACTGGCTCTGATTAAAATCTCGGAATTGCTCTTCGACCGTGTACTCGGGATACCAGCGATATCCAGCCTCAGTCATTACCCTGACCAACTTAGCAGTATGGCCGGGTACATCTAGGCATCGAGTCAGGCGAACCACTTGATTGAGGTCGCGAGTGGCCATCTGAAAGCACAATCATAATGCAAGGGCATTAGAATTTCTAGCAAAATTTTGGCAGCATAACAGCTGTAAATGCTCAAGAAGGATTTTGAGACATTTGACAAAGGATTTCATACACACTCAACATCATCATATCAAAGTTCTGAATCCATTCTGGCAACATAATGTGGTAGTAGAACTGAACTAGGCTGGTAACCATCAAACTTATAAGGTACTACTGATTAGTAACTCGTGATCCTGATAGAGAGAACAGATCCTAATTCCTTAACCCCCGGTGGAAGAATGGACTGACTCAGATCAGAAAGTCATAAGGTAAAGGAGTAAAAAGAGCCTTACGTTCCATCCCACAAACAATTCCCCTACATATAACTAAAGAATTTCTAGACTCAACATCGACCAGTTTGGCTTGGAGAACCTACAGGCAGTCCGGCTCTGATACCAACGCTGTCAGGACCCCGACTCGATGTCACATCGATCTAGCTGGTAACACATCATATCACTTTGCGGCCTCACGCACGGTATTCCCACGGGTGTCGTCTTACCTTTTCCCGGGACCGTTTGCGCCTTTTGGCTCACGTATATGATAGTGTCGCTAGCATCCATATGATAAAGAGCCCGGGCTGACATGACTAGTCGTAAACCCAAAGTGGCACAGACTTACAGGGACAGGCATCCATGACCCAGCTTCGAACGTGTCGGTCATCAGCAAGTGGGTCCGGGCTGTAGCACTGGGCTAGCAGGACTCCGGTAAACCGGGCTGTAGCGGGCTAACAGGACTCCGGTACTCAAAGCGTGACATTTCCCCGAAGGGACAGACACAGGAACGAAGAAGGACACATGCCGGCCAGCCTAAGTGTTCCAGAGCAGTAGCAAGCTACCATGGCTCAGCAGTAACACTAGGAGACATTTCCCGGTAAGAGAGGCTACTAAAGATAAACAACTAGATAGTCAGATCCCACACATACCAAGCATTTCAATCATACACACAATATGCTCGATATGTGCAAATACAACGAAGCATCACAACATGACTCTACGACACAAGTACTTTATTTAAGGCTCAGTGAGCCATACATAACATACACAAAGGTACGGGTCTCACGACCCAACATACAAGTCATACAGTCATACAAACCAGCAGCGGAAGTAACTTGTCTGAGTACAGACAACTAGTAAAATAAAAGAGGCTTGGAAAGCCTAGCTATACTACGTGGTCCTTCACAAGCTCAGGGTCACCACCTGGGTCTTTAGCCTACTCGTTGATGTCAACGTCTACATAGAACCCATCAGAAGGGGTTGCAGCGTCTTCTGTAAAAATGTAGATTATAGCAACATGAGTACAAATGTACTCAGCAAGACTTACATCAGATCCTACATACATGCATAGTATCAAGAAGGGTTGGTGGAGTTATTGCAGCAAGCCAGCTTTGACTCTTGGCTAGGCTATCCTACGATAATCCAACTTGAAATGGTTTTGTGCACACGAGTCCACTACTCACCACTTCAATACACTACCGAGGATCCACCTCCGTCTTCCTACGGAAGAGCCATCCTCGGCACTCACACTTATCTTGAGGCTTTTAACAGTTTCCATTTACTTGTCTATGAACTGTATAGGCAACCAAGTAGTCCTTTACCGCGGACGCGGCTATTCGAATAGATTATGATAACCCTGCAGGGGTGTACTTCTTCATACATGTTTCCACCACTTAGCGTCTGCACACGACATGTGCTCGGCAGACTTCAAGCGAAAGCCGACGTGGGTGTAGACCACGACCTACCTAAACACTTAAGCCTCTAGTCCAGGTTTATCGCCTATTCAGGTTCCATCCGCAGGGAGTCCGGCCGGGGTTTCCCATACGG
>NC_041383.1:503942139-503943306 GCF_002162155.2 Triticum dicoccoides
CTATGACATGGCAATATGAATGTGTTTTGGGCTAATGCACCTAAAACCAGATTAAATGAAGTTGGTTTGAATATAAAATTCAAATTCAAACTCCATATGTGAATATTCAAATGCCATTTAGTTGATTTGTGCTAAACAGCAGCTATAAGTTGTTCTAACATGCATGAAAATGGTACAGATGGATTCCTTGAATTTTTCTGATAATTTTTCATATATAAATTATTTAATTTGGAGTTACGGTTAATTTTCTATGATTTTTAGAAGTTTTAGGCATTTTCTGGAATTTCCTATATAAAAATAAATCCAGAAAAGAATTTACTGCGTCAGCACTACGTCAGCATGACGTAAGCGAGTCAACGGGCAGCCCAGGTCAAACTGACCAGTGGGTCCTCCGTGTCAGTGACTAACCTAACTAACTGGGTTAGTTAGCGTTTTAATTTAAACTAACCTAGATTAATTAGGCGGGCTGGTCCCGCATGTCAGTGACACAGGGGGAGGTCAAACCCCGGTCAAATGGCCCAAACAAGCCGGCGGCTCAACGCTGGCAGCAACAGGCACGGCGGAGGGCTTCGGGAACGCTCCTCCGGCGACCATTCGGGCGGCGGAGAGGCTCTACGGGTAGCTGGGAGGGCGCCGCGTCTTCCTGTGGAGTCGGTTGGGGTCGAGGCGGCCGGAATCGGCGCCGGCGTCGACCTAGGTGGCCGCCGGAGTTCGGCCAAGGTCGAACGCGGCGCTGCAGTGCACTAGAGGGGAAACGGAAAGGCTCTGGGGGCTCCTGGGAGGGCGGCGAACTCGGTAACGTGCTCGGGCGCTAGCTGGGGTGACCCTGGCCACGGCAGCGCCATGACCGGCGGCGAGGAGCAATCGGCTCCGGTGAGAAGGCGGCTGGAGTGCGGGAACGAGCGCGGGGAGAATGGGAAATGGAAGAGGAGCTCACAGCGAGGTCGATGAGCAGCTCGGTGGTCTCGGGGAGGCGGCGGAGGTGGCGAATTGACTGCGGCGAACTTCGGTGGCCGGTGACGGAAACGGCGATGGTGGCGGCGTTGCAGCACGTCCGGGAGGTCCGTAGCTCAACGAGGAGGTGGAGGGGGTTGTGGCGGAGCTCGGAAGCGGGTCGGGGAGGCGAGGGGAGGCCAGTGGCTACGGTGATGCCCGTCGGCGGCGGCG
>NC_041383.1:503945267-503989249 GCF_002162155.2 Triticum dicoccoides
GCCAGCTGGCTGGGCCGCACAGTGGAGGAGCCCAGGTAAGCTCCTCCTGTTATATATTTTTCTGTTTTTGTTTTATTTAATATATCTGCAACTTTGTTGAATTAAATAAAATACCTAGGCAAGTTCAAAAATCACCAAACTATTCCTGGCCCATAGTTGGATTATTTCCAACATGAAACATTTTAGTTTGGAGATATTTGAGCATTTAAATATTTTATATTATTTTAAATGCCCAAATTCAAATATTTATGAATTAATTCAAAAACCCTAAGATGGCCTAGGAAAATGTGCACCACTTTTGGCAGAGGTTCTGAACCAAGACAAAAATGATGGGCATTTTAGAAGGGCATTTCAGGTTCATTGAAAATTATTTTAGTAAACCCTAGTTGGTTTCAGAGGGGACTGGGGGTTCTGTCATCCCCATTTCAAGTTTCTGATGAAAGAGTAAACATGATGCAACACTCTAATGCATGACTAGCTAGGTTGTGACAACTGGAATGGCTTTTTCCGCTGACTGGACTTAGAGCCACTGAATTCGGCATTGACGGCCGTGTCTTTGGCGTTATCACCGTTATTGCGACACTTATGTTTGTTGCGTCGGGGCTTGTCGTTGCTATATCTGGCCTTTGATGTGCCAGAATTACTTGTTGTTCTGTTTCTACGAGCCAACCAGCTATCCTCACCCGCACAAAAGCGGGTCATGAGTGTCGCGAGGGATGCCATGGATTTTTGTTTTTCTTGGCCAAGATGTCGGGCAAGCCACTCGTCACGGATGTTATGCTTAAAGGCTGTCGGGGCTTCCGCATCCGGACAGTCGACAATTTGGTTCTTTTTAGTTAGGAACCGAGTCCAGAATTTCCTGGCTGACTCTCCGGGCTGTTGGGTTATGTGACTTAAATCATCAGCATCCGGTGGTCGCACGTAAGTGCCCTGGAAGTTATCCAGGAATGCGTCTGCCAGGTTCTCCCAACTTCCAATGGAGTTTGCCTGCAAACTATTCAGCCAATGGAGGGTCGGTCCCTTGAGTTTTAGTGGGAGGTATTTGATGGCATGTAGATCATCCCTGTGGGCCATGTGAATGTGGAGAAAGATATCTTCAATCCATACCACGGGGTCTGTTGTACCATCGTATGATTCAGTATTCACGGGTTTAAACCCTTCTGGGAATTCATGATCCATTACTTCATCAGTGAAGCATAGGGGGTGTGCAGCGCCTCTATGTCGGGCTACATGACGACGCAGTTCAAATGAGTCTGGTCTGCTGTATTCGCCCCGGCCGGATTTGTTTTTAGTATATCCGGCGTTACGGTCATCGCCGCGCGTTGGGGCACGCCCCCATGATCCGTAGATCGATCTTGATTGACCTGCTTTATTTTCCAATTTCTCTCGCGGGTCATGCGTGTAGCCCCGGGCCTTCGTGTTTTTGCTTGCTTGGCGCTGGGGTGCGGGCTGGACTTTGGGCTGATACGCTGCTTTGTCTTGGCCACGAGGTGGCCGGTCAGCCGCATCATGCGCTGGTAGTGTAGTCTTTAATGCCTCCTCTTCGAGTTGAGGTAGCAACCTGCGCTTTGGGTAACTTTTGGTAGGGCGCTCGAGTCCGTATTCCTCGGCTGCCAGGACCTCAGTCCATCTATTAGTTAGCAGATCTTGATCAGCTTGAAGCTGTTGCTGCTTTTTCTTCAGGCTTTTTGCAGTGGCTATAAGCCGGCGCTTGATGCGCTCCTGCTCTACGGGATCCTCCGGCACGATGAATTCTTCGTCGCCGAGGCTCACCTCGTCTTCGGAGAGGGGCATGTAATTGTCGTCCTATGATTCTCTGTCCATTGCTTGTTCCTTAGGGCTAACTTGCCCATCCTCCCGTTTGGCCTGCTCGAAGCCTGGCTCGGCGGGATTGTTTTCGTCCTCGGCATTATCCAGAGCGTTATTGTCTCCTATGCCAGTATCGCTATTTTTGTTGTGACGAGGCTTAGAGCGGCGCCGATGACGCCGGTGCTTAGATTGCTTTTCAAGGGGATTATCCTCTGTTGCCTCATCGCCATGGCTTTCTTTGGGGGTGTCCACCATATATATATCATATGATGAGGTGGCTGTCTAGCGCCCTGTGGGCGGTGGTTCCTGTTCCTCTCCAACATCATCGTCCATATCGTCGATGTCTTCATAGTCAAAATCAAGCATGTCGGTTAAGTCATCGACAGTAGCTACCAAGTGGGTGGTGGGTGGGAAACGAATTTCTTCGTCAACCGCTTCCCACTCAAGCCGGACATAGTTTGGCCAAGAGTCTCCTGACATGGAGAGAGATTTTAGTGAATTTAGCATGCCTCCCAAGGGTGAGTGCTGAAATATATCCGCGGAGGAAAACTCCATGATCGGTGCCCAATCAGATTCGATAGGCACGGATGCGCGTGGTTCGGAACCTATGGCCGAAGACGAGTCCGAGGGTCCGATGGCACAGATCTCTTTGGAGGTTAAGTCTGTGTTTGGCTCTGGAGCCGATGAGTGTGCGGCTTCTGTGGCGGGGTCCATCCACCCGTCCTTAGATGGCACGATCTGCTCCGAATTAAAAGCGGGGGCAGCCGCAGGTGTGATCTCCTGAACACCGTCTGATGGCAGATCTAAGTCATGCTCATCGTGACTGTTTGGCGCGCCTGCCATGGGCTCGAATCCGTTGAAGATCAAATCTCCGCGGAAGTCGGCGGTGTAGTTCAGGCTTCCAAACCTGACCTGATGGCCAGGGGCGTAGCTATCGATCTGCTCCAGATGGCCAAGCGAGTTGGCCCGCAGTGTGAAGCCGCCGAATACGATGATCTGTCCGGGGAGGAAAACCTCACCCTAGATCGTATCGTTGTAGATGATTGAAGGATCCATCAAGCCTTATCGTGACGACACAGTGGAACTCTCAATGAAAGCACCAATGTCGGTGTCAAAACCGGCGGATCTCGGGTAGGGGGTCCTGAACTGTGCGTCTAAGGCTAATGGTAACAGGAGGCGGGGGACAAAATGTTTACCCAGGTTCGGGCCCTCTCGATGGAGGTAATACCCTACTTCCTGCTTGATTGATCTTGATGATATGAGTATTACAAGAGTTGATCTACCACGAGATCGTAGAGGCTAAACCCTAGAAGCTAGCCTATGATTATGATTGTTGTTGTCCTACGGACTAAACCCTCCGGTTTATATAGACACCAGAGGAGGCCAGGGTTACACATAGTCGGTTACAGAGAAGGAGATCTACATATCCGAATTGCCAAGCTTGCCTTCCACGCAAAGGAGAGTCCCACCCGGACACGGGACGAAGTTTTTAATCTTGTATCTTCATGGTCCAACAGTGCGGCATAAGTACATAGTCCGGCTGTCCGAGGACCCTCTAATCAAGGACTCCCTCAGGAGGTGAATAATACTCATAAGAATAAGCAGAAAAGTTCTTAGACTTATGAACATAGTGGTTTGACGAAACATGCTCATATTCAAAAGTTTGAGTATGGTTTCCCTGCAAAATATTGGCGTTAGGGTGACTCGGGTGAGTCCTCTATCTGTATGAAGCCTTTGGACCATATGAAGCCTTTGGTCCGGGATTTGTCTTCTTCACGGGTGGTGTCATGATGACATTCACAGGAAGACTTTCAAGACAACTTTTTGGTACCCAGATCTTCTTAAGAGGTGGTCCATTCCTGCAGTTAGTACCAATATACCTGGCAAACACTTCACCATTCTAATTGCTGAATAGTTTATCGTTTGCATCAAAGGATTCATCAATGATAATTGGGTTAGCACTAGTGAAGCCAGATAAGGTAAACGGGTCCACTGAAGGTTCCTTAGCAGCAACCCATGTGGTTTTGGGGTACTGCTCAGGCATTCAGTAAGAACCATCAACATTCAGTTTCCTCTCGAACCCAACACCCTCTTTCCTAGGGTTTCGGTTCAGAATCTGCTTTTTGAGGACATCACATAGTGTCTGATGCCCCTTGAGACTTTTGTACATTCTTGTCTCAAGCAATGACTTCAACCTAGCATTCTCATCATCAATAGTAGTGGTATCCTCAGCAGAGGGGTTAGTTACCACATTAGCAATTGAAGATATTGCAACAGTAGCAGCAGTTGAACATTCAGCAACAGAGACAACATTATCACGCTCAAGACATTTTAAACATGGTGGTTCAAATCCTTCCTGAGCGAAACTGATCTGTTGAGCACGAAGTGACTCGTTCTCCTTTTGAAGATCTTCATGAGCCGATCTCAATTTCTCAAGCTCTTGCTTCCTTTGAAGATAATCATAGAAGAGTTTTTCATGAGAAGTTGAGAGCATTTCATAACGACTTTCAAGTTCCTCGAACTTAACATGAAGATTTTTAATGTCTTCAATTAAGGACTGAGTTCAGGTCATTTCCGCGTCCAACAGGTCATCGCTTTTGTCTAACAACTTTTGAATATGTTCCATGGCATTCTGTTGTTCAGTTGCAATTTTAGCAAGTGTTTTGTAGCTAGGTTTAGATTCACATTCAGAGTCATCTTCACTTGATGTTTGAAAGTAAGCATCGCATGAGTTTACCTTGGCACCACATGCCATGAAGCAGTAGGTGGGAGCAGAGTCATCCTCATCCTTGACATCAGCATTGGTGACGAGGCCATTGTCTTCAGTGTTGAAGATGGACTTGGCGACATACATAGAAGCTAGAGCTAGGCTTGCTACTCCAGAATCAGATTCCTCTTCAGACTCCACCTCTACCTCCTCAGATGCAGACTCCTCCTCTGAATCCATTTCCTTGCCAACAAATGCACGAGCCTTGCTTGATGAGCTCTTCTTGTGTGATGAAGACTTTGATGAAGACTTGGAAGAAGACTTTGAGGATTTCTTCTTGTTCTTGTCATCAGAATCATATTCCTTGTTCTTCTTCTTCTTCTTGTCTCATTGTCCAAATGTGGACACTCAGAGATGTAGTGACCAGGTTTCTTGCACTTGTGGCAGGTTCTCTTCTTGTGATCACGAGAGGAAGCTTCATCATTTCTTGAGCTGGATCTTGAAGATTTTTTGAAGTCTTTCTTCTTGGCAAACTTCTGGAACTTCTTCACAAGCATAGCAAGCTCCTTTCCAATATCATCAGGATCCCCAGAACTGCAGCCAGATTCTTCTTTAGATGAGGAGACGACCTTTGCCTTCAAAGTACGAGTGCGGCCATAGTTGGGACCATAGATATCTCTTTTCTCAGATAGCTAGAACTCATGTGTGTTGAGCCTCTCAAGTATGTCAGACGGATCGAGGGTCTTGAAGTCGGGACGCTCCTGAATCATCAGGGCCAGGGTGTCAAATGAGCTGTCAAGAGATCTCAGAAGTGTCTTGACGATTTCGTGCTTGGTGATCTCAGTGGTGCTGAGTGCATGAAGCTCATTTGTGATGTCAGTGAGGCGATCAAATGTGAGCTGGACATTCTCATTGTCATTTATCTTGAAGCGGTTGAAGAGATTGCAAAGAACACTGATCGTTGAATCTCTCTGTGTTGAGATGCCTTCGTTGACCTTGGAGAGCCAGTCCCAGACTAGCTTCGTAGTTTCCAAAGCACTCACACGACCATACTGCCCTTTGGTCAGATGACCACAGATGATGTTCTTGGCAGTTGAGTCCAGTTGGATGAACTTCTTGACATCAGGAGGAGTAACACCTTCACCGGCCTTGGGAAAGCCGTTCTTGACGACATACCAGAGATCGACGCCAATGGATTCAAGATGCATATGCATCTTATTCTTCCAGTAGGGGTAATCAGTGCCATCGAAGACAGGGCACGCAGCGGAGACCTTGATTATCCCTGCAGTCGACATAGCTAAACTCCAGGTGGTTAAACTGAATCACACAGAACAAGGGAGCATCTTGCTCTGATACCAATTGAAAGTGCTAGTATTCGACCAGGGGGTGAATAGGCGATTTTTATGAAAGTCTTCAAAGCAGGGGTGTTTTGAAGACAAAAAATAGAAATTAACCTATTGATATGCAGCGGAAGGTAGACTACACTAGACAAGCCATAGTCAAGTAAACAATATAGTGAAAGCACGAAAACTATCAGCAGCTAGGTAGAATGGATTAGGTGGAAGATAGTATGAAGCCAAACAGTAAACAGTCTTCACACAGTGAACAATCAGATCAGGCAAACGGACAAAGACTTCACGAAGACAAACTGTAAGTGAAGTGAGAGAGATAGAACCAGCTGCTCAGAGAGGACAAGGGATTTGTTGGACCAGTTCCAGTTGTTGTGACAATTGTACGTCTGGTTAGGGAGGCTGAGATTCAACTCAGAAGACCGTGTCTTCACCTTATTCCCCTTGAGCTAAGAACACTTAGTCCTCTCCCAATCACTCTGGTAAGTCTTCAAGGGAGACTTCAAACCTTCACAGACTTCGTTCACCGGCAATCCACAATGACTCTTGGATGCTCGGAACGCGACGCCTAACCGACTGGAGGATTCACAGTCCTCAAGTGTAATAAGTCTTTAGACCATGCGGACAAAAAGACTTCAGTGATGTCTAACACTCTTTGGCTCTGGGTGTTTTGGGCTTTGTCCTCGCAAGGATTTCTCTCTCAAAGGCTTCGGAGGTGAGTTGCTCTCAAATGACAAAAGTCGTGCACTAACTCTAAGCAGCCACCAATTTATGGTGTAGGGGGTGGGCTATTTATAGCCAGGAGGCAACCCGACCTGATTTGTCCAAAATGACCCTGGGTCACTAAGGAACTGACACGTGTCCAACGGTTAGATTTCAAACACACGCGGCAGCTTAGCTTGGGCTACAAGCAAAACTGACTCATCGAGCTCTAGATAAGATTTGCTCTCACTGTCTTCGCTCGAAGACATAGGATTTGGTTGACTATCACATCAGTCACTCTGACTTTGTTCACTTGGACCCCACTTAATAGTAGGGTGGTTCCTATGACTCAACAAAGAAGAAAAGGAAGTTACGAAACAACTATGTCTTCACACTCCATAGTCTTCATGCAATGTCTTCTCTTGTCATAGTCTTCAATGTGAATATCTTCATAGACCACCATTGTCTTCAATGTCTTCACACATTTGTAGGGGCCATCTCTGGTAGGTAAACCGAATCAATATGGGACTACTACCTGTGTTATCCTGCAATTCTCACAAACACATTAGTCCCTCAACCAAGTTTGTCGTCAATACTCCAAAACCAACTAGGGGTGGCACTAGATGCACTTACAATCATACTACATCACAATCATTTTAAAGCGATGTTGATATCCAAGATAAGTCATTATTCACTTCTAGCTACTTATGCATGGCATGAGAAACTACAATCTCTAATTATCATTGCAAACATGTTTGATCATAATAGGCTGAAGCATGGATACTAGGTTAAACATATTTACAAAAACAAAACAAGTCGAGTTCATACCCGTTTCTCTCTGCCACAACCATTTCATCTAATATCATCATTATTGCCTTTCACTTGCACGACCAAACTATTTGAAATAATAATAGTGCAAGAGTGCCGTGGACTAAGCTGGAATCTGCAAACATTTTATTCAAGAGGAGAAGTCAAGGTAATATGGTCTCTTTGTTAGATCAACATAATGAAAATGAGAGCCACTCAACATTTTCATCATGGTCTTCTCCTTGGTATGACTCGATAAAAAAAGGAAATTCAGATAAACACACTAAAATATTTTTTGGAGTTTTTGGTTTTTCGAAAGCAAACAAACGAAAAAGAGAAAAGCAAAAACGAGAAAAACTATTTACATGGGAAAGCTCCCGACAAGCAAAAGAAGAACAAGGAAATATTTTTGTGTTTTCTTTTAGTGCTACAATAATATAAACTAAAAATAAAAAAAATAAAAAAGAAGCAAGAAACATATTTTGGATTTTCTCAAAGTCTTTCGAACACACAAGAAGAAAGCAAGAAAAATAATCTAAGCATGGATGATACAATGAAAAGTGTGAACACCGACAACTGGAATGAAATGTGTGAACATGAATGTAATGTCGGTGGGAGTACGTACTCCCCCAAGCTTAGGCTTTTGGCTAGCTTGGTAATCAGTCAGTAGCCTGGATGGTAGTTGGCGTGGTAGCTCACGGAGGCCCTCGGCGCCGATGCCTCAGCCGCCGTGCCGCCTCCACTGCTGCGTTGTGAACTCGAGCCTCGCTCTCTAGAACATAATATCTTCCCTTGTTGTGGTAGTAAAAAAGAGCAGGCGCAGGCAAATATGTGTGCACAACAGAGGTTTGGTTAAACAACAAATTATACGTGAAGTCATGAATTTTTCCCTTGAGGGTCTTATGCCTTTTTAAAGCCTCAAAATCTAAATACTGTGTGGGTAGGATAGGGTCAAAGGGCAAAGGTGCAACACCCAGCTCTCGTGCTAAATGCGTGGCATAAATTCCGCCATAAAAATAGCCACTGCTAGAGTTGTCCTGCAGTCTGCGTGCAACAATTGCTGCAAGATTATAAACCTTTTCACCGATGAGAGCGGCACGTATGAGGCTCAAGTCTGGAGTACAAAGTGTACTGTAGTCTTGCTTGCCTACTATGCATTTTCCATTGAATAATGCAAAGTACTGAATTGCAGGAAAATGCATGCTCTTTATTCTACCTTGTGCCACCCCCTAGTTTCACCAAAGCAAAGACTAGTTAAGAAAGACTCAAACTCAGACCTAGGTGGCTCATCGAGTAAACCCAGAATCGGATTTTGCAGAGGTGAGCAAACCTTTCTAGAGAAATGGTAAATGGATTATCATAAAGTTTAAAAGACACCCTAGACTCCTGGGGGAAGAATTTAAATTCTTCGACAAATGATTTAGTGAGGATGAGGTGTTGGTCGCACTTATCTGAAATGTAGGGACTGAGTTCGACATTGTGAACTAATTGCTCAAATTCCTCCTTAATACCAACTCTCACCATGTAATCGTCGCATGGCCATAAGCATGTTTTGATTGTGGCACTTCGAATGGATTTTTCGCTTTGTTCAGCATAGGACCAGCGAACGGAGCTGCTACTAGAGGATGCCTCCGAGGATCTCCTCCTCGAAGAACTCCTTCCAAAGAAGTTCATAATGTTCGTGGACAATTTTCTGAAAAAATTTGGCCATGAAAAATTTATTAACAAAACTTCACAAGATTGATAGCAACTACTCATAGGGGTGTATAGAGGCCATAGCAAGGATTCAAACTACTTAGAACTCTAAGAATTCAACATGCAAGCTCATCTACAGCAGCACCAAGAGTAGCTAATTATTCTAAATATAAACCACTAAAACAAAAAACTAATTGGACACATGGAGGAGCCACATACCAAGCAACAAATCCCCGAAATAGTTTCGGAAACGGAGCTTCGAGCGAAGAGATCGAAATCCGCGGTTTCGGGAGCAAGAACATGAGAGAGAGAGAGTGTGTTGGTGATTTTTTTCTGAGTGAATGGAGTGGTGTGGGAGGAAGAAGTAAGTGAGGGGGCCCACCAGGTGGGCAGCACCCACCAGGGCGCGCTTGGGGGTGCGGCGCGCCCAGGTGGGTTGTGCCCACCTAGTGGACCTCCCTCAGGTATTATTTGCACCAGAAATTCATAAATATTTAGAAAAAAATCATGTCAGATTTTCAAAGCATTTTGAGAACTTTTATTTTTGGGTCATTTTTTTTGCACAGAAAAAGCAGAAAACAGACAAAACATGGCATTTTATTTTATTTAACTAATAAAAACAAAAAACAAAAGGTAGGGACAGAAGATAGTTCTTACTAAATTCATCAACTTCATACCTCTAAAAAATGATCCATTAATAAGCTTGATCAAGTCTTATTAACAACCACTTTCGATTAGCATGAAGCCGAAGAACTTTCGTAAATCACTTAGTTACCTCAATGGGGATACGAATGTCCCCAACAATAAGCATTTCATATTTCTTTTTAACAATAGGTAGAGGTAGTTGAAAACTTCTAATAGTGATTGTCAGAGATTTTTCAATAACATTAATACCATTCACTTGGAATTGTTTCTTCGAAAAGTGCACCGTATGCTCATTACCATTGATATGAAAAGTGACCTTGCTTTTATTGCAATCAATAACATCCACTGTGGTATTCAAGAAGGGTCTATCAAGGATAATCGACATGTTTTCATCCTCGGGCATCTCAAGTATAACAAAGTCAGTCAAAATAGTAACATTAGCAACAACAACGGGCACATCCTCACAAATACTGATAGGTATGGCAGTTGATTTATCAGTCATTTGCAAAGATATTTCAGTAGGTGTGAGTTTATTCAAATCAAGTCTTTTATATAAAGGGAAAGGCATAACACTAACACCAGCTCCCAAATCACATAAAGCAATTTTAACATAATTCTTTTAATGGAGCAAGGTATAGTTGGTATTCCCGGATCTCCAAGTTTTTTAGGTACTCCATCTTTGAAAGTGTAATTAGCAAGCATAGTGGAGATTTCATCTTCCGGTATTTTCCTCTTAATGGTGATAATGTCTTTCATGTACTTTGCATAAGGAGGCATTTTCAAGATATCAGTCAAGCGAGTGCGCAAAAAGACTGGCCTAATCATTTCAGCAAAGCATTCAAATTCTTGATCATCTTTCTTTTTAGTTGACTTAGGTGGAAAGGGCATAGGCTTTTGAACCCATGGTTCTATTTCCTTACCATGTTTTCTAGCAACAAAGTCTCTTTTATCATATCTCTTATTCTTAGGTTGTGGGTTATCAAGATCAACAGCTAGTTCTATATCAACATCATTATCTAGTTCTTTTTCATTAGGTTGAGTATATTCATGAACCTCATCATTATATTTTCATTATCAGAAGGTGAGTGTTCACTACCAGATTGAGTTTCAGCATCAGAGATAGAATCTTCATTATCATTATCAGGAGGTTTTTCTACATCAGGTTCGCTAGAGGCAGGCCAAGTCTTATCATTTTTCTTCTTCTTTTTCTTTTTAGAAGAACTAGGTGTAGTGGTGTTGTTCCTTTGAGAATCTTGTTCAATTCTCTTTGGGTGTCCCTTAGGATAAAGTGGTTCCTGAGTCAGTTTACCTCCTCTAGTTGCTACCCTAACAACAATGTCACTTATATTATTGTTCATTTCATCAAGCAACTCTCTTTGAGATTTAGTAACTTGTTCTAATTGAGTTTGAACCATAGAGGCATGTTTTCCTACACCTCTAACATCATTTGAGATTCTAAATAACAAGTCATTTAAGCGAGCAATCATATCAGAGTTGTATTTCAATTGTTTCATAACATTGCATTGAAGTGATCTTGCTTTCTAATGTAATTATCAAACTCATAAAGGCATTGACTAGGATGTTTATTATGAGGATCATCACTATCATTGAATTTCATTAAAGATTTTACCTCTACCACCTTGTGGTGGTGGTGCTTCAAGCCCATGTATTTCTTCGATAGGTGGTAAATTTTTAACATCCTCGGCTTTAATACCTTTTTCCTTCATAGATTTCTTTGCCTCTTGCATACCTTCAGGACTGAGATATAAGATACCCCTCTTATTCGAAGTGGGTTTAATAGATGCTTCAGGAGGAGTCCAATCATCATGATTTTCAATATGTTATTCAATAATTCTTCAGCTTGCTCAATAGTTTGTTCCCTGAGAACACAATCAGCACAACTATCTAGGAAGTCCCTAGAAGCATCAGTTAGTCCATTATAGAAGATATCAAGTATTTCATTTTTCTTAAGAGGATGATTAGGCAAAGCATTAAGCAATTGGAGAAGCCTCCCCCAACCTTGTGGGAGACTCTCTTCTTCAATTTGCACAAAGTTAAATATTTCCTGCAAGGCAACTTGTTTCTTATGAGCAGGGAAATATTTTTCAGAGAAGTAATAAATCATATCCTGGGGACTACGCACACAACCAGGAGCAAGAGTATTGTACCAAGCTTTAGCATTACCCTTTAATGAGAATGGAAATAACTTGAGAATATAGTAATAGCGAAACTTCTCATCATGAGCAAAAAGGGTAGCTATATCATTCAACTTAGTAAGATGTGCCACAACAGTTTCAGTTTCATAACCATGGAAAGGATCAGATTCAACCAAAGTGATTAACTCTGGGTCGACAGAGAATTCATAATCCTTATCAGCAATAACAATAGGTGAAGTAGCAAACTCAGGATCACATTTCATTTTAACATTCATAGATCTTTCTTTATACTTGCATAATAATTTCTCTAGATCACCTCTATCCTTACAAGCAAGAATATCTCTAGTTGCCTCCTCACTCATAGTATAAACTTCTGGTACCTTTGTCAAATCATATCTAGGAGGACTAGTTCTAGTAGGTGTTTCCATAGTTTCAGTTTCAGGTTCATCATCAGATTCAACAATATCATGTTGTCTTACTCTAGCAATTTGTTCATCAAGAAATTCACCTAGTAGCACATTATCATCAAGCAAGGTACTAGATCATCATGCATAGCATTCATAGCAGAAGTAGCATCATCAATAATGTGACATATCAGAATTTATAGCATGTTGTGGAGTTGCAAGTTTACTTATAACAGAAGGCGAATCTAAAGCAGAACTGGATGGCAGTTCCTTACCTCCCCTCGTCTTTGAGGGAAAAAATCTTAGTCTTAGCATCCTTCCGATTCTCCATAGTGATAATATGATAATAATCCCAAGTGACTCAAAAAATATAGCTATGCTCCCCGGCAACGGTGCCAGAAAAAGGTCTTGATAACCCACAAGTATAGGGGATCGCAACAGTTTTCGAGGGTAGAGTATTCAACCCAAATTTATAGATCCGACACAAGGGGAGCCAAAGAATATTTGAAGGTATTAGTAGCTGAGTTGTCAATTCAACCACACCTGGAGATTAATTATCTGCAACAAAGTGATTAGTAGCACAGTAGTATGATAGTTTTGATGATAGCAGCAGTAGTAACAGTAACAGTAATAGTGATAGCAATGATATTGTAGCAGTTTCGATAGCAGTAGAAACAATAGTAACTTAGCAAGAACAATATAGGATAAATTCGTAGGCATTGGATCGGTGACTCATTGGATGATATTCATCATGAGACAGTTATAACCTAGGGCGATACGACACTAGCTCTAGTTCATAAATATAATGTAAGCATGTATTCCATAAATAGTCGTACGTGCTTATGGAAAGAACTTGCATGACATCTTTTGTCCTACCTTCCCGTGGCAGCGGGGTCCTATTTGAAACTAAGGGATATTAAGGCCTCCTTTTAATAGAGAACCGAAACAAAGCATTAACACACGGTGAATACATGAACTCCTCAAACTACGGTCATCACTAGGAGTGGTCCTGACTATTGTCACTCTAGGGTTGCTGGATCATAACATGTAGTAGGTGACTTTAACTTGCAAGATCGGATCTAGAACTTGGATATAATGGTGATAACATAAACTGTTCATATCTGAAATCATGGCACCTAAGCCCAAAGCGACAAGCATTAAGCATGGCAAAGTCATAGCAACATCAATCTCAGAACATAGTGGATACTAGGGATCAAGCCCTAACAAAACTAACTCGATTACATGATGAGTCTCATCCAATTCCTCACCGACCAGCGAGCCTACGAAGGAATTACCCACTCCCGATGGGGAGCATCATGGAATTGGCGATGGAGATGTGTTGGTGATGACGAAGATCGAAGATCCCCCTCTCCGAAGCCCCAAACGGACTCCAGATCTTCCCTCACGAGGAAGAACAGGGCTTGACGACGCCTCCATCTCGTGAAACGCGATAATTCTTTCTTCCTGATTTTTTCTGGAAATATGGGATTTTATAGCGTTTGTTTGAGGGTCAGCGGGCCACCAGGTGGGTAGCACCCACCTGGGCGCGCCTGGGGGGGCTGGCGCGCCCTAGTGGGTTGTGCCCACCCAGGTGCCCCCCTCAGGTCCTTCCTAGTTCCAGAAATTCTCTTATTTGATATAAAAAATCCTTGCAAAGTTCTGTTCCATTCTGAGAACTTTTATTTCTGCACAAAAACAACACCATGGTAGTTCTGCTGAAAACAGCGTCAGTTCGGGGTTAGTTTCATTCAAATCATGCAAATTAGAGTCCAAAACAAGAGGAAAAGTGTTAGCTAAAGTAGATACATTAGAGACGTATCAATGAACGGCGGAGGAGCGCCGCGATCTCTGGACACGGTCAGGATGATGCAGCGGCCATGGTCGAAGTCGCTGGAGACAACGACGGCGGATCTCGAGCTGTGGTGGTCGGCGTGAGGAGAGAGAAGAAGCAGAGGCGGGGGTAAAAAATGGCATAAAGGACCCCGTCCCTATTTATAAGGAGGTGGACAGCATGCGCGGAAATCGAGGAGGAAAAATTGATTATGTGGCTATATGGACGCCTCGGGTTTTGGGAGGTCTATTAAGATAAAGATCTGTTGAGATGTCTTGGGCCTTGTGCGGAGTTAATGCGCTTGATGTCATGGCGGGTTACCACGGTTCTGCTGAGGTGATGTCATGGCCGGTTACAGCGAATTGATAATGGAAGATTCTGCTAAGTCAAGTAGTGGAGATTGATGTGAACAAGTTCAAATCATCTTGGGGCCTAATGTTGGGGATATAACTACTAGGTATGACCCGCCTAGGAGGGGCCGGGTCATGCCATTGGTGACTTAAAGATGAAGAGGTCCGCTAAGGTCCGGGAAAAACATGAAGATGGCGATTCATGGAGCAAAGCTTATTGGAGGCCCAAGACCCGGAGGCGATTCAAGGCCCGAAGGTGGGAACCGCCAGGCGATAAGTTGTTTTGTAAGGCAAGCTAGTTAGAAACTGAGTCGGACACATTTCTGTGAGCGGCCGGGACTCTATAAGCCGCCAGGCATCAACCTGTATATAAAGGGGTGACCCAGCGGCGGGTTAACTCAAGAAACAATTGATCAAGAACTAGGTCAAGCGTATCTGCTCCCTGGTAATCAAAACCCAAGCAATACAACTAAAAGCAGGAGTAGGCTTTTACCTCATTGAGAGGGGTCGAACCTGGGTAAACTCTCTGTGTCCCTTGTCCCGTTCAACCCCTTTAATCTAACCTACTTGGGATGGATCCACACCTAAGTCCTTTTGCTAAGACATCTGTCGTGACAAATCCACGACAGAGGCCCTCATAATTTGGAAGTTCAAGTTTTGATTTGCCCTTTTCAAGCAAGGGTGTCTCCTCCTTGGTTGTCTGCTTCGTTAGCACATTGGAGATTCCTGGTGCTTTATAACCCGCCCCTATAATGGCAGTATCATCTTTGTTCTTCTCAGGAGGAGTCTCTTTAGTTTCTTTGACATGACTTGAAGAAGGAGTGGGACTCGGCGGGTCAAGGTTGCCCGCCGGGTTGGCATCAACATCCATAGCACTAGAGGCCATTGCTTCAGTTTGCGGGGGCGGATCACCCCAACCATCATGACATTCTTCGGCATGCTCAACATTGGCATCAGGGGTCACCAATACTTGTTCTTCTGACTCAGGGATTATGGGGGTCGCCGAAGACTTGCCCATTTTCCTTTTCTTGCTCTTGGCTTTGGCCCTGTGATTAAGATAACATGTTCACAAATGCATGAAAGTAAATTAAGAGGTTAGCACTCAAGTATAGTTGCTTGCCCAGGGTTGATAACCAAAGCTAAGAGATGAGTGGAAGTCGAATCTCCTAATGACGGTGACGACTGGTACGTCTCCGTCGTATCTACTTTTCCAAACACTTTTTCCCTTGTTTTGGACTCTAACTTGCATGATTTGAATGGAACTAACTCGGACTGACATTGTTTTCAGCAGAACTGCCATGGTGTTATTTTTGTGCAGAAATAAAAGTTCTCGGAATGACCTGAAAATCCACGGAGCAACTTTTCAGAATAAATAAAAAATACTGGCAAAAGAATCAGCGTCAGGGGGCCCACACCCTGTCCACGAGGGTGGGGGCGCGCCCCCTCCCCTAGGGCGCGCCTCCTGCCTCGTGGGCCCCCTGGACGTCCACCGACCTCAACTCCAACTCCATATATTTGCTTTCACGGAGAAAAAAATCGGAGAGAAAGTTTCATCACATTTTACGATACGGAGCCTCCACCAAGCCCTAATCTCTCTCGCGAGGGCTGATCTAGAGTTCGTTCGGGGCTCCGGAGAGGGGGATTCATCGTCGTCGTCATCATCAACCATCCTCCATCACCAATTTCATGATGCTCACCGCCGTGCGTGAGTAATTCCATCGTAGGCTTGCTGGACGGTGATGGGTTGGATGAGGTTTACCATGTAATCAAGTTAGTTTTGTTACGGTTTGATCCCTAGTATCCACTATGTTCTGAGATTGATGTTGCTATGACTTTGCTATGCTTAATGCTTGTCACTAGGGCCCGAGTGCCATGATTTCAGATCTGAACCTATTATGTTTTCATGAATATATGTGAATTCTTGATCCTATCTTGCAAGTCTATAGTCACCTATTATGTGTTACGATCCGACAACCCCGAAGTGACAATAATCGGGATACTTCTCGGTGATGACCGTAGTTTAAGGAGTTCATGTATTCACTATGTGTTAATGCTTTGGTCCGGTTCTCTATTAAAAGGAGGCCTTAATATCCCTTAGTTTCCACTAGGACCCCGCTGCCACGGGAGGGTAGGACAAAAGATGGCATGCAAGTTCTTTTCTATAAGCACGTATGACTATATTCAGAATACATGCCTACATTACATTGATGAACTGGAGCTAGTTCCGTGTCACCCTATGTTATAACTATTACATGAGGAATCGCATCCAACATAATTATCCATTACTGATCCAATGCCCACGAGCTTTGCACATATTGTGCTTTGCTTATTTACTTTACCACTGCTACTGTTACAATTACTAGAAAACTGCTAATGTTACTTTTGTTACCGTTACCGTTACTTCCATAGTACTTTGCTACTAAATACTTTGCTGCAGATACTAAGTTATCCAGGTGTGGTTGAATTGACAACTCAGCTGCTAATACTTGAGAATATTCTTTGGCTCCCCTTGTGTCGAATCAATAAATTTGGGTTGAATATTGTAACCTCGAAAACTGTTCCGATCCCCTATACTTGTGGGTTATCAAGACTATTTTCTGGCACTGTTGCTGAGGAGCATAGCTCTATTCTTTGAGTCACTTGGGATTTATTTCTGCTGATCACTATGAGGAACTTGAAAGACGAAAGAACTAAGATTTATCCCTCAACTACGAGGGGAGGTAAGGAACTGCCATCTAGCTCTGCACTAGATTCTCCCTCTATTATGAGTAAGCTTGCGACACCTAAACCTGCTTCTGCTATTAATTATGATATGTCGCATGTTATTGATGATGCCACTTCTACTATGCATGATACTTATGATGAAACTACTTCTGTGCTTGATACTACTGTGCCATTAGGTGAATATCTTGATGAACAACTTGCTAGGGTTAGAGAGAATGAAATTATTGAAACTGATATTATTGAAGATAGTGATGATGAAGGTTCTCCCCCTAAATATGAATTGCCTGTTGTTCCTGAGGGTTATGTTATGGATGAAGAAACAACTAGAGATTTTCTTGCTTGCAATGATAGATCTGATCTTAAGAAGTTATTAGCTAAACTGAAATAGAAAACTCTGAATGCTAGAATGAAATGTGACCTTGCTTTTGCTACTTCACCTATCTTTGTTACTGATAAGGATTATGGATTCTCTGTTGATCATAAGATAATTACTTTGGTTGAATTTGATGCTTTTTATGGCTATGAATTTGAAACTGTTGTGGCACATCTTACTAAATTGAATGATATAGCCACCCTGTTCACTAATGATGAGAAATCTCGCTACTATTATATCCTTAAGATATTTCCATTCTCATTAAAGGGTGATGCTAAAACTTGGTTTAATTCTCTTGATCCTGGTTGTGTGCGTAGTCCCCAGGATATGATTTATTACTTCTCTGCTAAATATTTCCCTGCTCACAAGAAACAAGCTACCTTGAGGGAAATATATAATTTTGTGCAAACTGAAGAAGAGAGTCTCCCACAAGCTTGGGCAGGCTTCTCTAATTACTTAATGCTTTGCCTGATCATCCTCTTAAGAAAAATGAAATACTTGATATCTTTTATAATGGACTAACCGATGCTTCCAAGGACCACTTGGATAGTTGTGTTGGTTGTGTTTTCAGGGAAAGAACAGTCAAGCTGAATTGCTATTGAATAATATGTTGACTAATTAAAATAATTGGACACTTCCTGAACTAACTCCTGAGCCAACTCCTAAACCAACTTTGAAGAAAAGAGGTGTTCTATTTCTCAGTCCCGAAGATATGCAAGAGGCAAAGAAATCTATGAAAGAAAAAGGTATTAAAGCTGAAGATGTTAAGAATTTACCTCCTGTTGAAGAAATACATGGCCTTAATATACCACCTATTGAAGAAACACATGGTCTTGATAACCCGACACATGTAGTAAAGGTAAATTCTCTCTATAGATATAATAAAGTTGAAATCTCATCTACTAAGTTTCCTAGCCAATGCTTAGATGAATTTGATGACTTTATGGCTAGACAAGAAAATTTCAATGCTTATGTTGGTAGAGAATTAGAGAGTAATTCTTACATGATTGGACGCTTGAGTGATTATATGGCTAGAGTTAAAGGTGAACTTAAACTCATTAGTAAATATGATTCTATGGTTACCACTCAAGCAAAACAAGTACTTAAAGCTCAAAGTGATTTAGTCGAGGAATTAAATAAAAAACATGATTTTGCCGTTAGAGTGGCTACTAGAACTGGTAAAATGACTCAGGAACCTTTGTATCCTGAAGGCCACCCTATGAGAATTGAGCAAGATTCTCAGAGAAATAATTTAGATGCACCTAGTCCTTCTAAAAGGAAGAAAAAGAAAAATGATAGGACTTTGCATGCTTCTAGTGAACCTGTTGTAGACACACCTGAGAATCCCAATGATATTTCTATTTCTGATGATGAAACACAATCAGGTGATGAACATGAACCTAGTGATAATGTTAATAATAATGTTCATGTTGATGCTCAACCTAGCAATAATAATGATGTAGAGATTGAACCTGTTGTTGATCTTGATAACCCACAATCAAAGAATCAACATTATGATAAGAGAGACTTTGTTGCTAGGAAGCACGGTAAAGAAAGAGAACCATGTGTTCAGAAACCCATGCCTTTTCCTCCTAAGCCATCCAAGAAAAAGGATGATGAGGATTTTGAGCGCTTTGCTGAAATGATTAGACCTATCTTCTTATGTATGCGCTTAACTGATATGCTTAAAGTAAATCCTTATGCTAAATACATGAAGGATATTATCACAAATAAAATAAAGATATCGGAAGCTGAAATTTCCACCATGCTTGCTAATTATACTTTTAAAGGTGGAATACCTAAGAAACTAGGAGATCCGGGAGTACCAACTATACCATGCTCCATTAAAAGAAACTATGTTAAAACTGCTTTATGTGATCTTGGAGACGGTGTTAGTGCTATGCCTCTCTCCTTATATCATAGACTTGAATTGAATAAGTTGACACCTACTAAAATATCTTTGCAAATGGCTGACAAATCAACTGCTATACCTATCGGTATTTGTGAGGATGTGCCTGTTGTGGTTGCAAACGTCACTATCTTAACAGACTTTGTTATTCTTGATATTCCCGAGGATGATAGTATGTCGATTATCCTTGGTAGACCCTTTTTGAATACTGCAAGGGGCTGTTATTGATTGCTACAAAGGCAATGTCACTTTCCATGTTAATGGTAATGAGCATACGGTACACTTTCCAAGGAAACAACCTCAAGTTCATAGCATCAATTCTATTGGAAAAATTCCAACTATCATTATTGGAGGTTTTGAATTTCCTCTTCCTACTGTTAAGAAGAAATATGATATTCTTATTATTGGGGATGTGCATATCCCCGTTGAGGTAACCTAGTGTTATTCGAAATTTCTCCGGTTCCATGTTATTCGGAATGAGTTTTTTAACAAGACTTGATCAACCTTGTTAGTGGATTCCTTTTGATGAGCATGAGATGGATGAAATTAGAAGGCACAACCTTCTGTACCCTCTTTTTACTTTTTGTTATTTAGAATAAATAAAGCAAAAATAGTATCTTCTATCTGTTTTTTGAATTATCCATGCAATAAAAAAATACCTGAAAATAAAAGTTCTCCAAATGCCGTGCAAATTTAGTATGATTTTTTCTGAAATATTTGAGAATGCACTGAGAACACAGCAGGGGGAGTAAGCACCTGGCCACGAGGGTCCAGGGCGCGCCCACCCCTACAGGGCGCGTCCCTGCCTCGTGGGCCATGGTGGCCCCCCTCCACTTATTCCTGCACCCACACACTTCATCTTCCTCCCAAAAACATCACCATCTAGCTCAAGCACGAGTTCTAGCTCACTTTGTTGCCACTTTCGATCTCCTTGCTCAAAGCTCCATTCGCAAAACTGCTTTGGGGGATTGTTCTTTGGTATGGGACTCCTCCAATGGTCCAATTAGTTTTTGTTCTAGTGATTTATTCATTGCAAATTTATGCTGCCTAGGTGCCCTGTTCTTGAGCTTGCATGTCAAATTTATGAGGTCCCAAGTAATTCTAATGCATGATATAGGCTCTAGGCACTTGTGGGAGTAGTTGCTATCAATCTTATTGAGTTTGGTTCACTTTTATTTTGAGTTACTAAAAATTTCAGAAATTTTCAGAAAAAGATGGGGAGATTTTTCTTGAGGGGCTCTTCTAGCCAAGGTTCCAAGGATAAGCAAGCTAAGGAGAATGAAAAGCCCAAGTATAATATTCCTCGTGTGGCGGAAGTACGGCCGTGTGAATGGCCTTGTGATGATTTCTTGAGAGTAGCCGTGATTTATGATGATTTTTACTCGTTGGCTGATAATGCGGGCCTCACCGACTTCCTCCACGACCAGATCGAACAGTATCTCTTACTCACCTATACTTTCGTGCAAAATTTCTACTATTATCCCAAGAAATCACCAACTTCAGTAGCGTTTCATTTATATGATGTGGCTAGGGAGATGTCGCTATATGAATTTTGCATGGTTTGCAAGATACCTTTCGGGGGCAGCTTAGAGGAACCACATCGTAAAGATGTGGATGGATTTATTGATACTATTACCGTAGGGGAATCGAGGAAGGTTTCCGATGCAAGAATTACTAGTATACATTTTCCTGTTTTATGCTACTTTGCAATATTTGCTAGTCGATGCTTAATTGGTCGCGAAAACTGTGGAAACCTTAGTGTTCCTGATATTATTATTTTGTTCCATGCTTTATTTCGTGATAACTCTGTTAGTATGGGTGCTATTATTGCTAAATGATTAAGCATGAACCGTACAAAGGGCCCCATCTTTGGAGGTATCTATGTTGCACGCCTTGCTAAACATTTCAGGATACCTATTAGGCATTTTGAGAAAGAGGAAAAATTGTTGCCCCCTACCTTTCTAGATTACAAGAGCATGGTAGCGCATGAGTTTATTGTTAAAAATGATGATAAGATGCTTTTGTATAACTTGAGATTTCATAAGAAACACAGTGAGACTATTATCTTGCCTGCCCCTCTTTGTTTGATTTAACTGCAGGCCCTTACCTCGTCTTGCCAGAGGCCGTCTACGCGCTCCGTGGCCAGACATCAGCTCCAGAGCCCGAGCCGGAACCACCACTTGACCCTTATCATCCATCATCTTATCAGTGGGATCCAGAGGAGATCGCTAGCCGGTGGTAGTACGATGACACTCCTCAGTACAACGGGGAGAGTTGTTGCGATCTGTGGGCATAGACCAACTTAGGCCAAAAGCCTAAGCTTGGGGGAGTACGTATTTCTCACTGATATTACATTCATGTTCACACACTCATTCTAGTTGTCGGTGCTCATACTTTTTCATTGTACTATCCATGCTAGTTTATTTTGTTTTTCTTGCTTTCTTCTTGTGTGTTTAAATAACCTTAAGAAAAACCAAAAAAAAAAGATTAGTTAGTTTAATTTCCATGCTGTAGTAGTTGTAATTAAAAGAAAACCCAAAAAGATTTCTCGTTCTTCTTTTGCTTGTTGGGAGCTTTCCCATGTAAATAGTTTTATTTCTTTTCTTTGGGTGTCGAAACGAGAAGACCATAATTAAAAATGTTAAGTGGCTCTTATACTTTATTATTGATTTAACCAAGAGCCCATATTACCTTGTCTTCTCCCTTGAATTGAATGCTTGCAGATTCCAGCTTAGTCCAATGCACGTGCACTATTATTATTATCCGCACCGTTCGGTCGTGCAAGTGAAAGGCAATAATGACGATATATGATGGACTGTTTGAGATGAAAGAAGCTGGTATGAACTCGACCTCTCTTGTTTTTGTAAATATGATTAGTTCATCGTTCCTGATTCAGCCTATTATGAATAAACATGTTTGCAATGACAATTAGAGATTATAGTTGCTTATGCTATGCTTAATTAGCTAGGAGCTTATAATGGTTTACCTTGCGTGCCAACATGCTATTAAAATGGTTGTGATGTGATATGATAGGGTGGTATCCTCCTTTGAATGAATTGAGTGACTTGACTTGGCACATGTTCACGCATGTAGTTGAAACAAAATCAACATAGCCTTCACGATATTTATGTTCATGGTGGATTATATCCTACTCATGCTTGCACTCGGTGTTGATTAATTTTAATGCATGTTCATGACTGTTGTCGCTCTCTCAGTTGGTCGCTTCCCAGTCTCTTGCTAGCCTTCACCTGTACCAAGCGGAAATACTGCTTGTGCATCCAAACTCCATAAACCCCAAAGTTATTCCATATGAGTCCACCATACCTTCCTATATGTGGTATCTACCTGTCGTTCCAAATAAATTTGTATGTGCCAAACTCCAAACCTTCAAATGAAATTCTGTTTTGTATGCTCGAGCAGCTCATGTATAAACTAGGGTTGTCTGTATCTTCCATGTTAGGCGGGTTATTCTCAAGAGTAGTGGACTCCACTCCTCACTCATGAGAAAATGGATGGTTACCGGGATGCCCAGTCCCATGCTCAAATCAAATCAAAATAATTAAACAAAACTCCCCCAGGATTGTTGCTAGTTGGAGGCACCCGTTGTTTCGGGCAAGCCATGGATTGATGCTTGTTGGTGGTGGGGGAGTATAAACTTTACCATTCTGTTTGGGAACCGCCTATAATGTGTGTAGCATGGAAGATATCGAGATCTCATAGTTGTTATGTTGACAGTGAAAGTATACCGCTCAAAATGTTATTTATCTCTATTTCAAAATCGAGCTCTGGCACCACTACAAATCCCTGCTTCCCTCTGCGAAGGTCCTATCTATTTAATTTTATGTTGAGTCATCATCCTCTTATTAAAAAACACCCGCTGGAGAGCACCGTTGTCATTTGCATGCATTACTATTAGTTTATTTGGGTATGACTATGACTGGATCTCTTTTACCATGAATTACAATGTTTAGTCAGTCCTTGATCTTTAAAGGTGCTCTGCATTTATGTTTTGCGGTCTCAGAAAGGGCTAGCGAGATACCATCTTGTTATATCATATTATGATTGTTTTGAGAAAGTGTTGTCATTCGAGATTTATTATTATTGCTCGCTAGCTGATTATGCCATTGATATGAGTAAACATGAGACCTAAGTGTTATTGTTAATATGGTTAGTTCATAATCTTTGCTAAAAACTTGAATGTTGGCTTTACATATTTACAACAACAAGAGCAAACAGAGTTTGTAAAAGTTTTTCTTTAACACTTTTACTTTGTCAACTGAATTGCTTGAGGACAAGCAAAGGTTTAAGCTTGGGAGAGTTGATACGTCTCCATCGTATCTACTTTTCCAAACACTTTTGCCCTTGTTTTGGACTCTAACTTGCATGATTTGAATGGAACTAACCTGGACTGACGCTGTTTTCAGCAGAACTGCCATGGTGTTATTTTTGTGCAGAAATAAAAGTTCTCGGAATGACCTGAAAATCCACGGAGCAACTTTTTAGAATAAATAAAAATACTGGTGAAAGAATCAGCGTCAGGGGGGCCCACACCCTGTCCACGAGGGTGGGAGGCGCGCCCCCTCCCCTAGGGCGCACCCCCCTGCCTCGTGGACCCCCTGGACGTCCACCGACCTCAACTCCAACTCCATATATTTGCTTTCGGGGAGAACAAAAATTAGAGAGAAAGTTTCATCGTGTTTTACGATACGGAGCCGCCGCCAAGCCCTAATCTCTCTCGGGAGGGCTGGTGTGGAGTCTGTTCAGGGCTCCAGAGAGGGGGATTCGTCGCCGTCGTCGTCATCAACCATCCTCCATCACCAATTTCATGATGCTCACCGCCGTGCGTGAGTAATTCCATCGTAGGCTTGCTGGATGGTGATGGGTTGGATGAGATTTACCATGTAATCGAGTTAGTTTTGTTAGGGTTTGATCCCTAGTATCCATTATGTTCTGAGATTGATGTTGCTATGACTTTGCTATGCTTAATGCTTGTCACTAGGGCCCGAGTGCCATGATTTCAGATCTGAACCTATTATGTTTTCATAAATATATGTGAGTTCTTGATCCTATCTTGCAAGTCTATAGTCACCTATTATGTGTTATGATCCAACAACCCCGAAGTGACAATAATCGGGATACTTCTCGGTGATGACCGTAGTTTGAGGAGTTCATGTATTCACTATGTGTTAATGCTTTGGTCCGATTCTCTATTAAAAGGAGGCCTTAATATCCCTTAGTTTCCACTAGGACCCCGCTGCCACGGGAGGGTAGGACAAAAGATGTCATGCAAGTTCTTTTTTATAAGAACGTATGACTATATTCGGAATACACGCCTACATTACATTGATGAACTGGAGCTAGTTCTATGTCACCCTATGTTATAACTATTACACGAGGAATCGCATCCGGCATAATTATCCATCACTGATCCAATGCCTACGAGCTTTTCACATATTGTGCTTTGCTTATTTACTTTACCACTGTGACTGTTACAATTACTACAAAACTGCTACTGTTACTTTTGTTACCGTTACCGTTACTTCCATACTACTTTGCTACTAAATACATTGCTGCAGATACTAAGTTATCCAGGTGTGGTTGAATTGACAACTCCACTACTAATACTTGAGAATATTCTTTGGCTCCCCTTGTGTCGAATCATTAAATTTGGGTTGAATAGTCTACCCTCGAAAACTGTTGCGATCCCCTATACTTGTGGGTTATCAACGACTCCTGATAATTTGAATTAGAAGGGTAAAGGGGCTGCCTGATGAGGCCGGCTTTTGGTAAAGAAGGAGTTGGACTGTGTGGCACCTCGTTATGTCGTTTGTGGGCAGAAGGTTTGTGAGTTACCCTGGTCACCAGGTCGCCAGAGCCGCCGCTCCAAGTTTGGCGCCTCACATCATACTAAGCCTTCTTCAAAATAAAGTTCGGGTCCAAATGAACATCTGGATGAGAAAAGGGTACTTTCCTGACAACCCGCCTTATCTTATTTGGAGAAAAGGAGTCTGAGCCAGAAGAGATGGAAATTACATCAGTGTCATCAGCCCGGCTTGTTGCTACCTCATCCTGACAGTAAGGGGTGTCAGTCAATTCGATAAAAATACGGGCAATAGAATCAAGTTCTACCTCTGATTGATCCTCAGCTTCCGTTGACTCGCCAACAGCAGCCGGTTCAGTCATAGTGGCAGTGTTGCTCTTTCTCTGGGATGGTGCAGTCTTGATTTTGGCCGCCTGAGTTTTCCTTTTCCTGTTCCAAAAGGCAGAGTCGGGCTGCATAAATAAGAAGGGTTAGAAAGTTAAAGTACAATGTAATATAAAGATTTATAAGCCGGATATAAAAGAATGCTTACAGGAGGGGTCGGGTTAAGCTTGTAGAACGGCAACAGACCCGTCTTGTTACAGCTTTCTTGAGTCTCGCCGAGCAGACTCTTGACAGTTTTGTTTGACTTCATTAGTGGTGAAATTATCAGAGTTGTACCGCTGAGGACCATTCGGCTCGCCTGAGTATTCATACGTTAAGCCGGGTCGGCGGCTTAAAGGGAGGATTTTCCATGCAACCCAGCATCGCGCTAGATCAGCCCCTATTAACCCATTGGCTAGCAAGGCTCTTATTTTTTAATAAGCTGGGAGGGCTTCAGCATGCTCCTCTGGAATAATCTTGCTTGGCGGATTAAAATCCATAGGAAGGCGGTTAACTCTGTAACTCAGCAAAGGGTTCTCATTAGTTGGGGCGGTATTCTTGCAATAGAACCAAGTCCTGACCCATCCCTTAGGGTGACTTGGCAGGGTGGCTGAAGGAAAACAGCCATCTCTGCGTCTCTGGATTGAGACTCCACCAAGTTCTAAGCTCGGGCCATCCGCAGATTCAGTTTGGTGGTTCATATAGAAAAATTCTTTGAAGAGAGCGACAGTGGGCTCCATTTGCAGATATGCTTCACAGAAGATTTGAAAGTGGCAGATATTGGATATGGAGTTTGGGCCCAAGTCTTGAGGTTGAAGGTTGAAATAGTTCAAGATGTCTCGAAAGAATTTTGACCTGGGCAGAGTAAAACCTCTAAGGATATGGTCAGTAAATACCACAACTTCTCCTTCACCGGGTCGAGGAACATCATCCCTCTTGGCCGGCTCGCCAACCAATTTCTTCTTGATGCACCAGAAGACCTTGGTCTTGGTAATCCTTAAGGATTTGTTCAAATACTTGGGAAGGCACCCAATTGCAAGTGGTGGATTTTGACATATTAAGTCGCTAAATACAATGGAAGGCTGCAGAAATATAAATAGCGGGTTACTCAAGAAATAATGACTCGTTACTTTAGTGATATGAATAAAATAACATAATGAATAAGTCACCTTAACATGGTGAATCGACTCCGGTTTAGCAACAGAGGCAGTTTGTAAATACCTGAGCCCGTTAAGATAAGAGGATAAGCCTCCCAAGGTACGAAGGTGAGTTAGCTAAAAATTGGGGATTGCTAAAGTTTTTTGCTAAGTGTGGTATAAACAAGTTTCCACTAAATTAACTACAATTTTGGATCTACCGGCAGTTTGAAAAAAGAAAATAATTGCTAAACCTAATGGTAGCAGCGGAGCTACTAATGAAGTGTTCATGGATTCTAGAGGAAGCATATCTTATTCAAATGCAAGACCGGTGTTGAATTTGTTACCGCAATATTTCTATGGCCACCTCAGATCAAATACAAAATCTACTCAGAATATTATGGGAAAGAACAGATGAACTCCGACGAGATAATGTGAATCTAAGGAACGGAGATTCAAGTACCTGGTGCAGTGGCCGAGAGCAGAAATGCGTCGTTGAACTCCTGTGAAGGCAGAGCAGCGTTGTGGTCCCGAGCGAGGAGGTTGGCGAAGGTCGACGAGTGCGGCGGAGCTCCGATCGTAGACAGCTTCGAAACGAAGAAGAAGAAGCGGAGGAGATGAAGTAAAAAATGAAGAGAACCCCTCGTGTGTATTTCTAGGGGGGTAACAGTAAATGGCAGGCCCAAAAATCGAGGAGACATAGTAACTTTTGGAACAAAAAGACACCTCGGTTTTTGGGATAAGTGGATATGCACGAGATTCGCTATGACATCATGAAAGACTCCCCAAATTTGTGAAAGTGACATCATCATTTTACATGGCTGGTTGTGAAGTGTTTTAGGCTGAGATTGAGACTAAGAAGGAAGAATGGCAAGATGGATGGACTGAAATTGGCATGAACAAGTTCAAATCAATCTGGGGCCTAGTGTTGGGGATATAAGCCCACGGTATAACCCGCCCTGTGAAGGCTGGGTTAAATTACTGGCGACTCTTGGAGCTGGATCACGGATGGGCCAGAGCGATCAAGACGCAGGACCGGAAGGGTGGCTCACAAGATGGGCCGGCTTAGGATCTGAAGCCAGAAGGCAGCAGGTGGGCTGGAGGTGCAAGCCGCCATACGGTGTCTTGTCAAAGAAGGCAAGGCGACTTAGAGACAGACTTGGTCACGGGTTATGTTACGGCCAGGACTCTTGTAAGCCAGAGGCCTCGACCTATATATAAAGGCGAGTCGCTAGCACAGAATAGGGCAAGTTACAATCAATCGATAGCTAGGTCAAGTGAATCCGCTCCCTTGTAATCGATGCTCAAGCAATAAGCATAAAAGCAGGAGTAGGTTTTTACCTCCACCGTGAGGGGCCAAACCTGGGTACTCATGTTCTTCGACCCGCTCAACTCGGACAAGTTAATCACCGTTTGCAATGGCCTCAAGTCTAAGCCCTCACACTAGGACAACTGTCGTGCTAAAACCACGACAGAGTCCAAACACGAAGAAACTTTACAGTGATATTTTGTGGACCAGAAGGGACCCTAGAAGCTTAGGGAGGAGGCTAGGAGAGATACTAGAGAGCCACAAGCTCACACGACACGTGCCCAGGGGGCGCCACTTGAGCTTGTGAGACCCACGTAGCTCCATTTGACCTAATTCCACTTCTATAAATTCTCATAAATCCCAAAACCAACAGAAAGCCACCCGAAACAATTTTTCCCGCTGTTGCAAGTTTCTGTTCTTCCACGATCCCATCTAGAGGCCTTTTCCGGTATTGCCGGAGGGGGAATCAATCACGGAGGGCTTCTGCATCAACCTTGCTGCCCTTCTGATGATGTGTGAGTAGTTTACCATAGACCTACAGGCCCATAGCTAGTAGCTAGAGGACTCTTCTCTCTCTTTGATCTTCAATACAGTCTTCTCCTTGGAGTTCTATCCGATGTAATCTTCTTTTGCGGATTGTTTGTTGGGATCCTACGAATTGTCGGTTTATGTTCAGATTATTCATTGAAAGTAATTTGGTCTTTTCTGAACTTTATTATGCATGATTATTATAGCTTTATATTTATCTCCGATCTATCGTTTTGGTTTGGCCAACTAGATTGATTTATCTTTAGCGGGAGAGGTGGTTTGTAGTGGATTCAATCTTGCGGTGTCCTCACCCAGTGACAGAAGGGGTAGCGAGGCACATATTTGTATTGTTGCCATTAAGGGTAAAAGGACGGGGTTTAATCATATTTCTTGGTTTTATTCTGTCTACATCATGCCATCTTGCTTAAAGTGTTACTCTGTTTGTTATGAACTTAATACCATAGATGCGGGCAGGAGTCTGTCGATTGGTGGAGTAATAGTACTAGATGTAGGTAAGAGTCAGTATACTTGTCACGGACATGATGATTATATATGTGATCGTTGCCATGAATAACATCATAACTATGCGCTTTCCTATCAATTGTCCAACTATAATTTGTCTACCTAGCGTATGCTATGTTTCGAGAGAGAGGCCTCTAGTGAAAACTATGACCCCGGGGTCTACTTTAATCATATTACTAAAACTAAAAATACCTTGCTGCAATTTTACTCTTTTGTTGCTTTTAAATTTATATATCTATCACTATCAGATTTAATCTTTGCAAGTAACGAGTTCAAGGGGATTGACAACCCTCTTGTCCATGTTGGGTGCAAATATTTGCTCTTGTGTGTGTAGATACTGCTTACTAGAATTTGCTTGGTTCTCCTATTGGTTCGATAACCTTGGTTCTCACTGAGGGAAATACTGACCGCTACTATATTGCTTCACCCTTCCTCTTTGGGAAAAATCCCAACACAGCTGACAAGTAGCAGCCGACACCATGGATTCGCCCCAGAGCTCGGTGTGCAGGCTTGTAACTTGCAGATCTGGTTGCTTCCGGCGCTTGTGAGCGGCACACGTCGAAGGAAGAGGGCGTCGTAGCTTCACTTCGGCCTGTCGGGAGAAGAAAGGGGCAGCACAATGCGGCTTCAGTTCGGTCGGCGGGGAAGAAGAAAGGGGCGGTGCAACTTTGCTTCGGCTGCCAGGGAGAAGAAAGGGACGGCGCGGCTTTGCTTCGGGCGAGGTATGTGTTGGAAATATGCCCTAGAGGCAAAAATAAATTGGTTATTATCATATTTCCCGTTCATGATAAATGTTTATTATTCATGCTAGAATCATATTGATCGAAAACTTAAATACATGTGTGTGAATACATAAACTACACTGTGTCCCTAGTAAGCATCTACTAGACTAGCTCGTTAATCAAAGATGGTTAAGGTTTCCTAACCATATAAACAAGTTGTCATTTTATAACAGGACCAGATCATTAGGAGAATGATGTGATGGACAGACCCAACCGTAAGCTTAGCATCAGATCGTTTAGTTATTTGCTATAGCTTTCTTCATGTCAAGTATTAGTTCCTTAGACCATGAGATCATGCCACTCCCGAATACTGGAGGAATACTTTGTGTGCTATCAAACGTCACTTCGTAACTGGGTGATCATAAAGGTGCTCCACAGGTATCTCCGAAGGTGTCTGTTTGGTTGCATGGATCGAGACAAGGATTTGTGAGATATCTCTTAAGCCCTCTTGGTAATACAATATCATAAGAAGCTTCATGTGACTAATGGTTTTAGTTACGAGATCTTGTATTGCGAAATGAGTAAAGAGACTTGCCGGTAACGAGATTGAACTAGGTATGAAGATACCGGTGATTGAATCTCGGGCAAGTAACATATCACCGGACAAAGGGAATTGCATACGAGATTAACTGAATCCTCGACATCTTGGTTCAACAGATAAAGATCTTCGTGAAATATGTAGGAACCAATATGGGTATCTAGGTGCTGCTATTGGTTATTGACCAGAGAGGTGTCTCGATCATGTCTACATGATTCTCGAACCCGAAGGGTCGCACGCTTAACGTTTAGTAGCGCTAGGGTAGTAATGAGATATTAACATTGGGGTCCGGAGGTTGTTTGGAGTCCCGAACAACACGAGGAATTCCGGAATGGTCCAGAGGTAAAGATTTATATATGAAAATTTTGTTATCAGGGTTCCGAAAAAATTTCAGATTTTTTCGGTATTGTAGTGGGAAGCTTCCAGAAGGTTCCGGAGGGTTCCTGAAGTCCGCCAAGGGTTCCACCACATCCCATACAATAGCATGGGCTGTAGGGAGGGCGCTCTATCCTTAACGGGCCAGGGCACCAGCCCCTACAAGGCCCATGCATGCGCCTGGTGTGGAAAACCCTAAAGGGGAGGGCCCTCCACTTAGCTTGGAGGGCACTCCACCCCTCCTTGGCCGCCACCCCCGTCCCTTGGAGGAGGGGCAAGGGCTGTCCACGTCCCCCCCTATATAAATAGAGAGGAGGAGCAAGGAGCAGCCCATCCCTTGACCACGGCGGCTGCCCTCTCCCTCTCCCTCCACTTCTCGTCAATGTAGCGCTTGGCGAAGCCCTGCCAGAGTTCCGCTGTCACCACCACCACCATGCCGTCATGTTGGATCAAATCTCATCTACCTCTTCTCCCACGCTTGCTGGATCAAGGAGGAGGAGACGTCACCGAGCCGTACGTGTGCTAAACTTGGAGGTGTCACATGTGCAGTGCTTGGATCGGATTGGATCGGGATGCGAGTACGACTATGCCAACCACGGTCTCTAGATCGTTAATGCTTTTGGTCTACAAGGGTATGTAGACTCACTCCTCTCTCGTAGCTATTCATCTCCTAGGTTGAACTTGGGTGTTCTTAGGAATTTTTTTGATTTTCATGCTTCGTTCCGCAACAGTATGTCCAACACCCGCGGGTTCGTGCTCGATTTGGCCCGGAGAAGGTTCGGGTGAAGTTCATGGCCATTTTGTGTGCATTTTCTAGATGGACTGGAGTTTGTCCTTGTCGTCTTCATCCAATGATTCATACATAGAAGAGATGATCCTCGACGATGATGATGACAACCTAGTGTTGTTGCATCTCGTCGACGAATTTGAATCAGGGCCAAAGAAAAAGCGGCGCGGATCTACGGTTGGTCGGCAATGTATTCCCCGCAACCGAGCTCTCGACGACAAGATGCTCATGAAAGACTACTTCAACGAGGTACCGACATATCCGGCTCACCTCTTTCGTAGGCGATATCAAATGTGTAGCTCACTTTCCGTCTGCATTGTTGAGGCTTGCGAGCAAAATTGTCGTTTCTTCACGCGGCGTAGGAATGCCACCGGTTTGATTGGCTTTAGTGCATATCAAAAAAATATCGGCTGCGATGAGAGTGATTGGATATGGTGTTCCGGCAGGCTACGCAGATGAATATCTTCGCATTGCCAAAGATACCACCATCAAATGTGTTCGTGTCTTTGCGAAGACAGTGATCCGGGTTTTTGGCCTGGAGTACCTTTGAGCTCCAAACGAAGAAGACACAAAGAAGCTCATGGCAATGAATGAAGCAAGGGGATGGTCGGGCATGCTAGGTAGTATTGATTGCATGCATTGGAGGTGGAAGAACTGCCTGATGATTTGGGCAGGGCAATACACCGGCCACAAACGTAAACCCACCATCGTGCTTAAAGTCGTGGCTTCACATGATCTATGGATTTGGCATTGCTTCTTTGCTTTGCCGGGGTTTATCAGTGATATCAACGTTTTGCAGCGATCTCATCTATTTGCTCAGCTAGCTAGTGGCAAAGCTCCGGCTTGCAACTATACCGTCAATGACCATGACTATACCATGGGGTACTATCTTGCTGACAGTATTTATCGTTCATGGTCAACATTTGTAAAGACCGTTAGTGACCCCCAAAATCAAGAAGCACAAAATTTCCGCTGAAGCACAAGAAGCTTGCCGAAAGGATATTGAGAGGGTATTTTGTGTGTTGCAAGCTCGGTTTGCCATTGTTCGAGGTCCTGCTCGCTTCTGGAACAAAAAATCCCTCGGAAACATCATGACTGCTTGTGTAATTTTACACAACATGATCATCAAGGATGAGAGGGATTTGGACTTGGGGTACAACTATAATAATGTTGGTAGCTATGTGATCACTGCATTTCTTGAGGCTTACCGGAAGATCGAGAACCGTGATTCGCACAACCAACTCCATCATGATCTTATTGAGCATCAGTGGCAACTCTATGGGGGGAGATAGATCCTTATTTATATGCATTTCTATTCGTGTGAGATTTGAACAATTTGATGTTGTAATAATTATTTGAATTTGAACATTTCTTGTAATGAAGACTATTGTTGTCTTGTGACTTGCTTTTTAGACCATTTGTATATTCGCACGTTGAATTTATATTAAGATTTCATCCAGTTGATATCATTGAAATGTGTAATTTGTTTGATGATATGCAAATTTTACAGCCTGTTTGCGGGATTTGTTTCGCCGGAGCACTCGCCGCACATTAAAAATGATTTACGGACGCCCTTATACGCGTTTTGCGGGCTGCCCGGTTGCAGGATGTGCTAGAGATGCTCTAGCTCCAAGCAACAAAATCTGGCATATCATTCGAGAGTGCCTTTCATACTGATGTCCGTGCCTACTGATTTCTCTCCGGTCCCTTGGACTTGTAACCTCTAGCATTTTTCTTTGTAACACCAGGCCTCCATGAGTGGAGGACAAGCGGCGGGCTGGCGCGAAAGCTTGTAGATGTTAAAGCAGGAGCAAGGGGGCAATAGAAGAACATTGCTCGCTAGAGGGCATTCACCGAATAGAATGCTCTTCGAAACACAGGAAAGAAGAAAATTGTATTGATTGAAATGTCCACTTCCCGTAATATAATAGCGTTTTTGAAACTATATGGGATGGAGGGAGTATTTTTCAGTTCTACAACAAACCATCTCATTTGCTTCAGTGACACTAGATTTCTTCATATAGATGTGCAGTGCAAGTATTGGCAGGTATTGGAAGAGTGTTGAATGCAAGACACAAAAGAACTTTTCCACGAGAATCCTTCAAAACTCGTGTAAATTCCTTCGTCCCAAATGTCTCAGTACTCCCCAGTACTATTGCCTCTGTCAAGAAAACACTCGTCTACTTCTGTATCCTGGACGGATCAGAATGCTCATACCCTAACAGGGCTCATCTACAAACAAGATGGATCTGATCGAGCGTCACTCGCATCCCAAATCGAGATAAACGAAACATCGACTCACGACAACCACTGTGGAAATAAAGTTACACATTTTGTCTACTTGGCAGCTGACATCGGAGCGGGGCCCAGAAAGCTCCAATGTGCAGTTGCACCAACGTGAGAACATCCCGAAAGTGGCATATAATACATCTCTTCTATCCTCTCTAAATATTATTACAGTCAAGTTTGACAATCACACTAAATCATCTAAGACAACTTAGAGGAACAATCAATTAAAGCCTTGTAAATCTCCACGTGTGCTTATTACCCGCATACTGGTGTAGCATGTCAACGATAAACTAGTTTGTTTCTGATAACTTAAAGATCCTCATTCAGCGTGCAATCTAGCATTGCACAACATCATTACTCGGCAGCTACCTCTTCTGGTGCCAATAAAATAGCCGCCAGTTGATGCAAATGTCATGGCACACCTCTGGCTGGCTTCAGCGCAACATGCCAGCACCACGTAGCTGGCATACGCCAAAACTGGAAGAATAGAAATAGCTGTGACATGCTATTATAGGTAAGCACCAGATTTGGGCGTTGAAGAGGCGTCGCAACTTGGCTCAACAGGTTCTTCTCTAGCACTCAATTGGGTATAGCCAACCCCACAATCAAGCCAGAAGGTTCAAAGAAGAATTATGGCTGGGCTGACCATGTCTTGTCCTTCAGGAGGAAACAATACATCATAAGTACATCCAGAATTATCTTAGTTAAATATGTTTTGCTATGCAAACTTTTCAAACATGCCCGAATCAACTATTGTATCAGAAAGTACAATTTTACGAATTGTTTGAAAATTTCTGTTTAACTCAAAAGATCAGGCAATGTAACTGAATATAATCTTCAGAAGCACTCATCCAAGATGAAAAGCCCTGCTGCAGTATATCAAATCTTGACTCTATGGCTCGGTAACTCAATTCTCGAAACGAGGAAAACATATAAAGAAAGATAGCGTCACATAAATCATACCGAGAAAAATATTCTGATTATTGGTAACATAATTCTGGCAAACTCATGTATTTGAAGAAATAAACACTTTTCTTTTTGCCAAGATGCCCAAATCAACTTCAAATGAAAGGATCATAAAAATGTTCAAGAAATACATGCTCCAAGCAAATCACAAAGCTAACCAGAATAATATCCAGCCAAAGAGGATACCAGGATCAGGATGGGGTGATATGCCGGCGAACAAGAAAGTTGGCTAAGAAACAACCCAAGATTTACATGTTTGGAACTTCAGGTTATATTTGATAGTTTACTATTAGATAATATATATACAGATCAGGAGCAATTTAACGTTTTAAGCAATATAAATTCAACTTAAAACTATTATCTCAAATCCATTTTGAAGAGATTGATTTTGCCAACTGGAAGTTGAGTTTGCGATTATTTGAATTATTATAAGTTGGCATTGGGATTGTAGTTACTTGAACAAATAAAGAATGGGAATACCTAGAATTCACAAACTCACTTGCCAGCTGTTGTTTGGAATTAAAGCATAGTGTTCTCTCATGTTTCTTCTGACCCAAAGTGAAGCCGAATAAATTCCATAGTATAACTTAACTGCATTAGGTGGCATGGGATTCTTCATTATTAGCCTCTATTTATCAGAAAGACAAGTTTTTTTTGATACAAGAAAAGCAAATAAAAATGACATCTACTACATGACAAGAAAAAAAAATTATCTCCACATTCTGCGGGCTAGAGCTATATTACCTTGGAAATTTTTTAGGAAGCGATCTCGTCCTTTCATAACCAACTTTGGAAACATTCTTTGCATCATCATCTGACACCTGTTCAGCATTGCTGTCACTCTCCTCTTCTTCTTCTCGCCTCTGCTTTGCTTGTTGTCTTGATTCAGGCTTCCAGGATGCCTTGGCAAGTGACTTGCCAAGCAAAACAGCAATATTTGTTGCCATTTCCTCAGCTTTCTGCACATGAGGAAAGTTATCTTCCTCAAAATGGTGTGACAGCCACAAATACATCGACAGGACCTGGTGCTTCGTCTCAAGATCCAGCAGTTCAGTGTCATTCCTTGCCGAACCCTTCGGCATTCCCATCGCAATGCTAACACGACGGCTCTGGCTATAATGAGTAGCAAATCTCAAAAGATGGTACATGGCTTTTGGATCCCTTATATTAACTGGCGCGAAACAAAAATTGTAGCGATCCTTGAGGGAGAGACCCTGGACCCTCTCGAGCATATTAGCAACCTTCTTGATACTATCCTGCTGGCACATGAAGTATGTCTTGTCGATGCGGCAATTGTCACGGAACTTATCCAACAAGTCAGAGAAAGTGAGGTTGGGGAACTGACTGGCAAACATTTCCACTTGTTCGAAGCAAGGAAAAAGACCAATTTTTTGTGCCTCCTCAAACGGCTGTTGCAGGCACTGAATTAAATAATCCAAATCATCCAACAAGAAAGTGGTTGTGAGTCCATCTGGATAAACACTTCCCCTCCGACCAGCACGCCCAGCTATCTGCTTTACCTGTGAAGCAGCAACAGGTACCATCTTGTCCCCGTTGTACTTGGACAAGCTATAGAACACAACCCTCCTAATGTTAAGGTTCAGACCCATACCAACCGCATCACTCGCTACAAGAACATCATACTCATTATCCTGTTCGTTGAACAATGTTGCTTGCTGGCGCCTTGTCTCCGGTGGCAAAGCTCCATATATGACGCAACACTTGTGCTTCGTAAACTTCTCAATTGCCAGCTTCACCTCAAATATCTCTCTGCGTGAGAACGCAACAACGCAATCACCAGAGCGAACATTCTTGAGGTCTCCAAGTAGCGACTTGGCCTCGACAACAAGTGGCTTGAACCGCTCATACTGATGCACCTCCAAATCATCTCCAGTATCTGCGCAGACCTTACGAACAATCTTGAGCACACTAGGGTCACCACAGAGATGTATCTCATCTGCCTTGATCCCAAGAACAGCACGTGACCACGCATAGCCCCTGACAGGGTCAGCCATCATCTGTATCTCATCAACCACGGCGACTTCGTAGAGCTCCTCCGTGGACAGCATCTCAATAGTGCAAGCAACATGGTTGGAGAAGGGAACTTCCTTTATCTCCTGGCCAGTGCGGAGGGTGCAGTAGACACCGAGTGCATTGACCTTGTCGAATACCTCCATGGCGAGGAGCCGGAGCGGGCTGCAGTACACACCGGACTTGGCGGCGCTGAAGCGTGCGAGTGCGTTGTGCGTCTTGCCGCTGTTGGTGGGCCCGCAATGGTACACCACCCGCCGGCGCATGGCCCGGGCGAAGGGGTACCAGGTGTGCGGCGCCGTGAGGTCGGCCGCAGCCATGACGGACTTGTTCTGCCTCAACTGATCCGCATGGTAGTTGAGACAGTACTCGGCGAAGGCCGGGAGGAGGAGGGCGTGCGCGTCCTCGCCCGGGAGAGAAAGGAGCCGCTCGGCGGATTCTTGGGAGAGGCGCGAAGGGATGAAGTGGCGGAAGTGCCGAGCGTACGTGGGAAACTCTGAGGAGGGGATGTAGAGCGCGAGGACCTGGTCGGCAATGGCGGGATCCTTGGCGAAGCGGCGGGTGAGGGCCACCACGTCGTCCCACGTGGCCTTCGGGAGGCGCGACGAGCCCGTCGCAGGCTCGGTGGTGGAGAGCTCGCGCCATAGCTGCTTCGGGTCCAGCGGCGGCAGCTTCCGATCAGGGTCAGCGGGTGCGTCAGACGAAAGGAAGCGATGTTGGGATGGGAGCCATGGGGATGGAGATTGGGGGGCAGGGCGGTGGAGGTGGGAGAAGGTGGGGAGGAGAAGGCGGCGGTACGGCGATGAGGTGGTGCGGCGGATAAGCGAGGCGGCGATGGCGGCGGCCATGGGTCCGTTTGGGTTACGAGACGGCGGCCGCCGGCGGCATGGGGTGGAAGAGGGGAAGAGGGGAGGCGGCGCGCGACAGGCGGGCGGCCCCGATCAGGATCCTGGGCCAAAGTGGGCTCGGAGCGGACGGCGGGGAGATAGGTGGGCTTCAAACGAACCACGTCGCGGGGCGCTGACTGCGTGGAGAATGTGATGATTGATTTTACCCTAAAATAACTTGCTCAAAAAGAAAGCATCTACCGGTCTACCCTAAAAAAACGAATCTACTGATTATAGCAAGACATCTAAAAATTTCAAAAATGAATAAATCATGATATCCAAAAGTAAAACAATTTTAGGTACCACCACCAACAACAACAAAGTCTTTAATCTCAAATAAGTTAGGATAGGTTAGAGGTGAAACTCATAAGATCTCGCAACCAACTCATGGATCTGACACATGGATAGCAAGCTTCCACGCACCCCTGTCCATAGCTAGCTCTTTGGTGGTACTCCAATCCTTCAGGTCTCTTTTAACGGACTCCTCCCATGTCAAATTCGGTTTACCCCTCCCTCTCTTGACATTCTCCGCACGCTTTAGCCATCCGCTATGCACTGAACCTTCTGGAGGCCTGCGCTGAATATGCTCAAACCATCTCAGACGATGTTGGACAAGCTTCTTTTCAATTGGTGCTACCCCAACTCTATCTCGTATATCATCATTCCGGGCTCTCGATCCTTCCTCGTGTGGCCACACATTCATCTCAACATACACATCTCCGCCAGGCCTAACTATTGAACATGTCGCCTTTTAGTCAGCCAACACTCAGCGCCATACAACATTACGTGTCGAACCACCGTCTTGTAGAACTTGCCTTTTAGCTTTTGTGACACTCTCTTGTCACAAAGAATGCCAGAAGCTTGGCGCCACTTCATCCATCCGGCTTTGATTCGATGGTTCACATCTTCATCAATACCCCCATCCTCCTGCAGCATTGACCCCAAATACCGAAAGGTGTCCTTTTGAGGCACCACCTAGCCATCAAGGCTAACCTCCTCTTCCTCCTCACACCTAGCAGTACTGAAACCGCACAACATGTACTCGGTTTTAGTTCTACTAAGTCTAAACCCTTTCGATTCCAAGGTTTGTCTCCATAACTCTAACTTCCTATTTACCCCCGTTCGATTATCGTCAACTAGCACCACATCATCCGCAAAGAGCGTACACCATGGGATATCTCCTTGTATATCCCTTGTGACCTCATCCATCACCAATGCAAAAAGATAAGGGCTCAAAGCTGACCCCTGATGCAGTCCTATCTTAATCGGGAAGTCATCAGTGTCGACATCACTTGTTCGAACACTTGTCACAATATTATCGTACATTTCCTTGATGAGGGTAATGTACTTTGCTGGGACTTTGTGTTTCTCCAAGTCCCACCACATGACATTCCGCGGTATCTTATCATAGGCCTTCTCCAAGTCAATGAACACCATATGCAAGTCCTTCTTTTGCTCCCTATATCTCTTCATAAGTTGTTGTACCAAGAAAATGGCTTCCATGGTCAACCTCCCAGGCATGCAACTAAACTGATTTTTGGTCACCTTGGCATTCTTCTTAAGCGGTGCTCAATGACTCTCTCCCATAGCTTCATTGTATGGCTCATCAGCTTAATCCCATGGTAGTTAGTACAACTCTGAACATTGTGATGCCCCCGATTCAATTGTACACTAATCATACACGCAAATGTGTACGATCAAGATCAGGGACTCACGGGAAGATATCACAACACAACTCTAGACACAAATAAAATAATACAAGCTTTATATTACAAGCCAGGGGCCTCGAGGGCTCGAATACAAGCTCGATACACAAGATTCGGCGGAAGCAACAATATCTGAGTACAGACATAAGTTAAACAAGGATGCCTTAATTAAGAAGGCTAGCACAAAAGCAACACGATCGAAGAGGCAAGGCCTCCTGCCTGGGACCTCCTAACTACTCCTGGTCTTCGACGGCCTCCATGTAGCAGTATCCGTCGACGGTGGCATCTGGCTCCAGGGATCCACCATCTGGTTGCATCAACCAGAAATGAGAAAGAAGGGGGAAAAGGGGTAGCAAAGCGATCGTGAGTACTCATCCAAAGTACTCGCAAGCATTAGATCTATACTAAGTATGCATTGGTATCAAATGGAAGGTTTGTATCTGTGGACTGAACTGCAGAATGCCAGAATAGAGGGGGGAGGCCTAGCCTATCGAAGACTAGCATCTTCACGCAGCTCCAAGCATCTTGCAGCATGTAGAAGAGTAAAGAGTAGCATTTTAATATTTAACAAGCATGTTGTAACATCAACGCCCAGAGATCCTTCCTCGACTCCCTGCGAGAAAGCCATCCCGGGGCCACATATCCATCACATATCTCAAGTATCCATTTCTAGTTATATAAGATCAGGATATAAGTCTGAACGTCCATTACCGTGGACACAATATTTGGAGGACCTTGAAGTATGTCTAGAGGGGGGTGATTAGACTACTTGACCAATTAAAAACTTAACCTTTTCCCAATTTTAGTCTTTGGCAGATTTTAGCTATCTTAGCACAAGTCAAGCAATCTTCACACAATTCAAGCAAGCATGCAAAGAGTATATGAGCAGCAGAAGCATGCAACTTGCAAGAATGTAAAGGGAAGGGTTTGGAGATTTCAAACGCAATTTGGAGACACGGTGATTTTTGAGCCGTGGTTCCGATAGGTGGTGCTATCGTACATCCACGTTGATGGAGACTTCAACCCACGAAGGGTAACGGTTGCGCGAGTCCACGGAGGGCTCCACCCAAGAAGGGTCCACGAAGAAGCAACCTTGTGTAACACCCACGATGCGGCTATATCTCCCACGTGTCGGAGCACGACTTAGAGGCATAACCGCATAGTGGTTTAGTCGCAAGAAGGGTCATCTTCACACAATCCCATGTAATGAACAAGAATGGGATAAAAGAGAGTTGGCTTACAATTGCCACTTCACACAATACATAATTTAAGTTCATACATCATTCAAAGTACACTCATAGACCGACTACGGTCAAGTTCAAAAGAAAAGAAGACAACCCCAAATGCTAGATCCCCGATCGTCCCGACTGGGCCCCACTACTGATCATCTGGAAATGATACATAGTAACGACCAAGGGCCTCATCAAATTCCCACTTCAGCTCAGTTGCGCCATCTGCGCCAGTATCCTCGGCACCTGCATCTGTTTCGGTAGAATCTGTGAGTCACGAGGACTCAGCAATCTCACACCCGCGAGATCAAGACTATTTAAGCTCATAGATAGGCAAAGGGGTAACATGGTGGAGCTGCAGCGAGCACTAAGCATATATGGTGGCTAACATACGCAAGTGAGAGCGAGAAGAGAAGCAACGCATCGGTCGAGAAGCTAGAAGCGATCAAGAAGTGATCCTGAAACTACTTACGTCAAGCATAACACAAACCGTGTTCACTTCCCGGACTCCGCCGAGAAGAGACCATCACAGCTACACACGCTGTTGATGCATTTTAATGAAGTCAAGTGTCAAGTTATCTACAACCGGACATTAACAAATTCTCATCTGCCTCATAACCGCGGGCATGGCTTTCGAAAGTTTATATACCCTGCAGGGGTGTCCCAACTTAGCCCATCACAAGCTCTCACGGTCAACGAAGGAATAGACCTTCTCCCGGGAAGACCCGATCAGTCTCGGAATCCCGATTCGCAAAACATTTCGACAATGGTAAAACAAGACCAGCAAAGCCACCCGATGCGCCGACAAATCCCGATAGGAGCTGCACATATCTCGTTCTCAGGGCAACACCGGATGAGACTAGCTACGAGTAAAACCAGCCCTCAAGTTTCGCCGAGGTGGCCCCGCAGGCAGCTCATTTCAGACCAACACTCGAAGGAGCACTGGCCCGAGGGGGGGGGTTAAGATAAAGATGACCCTTGGGCTCGCGAAAACCCAAGGGAAAAGGGCTTAGGTGGCAAATGGTAAAACCAAGGTTGGGCCTTGCTGGAGGAGTTTTATTCAAAGCCAATTGTTAAGGGGGTCCCATAAATCACCCAACCGTGTAAGGAACACAAAATCAAGGAACATAACACCGGTATGACGGAAACTAGGGCGGCAAGAGTGGAACAAGTCACCAGGCATAAGGCCGAGCCTTCCACCCTTTACCAAGTATATAAGGTGCACTAATTTAAACAGGAGATATTGTGATATCCCAAAATATCCATGTTCCGACCAGGAACAAACTTCATCTTCACCTGCAACTAACAATGCTATAAGAGGGGTTGAGCAAAAGCGGTGACATAGCCAATCAACGGTTGCTAGGACAGGATGGTTAGAGGTTTGACATGGCAATAGGTAGGCATGGTAAACAATGGCAGGTAGAGCTAACATGGTGATAGAGCGAGTACTAGCAAGCAAAGATAGAAGTGATATCGAAGGTATGGTCATCTTGCCTGCAAGGTTCTCAGAGTTGTCGAAGGCTTGATCCTCGTTAGCGTACTCAACAGGTTCCTCGTGCACGTACTCGTCTCTCGGCTCTACCCAAAGCAAGAACACAAGCAAGGAACCACAATAAATCACGGTGCAATGCACAAACAACATGATGCAATACATGTCATGATATGGGAGATGTGATATGCAATGCTTATGCGTGCTTCGGAAGGAAAAATGATGAACAAGGCATCAACTTGGCAAACCAAGTATGCCGCTGGAAAGATGAGATGATTTCGGTTGAAATCGATATAAAGATCACCGGATTCGGATGCACGGTTTGCAAATGACAAGCAAGACAAGGATGGCACAAAGCTGCATTTAACAGCACGAAGCTACTTAGCATGCAACAAGAAACTATGCTACAGCACCCCAACATAAAAACAAAGCATATGGCAACGATCTACAGGAGATGCTTGACAAAAGAGGAACACTGAGCTACGGCTAAATCACATCATAACAGGTTCAAACAAGCATGGAGAAAGTGCAAAAAATATCAGGTTGAACATGGCATAAACAACATCACGAAGCAATGTTCAGAGCAGGTTATCAACATGCTACAGGAACTTATAATAGCCAAACAAGACATGGCATGAATCTACTCAAAGCATAGATCAAAAGTCCCTTACTGACCATAAGCCAAAAAGGATCAGAAAATACGATGGCACCCACGTAAACATAGCAAGTTTCGTTAACAGATTCAGCAAACATAGCATGGCATTGGCATAATTGCGAAGGCACCTTCGTGAGCTCAATGCACTCACTACAGAGCATCTCATGATAAACTAAGCATACATCCATCAAGAAGACATGACATGGAAGCTATACATGGCAAGAAACAACATCATAGCATATCCGGATCAACTACAACAACTTCGGCCAAATTGAATAACATGTAAACAATCTGCCAGGAAACATTTTGAAGCAAAAGTAGAGCACGAAAATGACAAGCTAAACTACTCCATAATTGCAACCAGGACCATGGATGGATAGAGCATAACCATGTTTTCAAAACACCCTTACTGAAGTATCTCAAATTATGCATGAATTTCTCTGTAGCAACATGGTTACATGGCATCAAAATTACAGCAGAACAGGAACTAAAATCAGCATTATCACGAAGCCTAGTTTGCATGCTTAGGCTAGTCACCATATTGATCAAAAAATACATGATAAGCATCTCTGTAAAGAAGACATAGCCTAGTTCAAAACACATTTAGACATCACCCTCATAGGATGCACACATCAATCATGGCAAAAATGACAAAAGAGCTCGTTCTGATAAGAATCTGAAACTAACAATATGAAGCCCTCTTCCAACAGCATTTCGGGCATCGAGATGAGCTCAAATGTAAATGATGCAATGGAATGAAATGATGCACTCTTCGAGACAAACAATTTGACATATTACACGCACGAAACGGAGCTACGGGTGCAAAGATGTGATGCGATGAAGATGCAACAATTTTAATGCAGTTTAGGACTTAGACGAAAACGGGGGGAAGAAAAGTCAACCCTGGTCGTCCCCATCGGATCTGAGCCGGCTTGCGGGCTTCGAGGTCGTCGCCGGAGCGGGTCGCCGGAGGAGGATGAGGACGGCCGGGGCGGCGGCCGGAGCTGGCCGGGAGGACGCCGGAGGGGCGCGGCGAAGGCTGCCGGAGGGCGGCGACGGCGAGGGAGCCGGGACACTCGCCGACGAGGTCGGAGGAGAGGCCGGCGGC
>NC_041383.1:503989690-504098326 GCF_002162155.2 Triticum dicoccoides
GGGCCCGGCGGGCCGGCGGCGCGGGAGCGCGGCGGAGGGCCACGTGGCAGGCTGCGGTTCGTCCGGTGGCGCGGGCGGACGTGTCCGGCCGTCCGGATTTCGTCCGGCGGCGCGAGGGGAGCGGGGAGACTAGGGTTTCGTCCGGATTTCGGGGAAGGGATCTATATATAGAGGTAGAGGGAGCTAGGAGACTCCAAATGAGGTGCGGTTTTCGCCCACACGATCGTGATCCGACAACGGAGAGCATGGAAGTGACTTAGATGGGTTATTAGGCTGTTTTGGAGGGGTGTTGGGCTGCAACTCAAAAGAGGCCTTTGCGGATATGCGGATAACCGTTGGAGTACCAAACGAGCTCCAAATGACCCGAAACTTGACAGGTGGTCTATCGGTGCTATACCAGGGCCACTTGGCAAGGCTCGGTCCATTCCGAGAACGTTCAACACCCGCACACGAAAAGAGACAAGAGGGGTGCGCCGATGCATGTGGGAGTGTCGGATTGCGAAACGGACAACGGGGAAAATGCTCGGATGCATGAGACGAACACGTATGCAAATGAGATGCACATGATGACATGATATGATATGCATGACATGAATAAAATGCAAAACAAAAGACAAAACCCAACCACGGAGGGAATATCATATCACATAGCCGAAAATGGCAAGAGTTGGAGTTACAAAGATGGAAAGTTACATCCGGGGTGTTACAACACTCCACCACTACAAGAGGATCTCGTCCCGAGATCTAGGACTGAAAGAACTCCGGATATTCGGAATGGAGGTGATCCTCGCGCTCCCAGGTGGCTTCTCGGTCGGAATGGTGTGACCACTTCACTTTCAGGAATTTGATTGACTTGTTGCGAGTCTTGCGCTCGATTTCTTCAAGAATTGCAACGGGGTGCTCATGATAAGAGAGATCTTCTTGGAGGTCGATCTCTTCGAAGTTGATAGTGCGCTCAGGAGTCTTGAAGCACTTGCGAAGTTGTGACACGTGAAACACATTGTGCACGTTCGCAAAGTTGGATGGAAGCTCAAGTTGATAGGCGAGGTCGCCTCTTTTGCCAATGATCTTGAAAGGACCCACGTATCTAGGGGCAAGCTTCCCTTTGATACCAAAGCGACGAGTGCCTTTCATTGGAGAGACGCGGAGGTAGACACGGTCTTCGATTTCAAAAGCAAAATCACGGTGCTTGCTATCATAGTAACTCTTTTGTCGCGATTGCGCGGCTTTGAGATTCTCACGAATGACTTTCACATTTCTTCGGCTTCTGTGATCAAGTCGTTGCCAAGAAGTTGGCGTTCACCTGTCTCAGACCAGTTGAGAGGAGTACGGCACTTTCTGCCATAGAGAATTTCGAATGGGGCCTTGCCCGAACTCGCTTGGAAGCTGTTGTTGTAGGAGAACTCGGCATATGGAAGACAATCTTCCCACTTCATACCGAAAGAGATGACACAAGCCCTGAGCATATCTTCAAGGATTTGATTGACTCGCTCGACTTGGCCACTTGTTTGAGGATGGAAAGCTGTGCTGAAACGAATGTTGGTGCCCATGGCCGTCTGAAAGGAGTCCCAGAACTTAAAGTGAAGATGCTTCCACGATCTGAAGATATCAATTGTGGAATGCCGTGCAAGGAGACAATCCTGTAGGTGTATAGCTCTGCCAGCTGAGCTGCTGTGATAGATTATTGGGCTGTTTTGGAGGGGTGTTGGGCTGCAACTCAAAAGAGGCCTTTGCGGATATGCGGATAACCGTTGAAGTACCAAACGAGCTCCAAATGACCCGAAACTTGACAGGTGGTCTACCGGTGCTATACCAGGGCCACTTGGCAAGGCTCGGTCCATTCTGAGAACGTTCAACACCCGCACACGAAAAGAGACAAGAGGGGTGCGCCGGTGCATGTGGGAGTGTCGGATTGCGAAACGGACAACGGGGAAAATGCTCGGATGCATGAGACGAACACGTATGCAAATGAGATGCACATGATGACATGATATGATATGCATGACATGAATAAAATGCAAAACAAAAGACAAAACCCAACCACGGAGGGAATATCATATCACATAGCCGAAAATGGCAAGAGTTGGAGTTACAAAGATAGAAAGTTACATCCGGGGTGTTACACCTTGTCTATCCCACCATGGTCGTCGCCCATGAAGGACTTGCCTCACTAGCGGTAGATCTTCACGAAGTAGGCGATCTCCTTGCCCTTACAAACTCCTTGGTTCAACTCCAGAATCTTGTCGGAGGCTCCCAAGTGACACCTAGCCAATCTAGGAGACACCACTCTCCAAGAAGTAACAAATGGTGTGTTGATGATGAACTCTTTGCTCTTGTGCTTCAAATGATAGTCTCCCCAACACTCAACTCTCTCTCACAGGATTTGGATCTGGTGGAAAGAAGATTTGAGTGGAAAGAAACTTGGGGAAGGCTAGAGATCAAGATTCATATGGTAGGAATGGAATATCTTGGCCTCAACAAATGAGTAGGTAGTTCTCTCTCAGAAATGGTAAGTTGGAAGTGTAGGTTTGTTCTGATGGCTCTCTCCACAAATGAAGAGGGGGTGGAGGGGTATATATAGCCTCCACACAAAATCTAACCGTTACACACAATTTACCAATCTCGGTGGGACCGAATCAACAAACTCGGTCGGACCGATTCAGTAAACCTAGTGACCGTTAGTGATTTCGGTGGGACCGACATGCAACTCGGTGGGACCGATATGGTTAGGGTTAGGGCATAACGTAATCTCAGTGATACCGATTACACAAACTCGGTGAGACCGATTTTGGTAATTAGCTAACCAGAGAGTTGGTCAGGTAAACTCGGTGGGACCGATTCGCTCTTTTTGGTGAGACCGAAATGTTACAAAAAGGAAACAGAGAGTTTACATTGCAATATCGGTGGGACCGATCGCTCACTTCGATTAGACCAAAACGTTACGAAGGGAAACAGAGAGATTACAATCCCATCTCGGTGAGACCGAGATCCCTATCGGTGAGACCGATTTACCTATTGTTTGTGGCAGTGGCTATGACATCTGAACTCGGTGGCGCCGGATAGAAAGAATCGGTGGGGTCGAGTTTGACTTTAGGTTTAGGTCATATGTGGATATGAGGAAGTAGTTGAGGGTTTTTGGAGCATATCACTAAGCACTTGAAGCAAGAAACTCATTAAGAAACACCTCATCCCTCCTTGATAGTATTGGCTTTTCCTATAGACTCAATGTGATCTTGGATCACTAAAATATAAAATGAAGAGTCTTGAGCTTTTGAGCTTGAGCCAATTCTTTTATCCTTTTGAGGGATCCACTTTCATCATCCATGCCATGCCATTCATTAAGCTTTCCTGAAATATTTGTCTTGGAATAGTATTAGCTCAATGAGCTATATGTTGTTATGAATTACCAAAACCACCTAGGGATAGTTGCACTTTCAATCTCCCCCTTTTTGGTAATTGATGACAACATATAGATCAAAGCTTCGACAAATGATAATAAGATTGAAAAACATCGTCACTTTGAGAAGTATGTGATAAGCAAGAGCTCCCCCTAAATTTGTGCATGGTTTAAGATTTGCTTTGGACTGCAAATGCACAAGGAATTAGGCTCATGGGTTACTCTTCCATGTACATACATCTTGGTGGAGCGCTCAAAATAATATAGATTGAATACATGCACTCATCACCAAGCAAAGTGAATGATCATACAAAGATAAATAAGATAATATCATCCAACAAGCATAAGTGTAGCTTATGATCAAACACATGATCATCAATGTCTCACAGATAATAGCATAGTATCTCAAGCAAGCAAAAGCATACAAAGTTCAACCACGAAGACAAGAGAGAACAAAAGCAAACTCTCTCTCTTGAAGCCTATGATCTATACATTTTTCTCCCCCTTTGGCAACAAGTTACCAAAAAGTTCCTAGAAAATGCATAGTACTATTTCGTCTCTCAGGCTTGGTCTTCTGTTGGTGGTGTAGAGATGGCTCCTTGGACGAAGACTTCAGTTGATGTGGATGGAGCTGAAGGAGTTGGTGCTGGAGCTGGTTGCATTGGAGCTGTAGCTGGTGCAGATGAAGTGGCTCTGGTGTCTGTCACTGGCTCTGCAGCTGATCTCTGAGCTCGAGGCACTCTAGCAAATGCATCCGTAGTTGTCCTGCCCTTCCTCTCCTGCATGTCATCCTGTAGCTACTCCACAACTGACTGAATCTCAATTACATTGAGATCTAAATCATAGAATTTTTGTTCCATGATTCTTTCCAGGCTCTCCTGGTTTTGAGTTAGGGTAGCCAACCCCTTCTCAATCCTCAGAGTTGATGCTATCAAGTAACCAAGCTGGTCCTGCTTGCTCTTCAAAAAATACTCAGATGCCTCCTCTAGAGTTGGCATCTTGGCAGCCTTCTCCTTCTTTGCCTTCTCCTTCTTCTCTTGAGCTTGCACTGAGGATGGTTCACTCTCATTCATGACAACTTGATTGTCCTCAAAATCTGGATAGAGAACAAAGTGTTCTTTATCCAACAGATATTTCCCTGTGCCCATCTTTGAGTTGATCAGCTCCTGGATTTGTGGGGCATACCCACAACTTCTCTTTTGGTCTGCTGCTGTCCTCTTGATAGTCTCAACTATGAGGCTCATGACCTTGAATTTCTATGGCACATCAAATATGTGTAGCAAATTGATTGCATGCCCTCTGATCATGTTGTAGTCACCTGACTTGGGCAAAAGAGTGTGCCTAAGGATCCAGTTGATCGTAGGCAGCCTTCATAGAAGAAAATGGACAGACCCAAACTTGAGAGTCTCAAGTGCCTTGTGTGGGATCTCCTTGTACATATGTGACATAGAATTGTGATCCTTTTTCTTCTTGGAGTAGACATCCAAGTCATCTTCTTTCTCCTCTAGGGCATTGATCAGATTGGCCCATTCCTCAATAGTTGATTGGTACCTTGTACCTTCAGACATCCATACAATTCTGCCATCAGGATAAAAGTGAGATGTGGAGTAGAATTGCATAACTAGCTCATCATTCCAGTTTGTGAACTTCTGTCCAACAAACTCATCAACTCCACAAGCCTTAAAGCTGTCAAATACTCCTGGGTAGTGATCCTCATTTTCCTTCATGAATTTCTAGTCTACCCACCTCATGTCACAGACTATGGGCTTCTTATCCAACAGCACAGTATCATAGAAGTCATGTTGTTCCTTAGTGTGGAACCTGTAATCTACAACAGTTCTTCTCCTGATTGCATATGGATCGGACAATCTCCACTGCCTGAGCCCTGCATCTTTCCTTAGCTTCATATTCTCAGCCACTGGATGAGCATCATTGTGGTCTGGAATCTTGGGTTTGAGCTTCCTCAGGACTTGTCCTTCATCATCTTCCTCAGCAGCGACTTCAGGCACTGGGGCCTTGTTCTTCTCAGCAGCTGGTATGCTCCTGGTATTCCTCTTAGGTGCAGACTTGGCCTTGGAGGCAGCTTTGGGTGCTTCTTTGGGCTTTGATGATGCATCCCCTGACCTTATAGCATCACCCATCAGCTTTTGTGCCTTGGGTGCTGGTGCAACAACCTCTTCTTCCTCCTCCTCTTCCATCATGGAAGGTTGTCCAACAACTCTGGCCATGGTCTTTCTGACCCTTTCCTTTCCCTTCTTTCCTTCTGCAGCTGGCTCTTTGGGATTAGGTTTTTCATGTTCTTGTGTTGATCCTCTGACCTTCAGCATAGGTGTCCTCTTGGCAGGGACCTTCCTATTAAGTCCAGGCTTTGTGGTCTTTGCTGAGCCATACTCCTTTTTGAGCACTACCTTCTTGGAAGTAGCCTCATCTTCAGCTGCCACATAGTCCTCATCCTCAGAGTCTGAGGTTCTCTTCCTTCTGGCCCTTGTGGCTGCTTTGGGCAGATTGCTATGAGTGCTTCTACTGCCTTCATCTGAGGAACTAGAGGGACTAGTGCCCTCACTCATGTGAATCTGCTCTTCTTCTCTGTTCTAGATGTCACTTTGGTCTGACATGTTGAATACACTGACTGCTGACCCTGTGAATAGTTATAGATGAGATAGAATGGATGAGCATCACAAAATGCAGAGATTTTTGCAAAAGAATGATTCAAAAACTTAGTTTTAGTTTTCCACAGAAAGCATTTCGGATCAACCGATTTTCAAACTCGGTGATACTGAAGCAGCTTTTGGAACCTAAACTAGTGATCTCGGTCAGACCGAGTCACAGTTCAGTGGCACCGAGACTGCTAGGGTTTCACTGAGTTCTAAAATCGGTCACACCGATTCGCAATTCTCGGTCAGACCGAGAGTTACTTGTGCAATGTCGTTAGCCGAATCGGTGGGACCGAGTTTTTCAACTCGGTGGGTCCGAGATGGTTTCGGCGGAAACTTAACCCTAAATTTTCAAATCGCATCTATTCTAAGGATTGTTTTGACTGGATAGAGGTGTTTCAATCGTGGCAAGAATCATAATGAACACAATGTGCTAGGAATTGGACGGGGATAGCACTGTGATCGAGTCCATACCCTAGTTTGGCGACGAACTCTCTACGGCGGCAACGACGGGGATGAATTCTGTTGACGGCGACGGAGACCAGCGACTGGAGGCGGCTGGCGACGAAGTCGACGATCCGGAGACCTAGGAGGTAGAGCGAGCTATGCGCGGGCGAAGTGGTTTGGAGAAAGTTTTCCAAATTTTGCCCGTGTGTATATATAGCCCGACCCTGTCGGTCTGACCGAGTGGAACAACTCGGTGGCACCGAGATGCATAACTGTTGACAGTTACAGCAACTCGGTGAGACCAAAAAGTTCAAATCGGTTGCATCGAGATTAAAAACCTAGATCAACTTAGTGATCTCGGTATGACCGAAATGGAAGAATCGGTCAGACCGAAACACACAAAGAAGTTTTGGAAGTTTAAGTCCATGACGAATCGGGGACTCCGAGTGCTCCTCACACAGAGTGGTTCGAATCTGACTTGATCAAATTTTGTGATGTAGCATGAATAGAGTTTGAGACAAGAAAAGCATAGATAGCTAGAGAAGGTTCTTAGGCATTCTTGTTCATCCACTTGGCAAAGAAAAAGAGACCAATCAATCAAAGCAACAAGTGGATGTCCTCGAATGAGTTAAATATGCAACCAACATGCTCACACAATAAAATGGCAAATGAAATATTTGGCAAAGCATGCACAATCAATTCTAGCATATATCAAACAATTGGTGATGACTAGGTCATCTATATATGAGTATATTGATTTAGGAGTCAAATGAGAACATTTGATCATAGGTCATACTCATCATTTAAGCTCAAGTGGGGTTACCACTTTTACATAATGCATTGATGTGTTCACATCATTAGAGTTGCTTTGACTCAATTCTTAGAGTTAAGCCCCCCTAGATGTGAGATCCCCCCTTAGAGGGATGAACTAACCTTGGGTTTTGTCGATGATGACTTCATGTAGGTGTTGAAGATGTGGATGCTCAATGTTGATGTAGATCATTTGGAGCAATCCTTTGGAGTGAGTTGCACTTTCAATACCTACACGGGTTAGTCCCACAAGGAATAAACAAGTATATCCATAGATATAGAGTGATGCACACACAAGATGATGTCTATGAAAGCATTAGGTTACCTTGTCCCTTGCCTTTGTTGGGGAACGTAGCAGAAATTCAAAATTTTCTACGCATCACCAAGATCAATCTATGGAGATTCTAGCAACAATAGAGAGAGAGGGAGTGCATCTTCATACCCTTGTAGATCGCTAAGTGGAAGCGTTACAAGAACATGGTTGATGGAGTCGTACTCGCGGCGATTCAAATTGCGGAAGATCCGATCTAGCGCCGAACGGACGGCGCCTCCGTGTTCAACACACGCACAGCCCGGTGACGTCTCCTCCTTCTTGATCTAGCAAGGTAAGAGGAGAAGTTGAGGGAGAGCTCCGACAGCACGACGGCATGGTGGTGGAGCGTGTGGTATTTCTGCAGGGCTTCGCCAAGCTCTACGGAGGAGGAGGAGGTGTTGGGGAGGGAGAGGCTGCGCCAGGGACAAGGGTGCAGCTCCCATGCACCTCCCCACTATATATAGGGGTGGAGGGGGCTTATTGCTTGCCCTCCAAGTCCATTGGGGCGTTGGCAAAGGTGGGAGGAAAGAAATCCCATCCTTTCCTTTCCCCACCGATTGTTATCCCCCCTTTTTAGGGATCTTGATCTTATCCCTTCGGGATATGATCTTATTCCTTCTAAGGGGGGATCTTGGTGCGCCTTGAACAGGGGTGTGGGGCCTTGCCCCCACTACCCACGTTCATGTGGGCCCCCCCTTGCAGGTGGTCCCCACTCCGGAACCTTCTAGAAACTTCCCGGTACAATATCGAAAAATCCCGAACATTTCCGATGGCCAAAATAGGACTTCCCATTCCGGAACTCCTTGTGACATCCAGGATCTCATCCAAGTCTCCGAAAAACTTTTGGTAACCACATACAATTCCCGTAACAACTCTAGCGTCACCGAACCTTAAGTGTGTAGACCCTACGGGTTCGGGAATCATGCAGACATGACCGAGACATCTCTCTGGCCAATAACAAACAACATGATCTGGATACCCATGTTGGCTCCCAGATGTTCCACGATGATCTCATCGGATGAACCACGATGTCTAGGATTCAATCAATCCCGTATACAATTCCCTTTGTCAATCGGTATGTTACTTGCCCGAGATTCGATCGTCGGTATCCCAATACCTTGTTCAATCTCGTTACCGGCAAGTCACTTTACTCGTTCCATAATGCATGATCCCGTGACTAACTACTTAGTCACATTGAGCTCATTATGATGATGCATTACCGAGTGGGCCCAGAGATACCTCTTCGTCATACGGAGTGACAAATCCCAGTCTCGATTCGTGCCAACCCAATAGACACTTTAGGAGATACCTGTAATGCACCTTTATAGCCACCCAGTTACGTTGTGACGTTTGGTACACCCAAAGCATTCCTATGGTATTCGGGAGTTGCACAATCTCATGGTCTAAGGAAATGATACTTGACATTAGAAAAGCTTTAGCAAACGAACTACACCATCTTGTGCTATGCTTACGATTGGGTCTTGTCCATCACATCATTCTCCTAATGATGTGATCCCGTTATCAATGACATCCAATGTCCATGGTCAGGAAACCATGACCATCTGTTGATCAACGAGCTAGTCAACTAGAGGCTCACTAGGGACATGTTGTGGTCTATGTATTCACACATGTATTGCGGTTTTCGGTCAATACAATTATAGCATGAATAATAGACAATTATCATGAACAAGGAAATACAATAATAACCATTTTATTATTGCCTCTAGGGCATATTTCCAACAGTATCCCACTTGCACTAGAGTGAATAATCTAGTTCACATCACTATGTGATTGTAATGAATCAACACCCATGGGGTTTGATCATATCTCGCTCGTGAGAGAGGTTATTAGTCAACGGATCTGAACCTTTCAGATCCGTGTGTGCTTTGCAAATCTCTATGTCATCTTGTAGATGCAGCTACCACGTGCTATTTTAAACTATTCCAAATAACTGCTCTACTATATGAATCCGGTTTACTACTCAGAGTCATCCAGATTAGTGTCAAAGTTTGCATTAGCGTAACCCTTTACGACGAACTCTTTTACCACCTTCATAACCGAGAAAATTCCTTAGTACACTAGTTACTAAGGTTAAGTTTGACCGCTGTCATGTGATTCATTCCTGGATCACTCTTGTACCCCTTGACTGACTCATGGCAAGGCACACTTCAGGTGCGGTACATAGCATAGCATACTGTAGAGCCTACGTCTAAAGTATAGGGGAGGACCTTCGTCCTTTCTCTCTCTTCTGCTGTGGTCAGGTCTTGAGTCTTACTCAATACTCACACCTTATAACACAGCCAAAACTCCTTCTTTGCTGATATATTTTGAACTCCTTCAAAATCTTGTCACGGTATGTATTCATTTGAAAGTACTATTAAGCATTTTTGATCTATCCTTATAGATCTTGATGCTCAATGTTCAAGTAGCTTAATCCAGGTTTTCCATTGAAAAACACTTTTCAAATAACCCTATATGATGTCCAGAAATTCTACATCATTTCTGATCAACAATATGTCAATAACATATACTCATCAGAAATTCTATAGTGCTCCCACTCACTTCTTTGGAAATACAAGTTTCTCATAAACTTTGTATAAACCCAAAATCTTTGATTATCTCATCAAAGCGTATATTCCAACTCCGAGATGCTTACTCTAGTCCTTAGAAGGATTGCTGGAGCTTTGCATACTTGTTAGCATCTTTTAGGATTGACAAAACCTTTTGGTTGTATCACATACAACCTTTCCTCAAAAATATCGTCGAGGAAACAATGTTTTGACATCCTATCTGCAAGATTTCATAAATCATGCAGTAACTGCTAATACAATTCCAACAGACTCTTTAGCATCACTACGAGTGAGAAAGTCTCATCGCAGTCAACTCCTTGAACTTGTCAGAAAACATCTTAACGACAAGTCGAGCTTTCTTAATGGTGACACTTACCATCATTGTCCGTCTTCCTTTTAAAATCCATTTGTACCCAACAACCTTATGACCATTAAGTAGTTCCGCCAAAGTCTACACTTTGTTTTCATACATGGATCCTCTCTCGGATTTTATGGCCTCGAGCCATTCATTGGAATCCGGGCCCACCATCGCTTCTCCATAGCTCGCAGGTTCATTTTTTTCTAGCAACATGACCTCCAAGACATGATTACCTTACCACTCTGAAGCAGTACGCGTCCTTGTCGTCCTACGAGGTTTGGTAGTGACTTGATCCGAAGTTTCATGATCACTATCATCCGCTTCCACTTCAATTGGTGTAGGTGCCACAGGAACAACTTCATGTGCCCTGCTAGACACTGGTTGAAGTGATGGTCAATAACCTCATCAAGTCTCCACCATCCTCCCACTCAATTCTTTTGAGAGAAACTTTTCCTCGAGAAAGGACCCGTTTCTAGAAACAATCACTTTTGCTTCTGGGTCTGAATTAGGAGGTATACCCAACTGTTTTGGGTGTCCTATGAAGATGTATTTATCTGCTTTGGGTTCGAGCTTATCAGGATGAAACTTTTCACATAAGCGTCGCAGCCCCAAACTTTCAAGAAACGACAACTTAGGTTTCTCTAAACCATAGTTCATATGGTATCATCTCAACGGAATTACGTGGTGCCCTATTTAAAGTGAATGCGGTTGTCTCTAATACCTAATCCATGAACGATAGTGGTAATTTGATAAGAGACATCATGGTATGCACCATATCCAATAGGGTGCAGCTATGATGTTCGGACACACCATCACACTATGGTGTTCCAGGCGGTATTAGTTGTGAAGCAATTTCCACAAGGTCTTAATTGTGTACCAAACTCGTAACTCAGATATTCATCTCTATGATCATATCATAGACATTTTATCCTCTTGTCACGATGATCTTCAACTTCACTCTGAAATTACTTGAACCTTTCAATAATTCAGACTTGTGTTTCATCAAGTAAATATACTCATCATCTACTCAAGTCAGCTGTGAAGTAAGAACATAACAATATCCACTGCATGCCTCAGCACTCATTGGACAACACACATCAAAATGTATTACTTCCAACAAGTTGCTCTCTTGTTCCATCTTTCTGAAAATGAGGCTTTTCAGTCATCTTGCCCATGTGGTATGATTTGCATGTCTCAAGTGATTTAGAATCAAGTGAGTCCAAACGATCCATCTGCATGGACTTTCTTCCTGCGCACATACCAATAGACATGGTTCGCATGTCTCAAACTTTTCAAAAACGAGTGAGTCCAAAGATCCATCAACATGGAGCTTCTTCATGCGTTTTATACCAATATGACTCAAATGGCAGTGCCACAAGCAGGTGGTACTATCATTACTATCTTATATCTTTTGGCATGAACATGTGTATCACTACGATCGAGATTCAATAAACCATTCTTTTAGGTGCAAGACCATTGAAGGTATTATTCAAATAAATAAAGTAACCATTATTCTCCATAAATGAATAACCGTATTGCGATAGACATAATCCAATCATGTCTATGCTCAACGCAAACACCAAATAAAAATTATTTAGGTTTAACACTAATCTCGATGGTAGAGGGAGCAAGCAATGCTTGATCACATCAACCTTGGAAACACTTCCAACACACATCGTCATCTCACCTTTAGCTAGTCTCCGTTTATTCTGTAGCTCTTTTATTTCGAGTTACTAACACTTAGCAACTGAACCAGTATCTTAATACCCTACACATTTAATACACTATATATCCAATATACTTCTGTCAACCTTGCCAGCCTTCTCATCTACTAAGTATCTAGGGTAGTTCTGCTTCAGTGACCGTTCCCTCATTACAGAAGCACTTAGTCTTGGGTTTGGGTTCAACCCTGGGTTTCTTCACTAGAGCAGCAACTAATTTGCCGTTCATGAAGTACCCCTTCTTGCCCTTGCCCTTCTTGAAACTAGTGGTTTCACTAACCATCAACAATTGATGCTCTTTCTTGATTTCTACTTTTGCGGTGTCAAACATCGTGAATATTTCAAGGATCATCATATCTATCCCTGATATGTTATAGTTCATCACGAAGCTCTAGTAGCTTGGTGGCAATGTCTTTGGAGAAACATCACTATCTCATCTGGAAGATTAACTCCCACTCGATTCAAGTGATTGTTGTACCCAGACAATCTGAGTACAAGCTCAATGATTGAGCTTTTCTCCCTTAGTTTGTAGGCTAAGAAGCTCGTCGGAGGTCTTATACCTCTTGACGTGGGCACGAGCATGAAATCCTAATTTCAGCCCTTGGAACATCTCATATGTTCCGCGACGTTTCTAAAACGTCTTTAGCGCCTCAATTCTAAACCGTTTAACATTACTGAACTATCACGTAGTCATCAAAACGTGTATGTCAGATGTTCGCAACATCCACAGACGACGTTTGAGGTTCAGCACATCGAACGGTGCATTAGGGACATAAGCCTTCTACGCAGCAATGAGGACAATCCTCAGTTTACGGACCCAGTCCGCATAATTGCTACTATCAACTTTCAACTAAATTTTCTCTAGGAACATATCTAAAACAGTAGAACTAAAACACGAGCTACGACATAATTTGCAAAGACCTTTTGACTATGTTCCGGATAATTAAGTTCATCTAATGAACTCCCACTCAGATAGACATCCCTCTAGTCATCTAAGTGATACATGATCCGAGTCAACTAGGTCGTGTCCGATCATCACGTGAGACGGATTAGTCATCATCGGTGAACATCTTCATGTTGATCGTATCTACTATACGACTCATGCTCGACCTTTCAGTCTCTTGTGTTCCGAGGCCATGTCTGTACATGCTAGGCTCGTCAAGTCAACCTAAGTGTTTCGCGTGTGTAAATCTGGCTTACACTCGTTGTATGTGAACGTTAGAATCTATCACACCCGATCATCACGTGGTGCTTCGAAACAACGAACTTTCGCAACGGTGCACAGTTAGGGGGAACACTTTCTTGAAATTTTAATGAGGGATCATCTTATTTACTTCCGTCGTTCTAAGCAAATAAGATGCATAAACATGATAAACATCACATGCAATCAAATAGTGACATGATATGACCAATATCATTTTGCTCCTTTTGATCTCCATCTTCGGTGCTCCATGATCATCATCGTCACCGACATGACACCATGATCTCCATCATCATGATCTCCATCATCGTGTCTCCATGAAGTTGTCTCACCAACTTATTACTTCTACTACTATGGCTAACGGTTTAGCAATGAAGTAAAGCAATTACATGGTGTTATTCAGTGACATGCAGGTCATACAATAAATAAAGACAACTCCTATGGCTCCTGCCGGTTGTCATACTCATCGACATGCAAGTCGTGATTCCTATTACAAGAATATGATCAATCTCATACATCACATATATTTCATTCATCACATCCTTCTTGGCCATATCACATCACACGGCATATGCTGCAAAAACAAGTTAGACGTCCTCTAATTGTTGTCGCAAGTTTTTACGTGGCTGCTATAGGTTTCTAGCAAGAACGCTTCTTACCTATGCCAAAACCACAACGTGATATGCCAATTGCTATTTACCCTTCATAAGGACCCTTTTCATAAAATCCAATCCGACTAAAGTGGGAGAGACAGACACCCGCTAGCCACCTTATGCAACAAGTGCATGTCAGTCGGTGGAACCTGTCTCACGTAAGTGTACGTGTAAGGTCGGTCCGGGCCGCTTCATCCCACAATACCGTCGAAATAAGATAGGACTAGTAACGGTAAGAATATTGAACAAAATCAACGCCCACAACAATTTGTGTTCTACTCTTGCATAGAATCTACGCAATAAACCTGGCTCTGATACCACTGTTGGGGAACGTAGCAGAAATTCAAAATTTTCTACGCATCACCAAGATCAATCTATGGAGATTCTAGCAACAAGAGAGAGAGAGAGAGAGAGAGAGAGAGAGAGAGAGAGAGAGAGAGAGGGAGTGCATCTCCATACCCTTGAAGATCGCTAAGCGGAAGCATTACAAGAACGCGGTTGATGGAGTCGTACTCGCGGCGATTCAAATCGCGGAAGATCTGATCTAGCGCCGAACGGACGGCGCCTTCGTGTTCAACACACGCACAGCCCGGTGACGTCTACTCCTTCTTGATCCATCAAGGTAAGAGGAGAAGTTGAGGGAGAGCTCCGACAGCACGACGGCATGGTGGTGGAGTGTGTGGTATTTCTGCACAGCTTTGCCAAGCTCTACGGATGAGGAGGTGTTGGGGAGGGAGAGGCTGCGCCAGGGACAAGGGTGCAGCTCCCATGCGCCTCCCCACTATATATAGGGGTGGAGGGGGCTTATTTCTTGCCCTCCAAGTCCATTGGGGCGTTGGCAAAGGTGGGAGGAAAGAAATCCCATCCTTTCCTTTCCCCACCGATTGTTATCCCCCCTTTTTAGGGATCTTGATCTTATCCCTTCGGGATATGATCTTATTCCTTCTAAGGGGGGATCTTGGTGCGCCTTGACCGGGGGTGTGGGGCCTTGCCCCCACTACCCACGTTCATGTGGGCCCCCCTTGCAGGTGGTCCCCACTCCGGAACCTTCTAGAAACTTCCCGATACAATACCGAAAAATCCCGAACATTTTCCGATGGCCAAAATAGGACTTCCCATATATAAATCTTTACCTCCGGACCATTCCGGAACTCCTCGTGATGTCCGGGATCTCATCCGAGACTCCGAACAACTTTCGGTAACCACATACAATTCCCATAACAACTCTAGCGTCACCGAACCTTAAGTGTGTAGACCCTAGAGTTCGGGAATCATGCAGACATGACCGAGACATCTCTCCGACCAATAACTAACAGCGGGATCTGGATACCCATGTTGGCTCCCACATGTTGCACGATGATCTCATCGGATGAACCACAATGTCGAGGATTCAATCAATCCCGTATACAATTCCCTTTGTCAATCGGTATGTTACTTGCCTGAGATTCGATCGTCGGTATCCCAATACCTTGTTCAATCTCGTTACCGGCAAGTCACTTTACTCGTTCCATAATGCATGATCCCGTGACTAACTACTTAGTCACATTGAGCTCATTATGATGATGCATTACCGAGTGGGCCCAGAGATCCCTCTCCGTCATACGGAGTGACAAATTCCAGTCTCGATTCGTGCCAACCCAACAGACACTTTCGGAGATACCTGTAATGCACCTTTATAGCCACCCAATTACGTTGTGACGTTTGGTACACCCAAAGCATTCCTACGGTATCCGAGAGTTGCACAATCTCATGGTCCAAGGAAATGATACTTGACATTAGAAAAGCTTTAGCAAACGAACTACACGATCTTGTGCTATGCTTAGGATTGGGTCTTGTCCATCACATCATTCTCCTAATGATGTGATCCCGTTATCAATGACATCCAATGTCCATGGTCAGGAAACCATGACCATCTGTTGATCAACGAGCTAGTCAACTAGAGGCTCACTAGGGACATGTTGTGGTCTATTTATTCACACATGTATTACGGTTTCCGGTCAATACAATTATAGCATGAACAATAGACAATTATCATGAACAAGGAAATACAATAATAACCATTTTCTAATTGCCTCTAGGGCATATTTCCAACAGCCTTACCAACATGAGGGTTTGTGACTCCTTGAACTAGTGCAAGATGTGGAAGTTGATTGCACTTGTCCTTGCCATAATGATATGAGTGAAGTTTGTTGGCGGAGTCACCCTCAAGAACTCTCTAGTTCTTCTTCTTCGGGATCCACATCATCTTGATGGGAATCCTTGGTGTTGTAGTCATGCTTGATGAAGTAAAACTCGACTTAGTCTTGGGAACCCACTTGACCAAGGCCTTAGGAGCTTCTTCAAATGCATCTATCTCCTCTTGAAGCTTGTCCTTGCCTTTGTTCTTGTGGTCTTGTGGTGGAAGATCATCTTGAGCTTGTGTTCCCTTGAAGGAAGTGGGATCATAATTCTCTTGTTGAGGAACAAACTTCGTCTTGAGGTATTGATCTTCTTCCCACTCAACTCCATTGGCATTGAACTTTCGCTCAAAACCAACACCTTGATTCTTCTGGTGCCTTCCTTGCTTGCGTACAATTTCCTCGAATTGCTTACTCTCGACAAGGCTCTTGTATACACCTTTCTCTATAATTCCCTTCAATAAGCTATTTTCTTGCTCAAGTGTAACTTGGCTAAGAGAATCATTAGTGGAATCAGGAGAACTACTAGAAGCAACAATATTGGATTTAGCATGATTATTGTTACTACTAGAGGAAGAATCCTTCTTGTTCTTGTTACTTGACTTGACTTGAGGCATGTAAGTAGATAAGAGTAAACGCTTGGCAATGTAAGAAGAACTTTTCTTGCGAAGATCATCACTGATTGCTTTTAAGAACTCATGCTCTTGCTCAAGATTGAGCTTTTCAAAGCGTAACTTCTCATGAGTCCTCAAAAGTTCTCGATGATCCCCTAATATAGTTTCATGAGCTAACTTAAGAGTGTTTAGTTCTTTAGTTAGAAACTCAATCTTCTCCTTATCATTGTCATTCGTTTTATCTTGTTTAGCATGATTAATTGATGTTTCATCATAGTATTCATCACTAGAGTTGTCAATAAGTAAATCATCATCACCTAACAAGTCATCTTCATCACTATTGAAACCAACATACTCGGGGTGAGTTACCTTAGGGCCTTTAGCCATGAAGCATCTACCAATTCCTTCATTTGGTGAATCAAATATGTAGTAGGAGTTGGTCGACACAAGTGCTAGACCGGCAACACCTTCATCTTGAGTATGTTCGGAGTCGGAGTGATAACTTCTCTCAGAGTGATGTTCAGAGTCGGAACCGGATACCCATTCACCAACATGAGCTTGATGTCTTCGTTTTGTGTAGCTCTTTGATGACTTGTCCTTCCTTTCCAAATCTTTGCTTCTGCGGGATGTTCTTCGTTCATAACGATCATCTCTACTCCTTCTCTCTCTTGGTGGTGATTCTTCTCTTCTACTTCTTCTCTTGGTAGAATCTTCTCTTCTTTTGTAGGGTGCCGTACACTCATTGGAATAGTGTCCAGGTCTCCCACAATTGTAGCAATTGCGCTCTCAACTGGAAGATATTTTATCATTATAAGACCTTGACTTGGAGCTTCTTTCTTTGCTTCTACTCTTGTAGAATTTGTTGAAGTTCTTCACCATTAAGCTCAATTCTTCATTGAAGGTTTGTTTCTCACTTGATGATGTAGGGGCTTCACATGAGGCTTTGTAAGCACCACTAGACTCGTTGTGAAGTTCCTCTTTATCCTTGAGTGACATCTCATGACCAACAATTCTTCCAATGACCTCCGTTGGCTTGAGATTCTTGTAGTTGGGCATCATCTGGATCAATGTGCACATGGTATCATATTTTCCATCCAGAGCTCTTAGGATCTTCATGATGATGAATCTGTCGGTCATCTCTTCACTTCCTAAGCCCGCAATCTCATTTGTGATAAGAGCAAGCCTAGAGTACATTTCAGCGACACCTTCACCATCCTTCATTTTGAACTTGTCAAGCTGACTTTGGAGCACATCCAACTTGGATTCCTTGACGGAGTCGGTACCTTCATGCATATCAATCAAAGTATCCCAAATTTCCTTTGCATTCTCAAGACGGCTGATTTTGTTGAATTCTTCGAGGCACAATCCGTTGAAGAGGATATCACAAGCTTGAGTGTTGTATTGCAGCATCTTCAATTCATCCGCACTAGCTTCACGGTTTGGTTCCCTCCCATCAAAGAATTCACCTCGCAAGCCAATACACACAATAGCCCAAATGGCGGGGTTATGTCCGAGAATATGCATTTTCATCTTATGCTTCCAACTAGCAAAATTAGTGCCATCAAAGTAAGGACCTCTACGGTGATAATTTCCCTCACTAGACGCCATACTCTCCTAGTTGTGAAACCAAGGCTATGACCACCAAAAGCTATGGAAATCAAAGAAAATGGAGACCAAGGCTCTGATACCACTTGTAGGACCTTGAAGTATGTCTAGAGGGGGATGATTAGACTACTTCACCAATTAAAAACTTAACCTTTTCCCAATTTTAGTCTTTGGCAGATTTTAGCTATCTTAGCACAAGTCAAGCAATCTTCACACAATTCAAGCAAGCATGCAAAGAGTATACGAGCAGCGGAATTTAAAGCATGCAACTTGCAAGAATGTAAAGGGAAGGGTTTGGAGATTTCAAACGCAATTTGGAGACACGGTGATTTTTGAGCCGTGGTTCCGATAGGTGGTGCTATCGTACATCCACGTTGATGGAGACTTCAACCCACTAAGGGTAACGGTTGCGCGAGTCCATGGAGGGCTCCACCCAAGAAGGGTCCACGAAGAAGCAACCTTGTCTATCCCACCATGGCCGTCGCCCACGAAGGACTTGCCTCACTAGCGGTAGATCTTCGCGAAGTAGGCGATCTCCTTGCCCTTACAAACTCCTTGGTTCAACTCCACAATCTTGTCGGAGGCTCCCAAGTGACACCTAGCCAATCTAGGAGACACCACTCTCCAAGAAGTAACAAATGGTGTGTTGATGATGAACTCCTTGTTCTTGTGCTTCAAATGATAGTCTCCCCAACACTCAACTCTCTCTCACAAGATTTGGATCTGGTGGAAAGAAGATTTGAGTGGAAAGCAACTTGGGGAAGGCTAGAGATCAAGATTCATATGGTAGGAATGGAATATCTTGGCCTCAACACATGAGTAGGTAGTTCTCTCTCAGAAATGGTAAGTTGGAAGTGTAGGTTTGTACTGATGGCTCTCTCCACGAATGAAGAGGAGGTGGAGGGGTATATATAGCCTCCACACAAAATCTAACCGTTACACACAATTTACCAATCTCGGTGGGACCGAATTGAGAAACTCGGTCGGACCGATTCAGTAAACCTAGTGACCATTAGTGATTTCGGTGGGACCGACATGCAACTCGGTGGGACCGATATGGTTAGGGTTAGGGCATAACGTAATCTCAGCGAGACCGATTACACAAACTCGGTGATACCGATTTTGGTAATTAGCTAACCAGAGAGTTGGTCAGGTAAACTCGGTGGGACCGATTCGCTCTTTTCGGTGAGACCGAAATGTTACGAAAAGGAAACAGAGAGTTTACATTGCAATCTCGGTGGGACCGATCGCTCACTTCGGTTAGACCAAAACGTTACGAAGGGAAACAGAGAGATTACAATCCCATCTCGGTGAGACCGAGATCCCTATCGGTGAGACCGATTTGCCTAGGGTTTGTGGCAGTGGCTATGACATCTGAACTCGGTGGCGCCGGATAGAAAGAATCAGTGGGGCCGAGTTTGACTTTAGGTTTAGGTCATATGTGGATATGAGGAAGTAGTTGAGGGTTTTTGGAGCATATCACTAAGCACTTGAAGTATGAAACTCATTAAGCAACACCTCATCCCTCCTTGATAGTATTGGATTTTCCTATAGACTCAATGTGATCTTGGATCACTAAAATATAAAATGAAGAGTCTTGAGCTTTTGAGCTTGAGCCATCCTTTTATCCTTAATATTTTGAGGGATCCACTTTCATCATCCATGCCATGCCATTCATTGAGCTTTCCTGAAATATTTGTCTTGGAATAGTATTAGCTCAATGAGCTATATGTTGTTATGAATTACCAAAACCACCTAAGGATAGTTGCACTTGGAATAATATTAGCTCAACTCCTAGGTGGTTTTGGTAATTCCTAAAAACATATAGCTCATTGAGATAATGCTATTTCTAGACAAATATTTCAGGAAAGCTCAATGAATGGCATGGCATGGATGAGAAAAGTGGACCCCTCAAAATACTAAGGGCAAAAGGATTGGCTCAAGCTCAAAGCTCAAGACTTTACATTTTATATTTTACTGATCCAAGATCACATTGAGTCTATAGGAAAAGCCAATACTATCAAGGAGGGATGAGGTGTTGCTTAATGGCTTGCTTGCTCAAAGTGCTTAGTGATATGCTCCAAAACCCTCAACTACTTTCTCACATCCACATATGACCTAAACCAAAAGTCAAACTCGGCCCTACCGATTCTTTCTATCCGGCACCACCGAGTTCAAATGTCATAGCCACTGCCACAAACCCTAGGCAAATCGGTCTCACCGATAGGGATCTCGGTCTCACCGAGATGGGATTGTAATCTCTCTGTTCCCCTTCGTAACATTACGGTACCACTGAGATGAGCGATCGGTCCCACCGAGATTGCAATGTAAACTCTCTGTTTCCCTTTCGTAACATTTCGGTCTCACCGAAATGAGTGAACCGGTCCCACCAAGTTTACACGACCAACTCTCTGGTTAGCTTATTACCAAAATTGGTCCCACCGAGTTTGTGTAATCGGTCACACCGAGATTACGTTATGCCCTAACCCTAACCATATCGGTCCTACCGAGTTGCATGTCGGTCCCATGGAAAATCCTAACGGTCACTAGATTTGCTGAATCGGTCTGACCGAGTTTCTCAATTCGGTCCCACCAAGATTGGCAAGTTGTGTGTAACGGTTAGATTTTGTGTGGAGGCTATATATACCCCTCCACCTCCTTTTCATTCATGGGGAGAGCCATCAGAACGAACCTACACTTCCAACTTACATTTTCTGAGAGAGAACTACCTACTCATGTGTTGAGACCAAGATATTCCATTCCTACCATATGAATCTTGATCTCTATCCTTCCCCAAGTTGCTTTCCACTCAAATCTTCTTTCCACCAAAATCCAAATCCTATGAGAGAGAGTTGAGTGTTGGGGAGACTATCATTTGAAGCACAAGCGCAATGAGTTCATCATCAACACACCATTTGTTACTTCTTGGAGAGTGGTGTCTCCTAGATTGGCTAGGTGTCACTTGGGAGCCTCCGACAAGATTGTGGAGTTGAACCAAGGAGTTTGTAAGGGCAAGGAGATCGCCTACTTCGTGAAGATCTACCGCTAGTGAGGCAAGTCCTTCGTGGGCGACGACCATGGTGGGATAGACAAGGTTGCTTCTTCGTGGACCCTTCTTGGGTGGAGCCCTCCGTGGACTTGCGCAGCCGTTACCCTTTGTGGATTGAAGTCTCCATCAACGTGGATGTACAATAGCACCACCTATCGGAACCATGACAAAAACATCCGTGTCTCCAATTGAGTTTGAACTCTCCAAACCCTTCCCTTTACATTCTTGCAAGTTGCATGCTTTACTTTTCGCTGCTCATATACTATTTGCATGCTTGCTTGAATTGTGTTAAGATTGCTTGACTTGTGCTAAGTTAGCTAAAATCTGCCAAAGACTAAAATTGGAAGAGGATAAGTTTTTATTTGGTCAAGTAGTCTAATCACTCCCCCTCTAGACATAGTTCCGATCTTACAAGTGGTATCAGAGCTTTGATCTCCATTTGCTTTGATTTCCATAGCTTTTGGTGGCCATAGCCTTGGTCTCACAACCTAGGAGAGTATGACGTCTAGCGAGGGAAACTATCACCATAGAGGTCCTTACTTTGATGGTACTAATTTTGCTAGTTGGAAGCATAAGATGAAAATGCATATTCTCGGACATAACCCCGCTGTTTGGGCTATTGTGTGTATTGGCTTGCAAGGTGAATTCTTTGATGGGAGAGAACCGAATCGTGAAGCTATCACGGATGAATTGAAGATGCTGCAATACAACGCTCAAGCTTGTGATATCCTCTTCAACAGATTGTGCCCCGAAGAATTCAACAAAATCAACCGTCTTTAGAATGCAAAGGAAATTTGGGATACTTTGATTGATATGCACGAAGGTACCGACTCCGTCAAGGAATCCAAGTTGTATGTGCTTCAAAGTCAACTTGACAAGTTCAAGATGAAGGATGGTGAAGGCGTCGCTGAGATGTACTCTAGGCTTGCTCTCATTACAAATGAGATTGCCGGCTTAGGAAGTGAAGAGATGACCGACAAATTCATCATCAAGAAGATCCTAAGAGCTTTGGATGGAAAATATGATACTGTGTGCACATTGATCCAAATGATGCCCAATTACAAGAATCTCAAGCCAACGGAAGTCATTGGAAGAATTGTTGCTCATGAGATGTCACTCAAGGATAAGGAGGAGCTCCACAACAAGTCAAGTGGTGCTTACAAAGCCTCATGTGAAGCCCCCACATCATCAAGTGAGAAACAAACCTTCAATGAAGAATTGAGCCTAATGGTGAAGAACTTCAACAAGTTCTACAAGAGTAGAAGCAAAGAGAGAAGCTCCAAGTCAAGGTCCTACAATGACAAAAGATCTTCTAGTCGAGAGCGTAATTGCTACAATTGTGGAAGACCCGCACACTATTCCAATGAGTGTACGGCTCCCTACAAAAGAAGAGAAGAATCACCACCAAGAGAGAGAAGGAGTAGAGATGATCGTTATGCATGAAGAACATCCCGGAGAAGCAAGGATTCGGAAAGGAAGGACAAGTCATCAAGAAGCTACGCAAAACGAAGACATCAAGCTCATGTTGGTGAATGGGTATCTGGCTCCGACTCCGACAATCACTCCGAGAGAAGCTATCACTCCGACTCTGAACATACTCAAGATGAAGGTGTTGCCGGTCTAGCACTTGTGTCAACCAACTCCTACGACATATTTGATTCACTAAATGAAGGACTTGGAAGATGCTTCATGGCTAAAGGCCCAAAGGTAACACATCCCGAGTATGTTGATTTCAATAGTGATGAAGATGACTTGTTAGGTGATGATGAATTACTTATTGACAACTCTAGTGAAGAATACCATGATGAAACATCAATTAATCATGCTAATCAAGATAAAACGAATGAAAATGATAAGGGGAAGATTGAGCTCCTAACTAAAGAACTAAACACTCTTAAGTTAGCTCATGAAACTATCTTAGGGGATCATCGAGAACTTTTAAGGACTCATGAGAAGTTACGCTTTGAAAAGCTCAACCTTGAGCAACAGCATGAGTTCTTAAAGGCAATCAATGATGATCTTCGCAAGAAAAGCTCTTCTTACATTGCCAAGAGTTTACTATTATCTACTTACATGCCTCAAGTCAAGTCTAGTAACAAGAACAAGAAGGATTCTTCCTCTAGTAGTAACAATAATCATGTTAAATCCAATGTTGTTGCTTCTAGTAGTTCTCTTGATTCCACTAATGATTCTCTTAGCCAAGTTACACTTGAGCAAGAAAATAGCTTATTGAAGGGAATTATAGAGAAAGGTGTTTACAAGAGCCTTGCCGGGAGTAAGCAATTCGAGGAAATTGTACGCAAGCAAGGAAGGCACCGGAAGAACCAAGGTGTTGGGTTTGAACGAAAGTTCAATGCCAATGGAGTTGAGTGGGAAGAAGATCAATACCCCAATACGAAGTTTGTTCCTCAACAAGAGAAGTACGATCCTACTTCCTTCAAAGGGACACAAGCTCAAGATGATCTTCCACCACAAGACCACAAGCAAAAAGGCAAGGATGAGCTTCAAGAGGAGATTGATGCATTTGAAGAAGCTCCCAAGGCCTTGGTAAAGTGGGTTCCCAAGACTACGTCAAGTTGTACTTCATCAAGTACGACTACAACTCCAAGGATACCCATTAAGATGATGTGGATCCCGAAGAAGAAGAACTAGAGAGTTTTTGGGGGTGACTCCGCCAACATACTTCACTCATATAATTTTGGCAAGGACAAGTGCAATCAACTTTCACATCTTGCACTAGTTCATGGAGTCACAAACCCTCTTGTTGGTAAGACAAGGGACAAGGTAACCTAATGCTTTCATAGACATCATTTTGTGTGTGCATCACTCTATGTCTATGGATATCCTTGTTTGTTCCTTGTGGTACTAACCCGTGTAGGTATTTAAAGTGCAACTCACTCCAAAGGATTTCTCCAAATGATCTACATCAACATGGAGCATCCACATCTTCAACACCTACATGAAGTCATCATCGACAAAACCCAAGGTTAGTTCATCCCTCTAAGAGGGGATCTCACATCTAGGGGGAGCTTTACTCTAAGAATTGAGTTAAAGCAACTCTAATGGTGTGAACACAACAATGCATTACGTAAAAGTGGCAACCCCACTTGAGCTTAAAGGATGAGTATGACCTATGATCAAATGTTCTCATTTGACTCCTAAGTCAATATACTCATATATAGATGAGCTAGTCAACGCCAATTGCTTGATAGATGCTAGAATGGTTGTGCATGCTTTGCCACATATTTCATTTGTCATTTTATTGTGTGAGCATGTTGGTTGCATATTTCACTCATTCGAGGAGATTTCTCCGAACTACAAGTGTGAGCCAAATTTTGGAAATTTCTCCGAACTCTTTCGCCCGCGCTCAGCCCGCTCTGCCTTCCTGGGTCTCCGGGTCGTCCTCCTCGTCGCCAGCTGCCTCCTGCTGCTGGTCTCCACCACCGTCAACGGGAATCGTCTCCGCCGTTGTCGCCGTAGCAAGTCCATTGCCGAACTAGGGTATGGACTTGATCCTTGTGGTAATCTCACTCTGATTCCTAGCACATTGTTTTTGCCATGTATCTTGCCACAATTGAGATCATCTTATCCAGCAAAAACACTCTGTAGTTTAGTTGTGGGGTGAAAAATTAGGGTTAGGTTTCCGCCGAAACCATCTCGGACCGATCGAGTTGTAGAAATTGGTTCCATCGATTTGGCCAAGGCCATTACACATGTGATTCTCGGTCTGACCGAGAATTGCAAATTGGTGTGATCGAGTTTAGGACTTTGTGAAACCCTAGCAGTCTCGGTGCCACCGAACTGTGACTCAGTCTGACCGAGTTCACTAGTTTGGGTTCCAAAAGCTGCTTCGGTATGACCGAGTTTACAAATCGGTAGATCCGAAATGCTTTCTGTGGAAAACTAAAACTAAGTTTTTGACTCATTCTTTTGCAAAAACCTCTGTATTTTGTGATGCTCATCCTATCTACCTCATTTATATCTATTCACAGGGTCTGCTGGCAGTGTTTGCAACATGTCTGATCAAAGTGATAGTCACAACAAGTCTGAGGAACAGGTTCACATGAGTGAGGGCACTAGTCCCTCTAGCAGCTATGATGGTAGCAGGAGCACACCCAGCAACTTGCCTAAGGCAGCCACCAGGGGCAGAAAGAAGAAAACCTCAGAGCCTGAGGATGAAGACTATGTGGCTGTTGAGGATGAGGCCACTTCCAAGAAGAAGGTGCTCAAGAAGGAATATGGCACAACTACTGCCACTAAGCCTGGTATGAGGACCAAAGCACCTGCTAGAAGAATTCCCATGTCTAAAGCCAGAGCCTCCACTCAAGTACCTTTGGAATCTGAACCCAAAGAGGCTGCTGAAGAAGGGAAGAAGAGGAAGCAAAGGGTCAACAAGACCATGGCCAGGGTTGTTGGAAAGCCTTCCATGATGGAAGAGGAAGAAGAGGAAGTGGCTGCTGCACCAGCACCTAAAGCTCAGAAGCTTATGGGTGATGCCATCAGGTCAAGGGCTGCTTCATCAAAGCCCAAAGAAGCTCCCAAGGCAGCTGCTCCAAAGCCTAGAGCTGCACCCAAGAGGAATACAAGGAACATTCCTGCTGGAGAGAAGAACAAGGCCCCAGTGCCTGAAGTTGCCGTTGAAGAAGAAGATGATCAGAGGTCATGCTATCAACCTGCTTCACATATTTGATGTGCCTCAAAAGTTCAAGGTCATGAGCCTCATAGTGGAAACTATCAAGAGGACAGTTGCTGACCAAAAGAGAAGTTGTGGGTATGCCCCACAGATCCAGGAGCTAATCAACTCCAAGATGGGCACTGGCACATATCTCTTGGACAAGGATCACATGCCCATCTACCCAGATTTTGAGGACAACACAGTGGTTATGGATGAAGATGAACCATCTTCTGTGCAAGCACAAGCAAAGAAGGAGAAGGCAAGGACTGAAAAGGCTACAAAGATGCCAACCATTGATGAGGCATCTTAGTATTTCCTGAAGAGCAAGCAAGATCATCTTGGCTACTTGATTGCCTCCACTCTGAGGATTGACAAGGGATTGGCCAACCTGACTCAAAACCAGGAGAGCCTGGAGAGGATCATGGAGCAGAAGTTCTATGACTTGGATGTGAAGGTCACTGAGATACAGTCAGTTGTTGAGCAACTTCAGGATGACATGCAGGAGAGGAAGGGCAAGACAACCACTGATGCGTTTGCTAGAGTGCCCAGAGCACAGAGATCTGCTATAGTGCCCGTTTCAGACACAAGAGCAACTTCATCTGCACCAGCTACAACTTCAGTGCCACCAGCTCCAGCACCTACTCCACCAGCTCCATCTTCATCAACTGATGCTTTCGTCCTTGGCGTTATTTCTTCACCACCAGCTGAAGACCAAGCCTGAGAGTCGATTTAGTACTATGCATTTTCTATGAACTTTTTGGTAACTTGTTGCCAAAGGGGGAGAAAAATGTATAGATCATAGGCTTGAGAGAGAGCGCTGCTTTTTATTCTCTCTTGTTTTGGTGGTTGAACTTTGTTTGCTTGTTTGATATACTTTATGCCTGTGTGATACTTGGATGATCATGTGTTTGATCATATGCTACACTAATGCTTGTTGGATGACATTATCCTTTTATCTCTATATGATCATTCACTTTGCTTGGTGATGAGTGCATGTATTCAATTACTATCATTTTGAGCGCTCCACCAAGATGTATGTGACATGGAAGAGTAACTCATGATCCTAACTCATTGTGCATTTGCAGTCCAAAGCAAATCTTAAACTATGCACAAATTTAGGGGGAGCTCTAACATTTCACATACTTCTCAAAGCGACAATGTTTTTCAATCTTATTATCATTTGTCGAAGCTTTGATCTATATGTTGTCATCAATTACCAAAAAGGGGGAGATTGAAAGTGCAACTATCCCTAGGTGGTTTTGGTAATTCCTAACAACATATAGCTCATTGAGCTAATGCTATTTCTAGACAAATATTTCAGGAAACCTCAATGAATGGCATGGCATGGATGATGAAAGTGGACCCCTCAAAATACTAAGGGCAAAAGGATTGGCTCAAGCTCAAAGCTCAAGACTCTACATTTTATATTTTAGTGATCCAAGATCACATTGAGTCTATAGGAAAAGCCAATACTATCAAGGAGGGATGAGGTGTTGCTTAATGGCTTGCTTGCTCAAAGTGCTTAGTGATATGCTCCAAAACCCTCAACTACTTTCTCACATCCACATATGACCTAAACCAAAAGTCAAACTCGGCCCTACTAATTCTTTCTATCCGGCGCCACCGAGTTCAAATGTCATAGCCACTGCCACAAACCCTTGGCAAATTGGTCTCACCGATAGGGATCTCGGTCTCACTGAGATGGGATTGTAATCTCTCTGTTTCCCTTCATAACGTTTCGGTACCACCGAGATGAGCGATCGGTCCCACCGAGATTGCAATGTAAACTCTCTATTTCCCTTTCGTAACATTTCGGTCTCACCGAAATGAGCGAACCGGTCCCACCGAGTTTACCTGACCAACTCTCTCATTATCTTATTACCAAAATCGGTCCCACCGAGTTTGTATAATCGGTCTCACCGAGATTACGTTATGCCCTAACCCTAACCATATCGGTCCTACCAAGTTGCATGTCGGTCCCACCGAAAATCCTAACGGTCACTAGATTTGCTGAATCGGTCCGACCGAGTTTCTCAATTCGGTCCCACCGAGATTGGCAAGTTGTGTGTAACGGTTAGATTTTGTGTGGAAGCTATATATACCCCTCCACCTCCTCTTCATTTGTGGGGAGAGCCATCAGAACAAACCTACACTTCCAACTTACATTTTCTGAGAGAGAACTACCTACTCATGTGTTGAGACCAAGATATTCCATTCCTACCATATGAATCTTGATCTCTAGCCTTCCCCAAGTTGCTTTCGACTCAAATCTTCTTTCCACCCAAATCCGAATCCTGTGAGAGAGAGTTGAGTGTTGGGGAGACTATCATTTGAAGCACAAGAGCAAGGAGTTCATCATCAACACACCATTTGTTACTTCTTGGAGAGTGGTGTCTCCTAGATTGGCTAGGTGTCACTTGGGAGCCTCCGACAAGATTGTGGAGTTGAACCAAGGAGTTTCTAAGGGCAAGGAGATCGCTTACTTCATGAAGATCTACCTCTAGTGAGGCAAGTCCTTCGTGGGCGACGGCCATGGTGGGATAGACAAGGTTGCTTCTTCGTAGACCCTTCTTGGGTGGATCCCTCCGTGGACTTGCGCAGCCGTTACCCTTTGTGGGTTGAAGTCTCCATCAACGTGGATGTACGATAGCACCACCTATCGGAACCACGACAAAAACATCCATGTCTCCAATTGCGTTTGAACTCTCCAAACCCTTCCCTTTACATTCTTGCAAGTTGCATGCTTTACTTTCCACTGCTCATATACTCTTTGCATGCTTGCTTGAATTGTGTTAAGATTGCTTGACTTGTGCTAAGTTAGCTAAAATCTGCCAAAGACTAAAATTGGGAAAAGGATAAGTTTTTATTTGGTCAAGTAGTCTAATCACCCCCCTCCTCTAGACACACTTACGATCCTACATGCATCTTGTTTGCCCAAAATGAGGTTGAAAAGCTTGGTAAGCCAAACTATCGCTATGTCCCTGAGACCTTTCCACACCTCAATGGGGATACAATCAGGGCCCATCGCCTTGCCTCCTTTCATCCTTTTTAAAGCCTCCTTGACCTCATACTCCTAGATTCGCCGCACAATACGCATGTTGGTCTCATCAAAGGAGTCGTCCAGTTCAATGGTAGAACTCTCATTCTCCCCATTGAACAACTTGTCGAAGTACTCCCACCATCTATGCTTAATCTCCTCATCCTTCACCAAGAGTTGGCTTGCTCCGTCCTTGATGCATTTGACTTGGCCAATATCCCTTGTCTTCCTCTCTTAGATCTTGGCCATCTTATAGATGTCCCTTTTGCCTTCCTTCGTGCCTAACAGTTGGTAGAGGTCCTCATATTCCCGACCCCTTGCTTCACCAACAGCTCGCTTTGCGGCCTTCTTCGCCATCTTGTACTTCTCTATGTTGTCTGCACTCCTATCCAGGTATAGGCGTCTGAAGCAAACTTTCTTCTCTTTAATCACCTTTTGGACATCATCATTCCACCACCAGGTATCCTTATCTTCGCTTCTCCTTCCCCTGGACACTCCAAACTCCTCTGAGGCCACCTTACGAATGCAAGTCGCCATCTTCATCCACACATTTTCCGCATCCCCTCCTTCCTCCCAAGGGCCCTCCTTAATGACCCTCTCCTTGAACGCCTGAGCTACCTCCCCCTTGAGCTTCCACCACTTCGTTCTAGCGACTTTGGAGATGAAACCCAAAAAAACAATTTTAGGTACCAGACTTGAAAATATTGTAAAAGGGCAAAATATCACTTTTATTCCTGGTTTCCTTATTTGGCATTATTTTTTAGAAATAAAATTTATTCATTTTTGGATTCATTAAAAAATGAAATTTTTTGCAAACAAATTTTTATGATAAACATTTAAGTTATGAATTGACTGACAAAATCACACAGTGAGACTTGAATCCAAGGCAGTGCTGCTGCAAATCCACTTCCCCAACTATATTTTGTTTTCTTGTTATGATTCAAAGCTTTTAGTTTTGTTCTAAAAAATATGGTGTGTATGTTATTATTGTATACTTTTTTTGTACAATTTCTTTCGACAATTTATCATGCCATAGTTGGGTAGATATGTTTAACGATTCACTTAAGAACACAATGTGAGTAAAAAAAGAATCTTGCATCATGACGAGCAGCGTGAAATTTCCTCACAAACACCGTCACCATAATTTAGTGATGTGTGAAATGAATTTAAGAGTTCATTTCAGCATGAACCATGAACTATGACACAGTGACACTTAAATCATATTTAGCTTGTGTAAAACTTTGAACCACATTATAGACCATCAACTTCACTTTGAATCAAGTTTTCAGTAGAATGACATGGGCCTAGTATATTGGTTCCACTTGTTTGTCAGAATGACGTGACACACACACTTATATATAATTGCTCGCCACTTCATGTCTTTCTTCGACGCATATCTCCACTCCTAAAGGGGGAGTTGGTAGGCTGGTACCGTGTTTTTTGCCTTGTTGGGTTTTTTTTTGCCTCACCTCCCACGACCCTCTTCATGTTGATTTTCTTGTTCACTGGTTTATTTTCCTTTCCACTCTTTCCTTCCAAACTAGCACTTTCCCAACATGGAGGATTTCCTAGCGTGGGGAATGTCAAAAGAATTTTTGGTTCTCTGTCAAATCGGCGTACTATGTGGAATGAGATCAAAAGTTTGGGAACAATCTCCGTAGGTCAAATGGCCAGGGTGCACCGCAAAGCGTGAGTGTGTGGAAGAAAGTTTGGGAACTAGACTGCCCGGCAAAAGTCGGAATTTTCACTTGGAAAACTCTGCAAGGTGCCCTAGCATGAGATGTCAATCTGGCCCAAAGACATATCAAGGTTTCGCTGCCATGCCCGTGTTGCAAGAAAGGGCCCGACAATACGGCTCATGTGTTGTTCTGATGCCCTGTCGCAATGAATGTTTAGAAAGAGCTTGGTCTGGAGAAAGTAATTAAGAAGGCGTGTCTCATTGATAGGGCGGGTGAAAGTATATTTGGATTCCTGTTGGAGATGCCGCAGCATGAAATGATGGCCAAAAACAAGAAAAGGTACATGAAATGATAGCAATAACCTGCTGGTACCTATGGTGGGAAAGGAAAAAGCTACGCCAAGGAGAAAAAGTTTGAACTCGCAAATTTGGCAAAGGGGCCTTTATGTAGTAGTTTCTTCGATAAGCCTCCTTATTCAATGTAATGTAGGTCTAGCCTAACCACACTATGTTTGTGAAAGTGCTAGTTATCGACTAGAGGGGAGTGAATAGGCGATTTTTATGAAAGTCTTCTGAACACGAGATATTTGAAGACAAACCGTTGAAACGAACCTATATGATATGCAATGGAAGATGAACTACACTAGACAAGCCATAGTCAAGTAAGCAATATAGTGATAGTACGAAGACTAAAAGTAGCTACGTAGTATGGATCAGAACGGAAGACAGTATGAAGCCAAACAGGCAATAGTCTTCACATAGTGAAGTCAAACAGATCAGGCAAGCAAGCAATGACTTCACGAAGACAAACTGAAATGTAAAGGAAGTAAGGGATAGAACCAGTAGCTTGCTGAAGACAAGGATTTGGTAGACCAGTTCCAGTTGCTGTGACAACTGTACGTCTGGTTAGGGAGGCTGAGATTGAACTCAGAAGACCGCGTCTTCACCTCTCCTTGAGCTATGGACACCCAGTCCTCGCCCAATCACTCTGGTAAGTCTTCAAGGTAGACTTCCAAACCTTCACAGACTTCGTTCACCGGCGAACCATAATGACTCTTGGATGCTCAGAACGCGACGCCTAACCGGGTGGAGGATTCACGATCCTCAAGTGTAACAAGTCTTCAGGCCACGCGGATAGAAAGACTTTAGTGATGCCTAACACTCTTTGGCTCTGGGTGTTTTGGGCTTTGTCCTCGCAAGGATCTCTCTCTCAAAAGCTTCGCAGGTGGGTTGCTCTCAGATGACAAAAGTCGTGCACTAACTCTAAGTAGCCACCAAATTCTGGTGTAGGGGGTGGGCTATTTATAGCCTGGAGGCAACCCGACATGATATGTCTGAAATGACCTTGGGTCTCTAAGGAATCGACATGTGTCCAACGGTCGTATTTCAAACACATGTGGCAGCTTGGCTTGGGCTACAAGCAAAGCTGACTCATCCAAATCTGGATAAGATTTGCTCTCATAGTCTTTGCACGAAGACATAGGATTTAGGTTGAGCATCACTTTAGTCATTTGACTTTGTTCACTTGGACCCCACTTAACAGTACAATGGTTCCTATGACTCAGAAAGAAGAAAAAGAACTATGAAAGAAACTATGTCTTGGCACTCCATAGTCTTCAAGTGAATGTCTTCACAGGTCATAATCTTCAACGTGAATGTCTTCACAAACCACCATTGTCTTCAATGTCTTCATACATTTTTAGAGGTCATCTCTGGTAGGTAAACCAAATCAATGAGGGACTACTACCTGTGTTATCCTGCAATTCTCACAAACACATTAGTCCCTCAACCACGTTTGTCGTCAATACTCCAAAACCTACTAGGGGTGGCACTAGATGCACTTACAATCTACCCCCTTTTGGTGATTGATGACAAACTGGTTGAAGTTTTTAACGGGGATAAAAGTATGTGAAAGTTAAAGTACATAGGCATTATCTTCATAAGTTAGAAAAGGCTCCCCCTGAAGATGTGCATATAAGTAGTTTGCTTTTGAATGCAAATGCGCATGGAAGGTTTTACTTTGTGGAGATCATCTTCAACACATGAAGACAATTCATCATGCATACATAAGAATACTGAAGATAATGATATGCATAATGGAAAATGGGCGTCTGCAGAATGACTTCATGCGGAATTTATCATCGCATCAGAGGGTAGCAGCAAAAGGTAGCATACGACCATCAAGTTTAAGTGTTACAACTCAAAAACCAAAAGTTTCAAGAATGAGAGCTGTAAGACTTAGTAAAATAAGCAACCGATCCATGTGGACCCGCTTGAAGACTATCAACTCATATGCTTCTTCCCCTTTTGTTAGTAAGGACCAAAAAGGTTTGAAGACATATATTGTCTATTCGCTCTAAGGTGACAAAGATGTTGGAGCAGCTGGGTCAACGGTGGTGTTTGATAACCCACAAGTATATGGGATTGCAACAGTTTTTCGAGGGTAGAGTATTCAACCCAAATTTATTGATTCAACACAAGGGGAGCCAAAGAACATTCTCAAATATTAGGAGCTGAGTTGTTAATTCAACCACACCTGAAATACTTAATATCTGCAGCAAAATATTTTGTAGCAAAGTAGTATGGAAGTAACGGTAACGATAGCAAAAGTAACAGTAGCAATTTTGTAGCAATCGACAACGGAAAAGTAACGGAGCAAAGATCAATATGAAACGAGATCATAGGCAAAGGATCAATGATGGATAATTATGTCGGATGGCATTCATCATGCAACAATTATAACATAGGGTGACACAAAACTAGCTCCAGTTCATCAATATAATGTAGGAATTTATTTCGAATATAGTCATACGTGCTTATGGAAAAGAACTTGCATGACATCTTTTGTCCTACCCTCCCGTGATAGCGGGGTCCTATTGGAAACTAAGGGATATTAAGGCCTCCTTTTAATAGAGAACCAGACCAAAGCATCACACTTAGTGAATACATGAAGTCCTCAAACTACGGTCATCACCGGGAAGTGTCCGCAATATTATCACTCCGGGGTTGCCGGATCATAACACGTAGTAGGTGACTATAACTTGCAAAATAGGATCAAGAACACAAATATATTCATGAAAACATAAAGGGTTCAGATCTGAAATCATGGCACTCGGGCCCTAGTGACAAGCATTAAGCATAGCAAGGTCATAACAACATGAATCTTAGAACATAGTGGACACTAGGGATCAAACCCTAACAAAACTAACTCGATTACATGGTAAATCTCATCCAACCCATCATCGTCCAGGAAGCCTACGATGGGATTACTCACGCACGATAGTGAGCATCATGAAATTCGTGATGGAGGATGGTTGATGATGACGATGGCGACAATTCCCCCTCTCCGGAGCCCAAAACGGACTCTAGATCTGCCCTCCCGAGGAAGAACAGGGCTTGGCGGCGCCTTTGTATCGTAAAATGCAATGAATCCTTCTCTCTGATTTTTTTCTCCCCGAACGTGAATATATGGAGTTGGAGTTGAGGTCGGTGGAGGTCCAGGGGGGCACAAGGACGGATGGCGCGCCCCCACCCTTGTGGCCAGGGTGTGGGCCCCCTTCAGTTGATTCTTTTGCCAATATTTTTATTAATTCCAAAAATCATCTCCGTGAAGTTTTTGGTCATTTCGAGAAGTTTTATTTCTGCACAAAAATAACACCATGACAATTCTGCTAAAAATAGCGTCAGCCCAGGTTAGTTCCTATTCAAATCATGCAAGTTAGAGTCCAAAACAAGGGCAAAAGAGTTTGGAAAAGTAGATATGTTGGAGACGTATCAACTCCCCAAGCTTAACCCATTGCTTGTCCTCAAGCAATTCAGTTGACAAAGTGAAAGTGATAACGAAAAACTTTTACAAACTCCGTTTGATCTTGTTGTTGCAAATATGTAAAGCCAACATTCAAGTTTTCAGCAAAGATTATGAACTAACCATATTCACAATAACATTTTGGTCTCAGATTTACCCATTCAATGGCATAATCAACTAGCGAGCAATAATAATAAATCTTGGATGAAAACACTTTCTCAAAATAATCATGATATGATATAACAAGATGGTATCTCGCTAGCCTTTTCTGAGACCGCAAAACATAAATGCAGAGCACCCCTGAAGATCAAGGACCGACTAGACATTGTAATTCATGGTAAAAGAGATCCAATCATACTCAATATAAATCTTTACCTCTTTACCTACTAATAAACCGACTATTGCTTCTGGTCGTACGTCATCATCAGTTTTGCAAAAAAGTCCCTGTCATTTTGCTTATTCAACCCACAGTCCCGTTTTAAGTGGCTAATTTGGGAAACGTTTCATTTTTACAAAAAGGACCCTAGAGTTTGGTATATTCAACCCATGGTCTTTTTTACATTAACGCGGTGGTACGAGCGGCTGGAGCGGCGGATCTGTGCACGGCAGGGGCTGGGGAGGCGGATTCGGTGGCGGGCGGCGAGGCAGGGGTTGCCGGTGATGATGAGGAAGGCCGGAGCATGGTTTCCCATGCAGATCCATGGCGGAAAAGAGACAGGGTGGTGAGGAAGAGAAGATGGGAGAAAAGAGGGGCGGTGCGGCGACCCAGGCATGCTCGCCGGAGCCGGGTGATGGTAGACGGGCGCGGGAGATGGAAGGATCCGACATGGCAGCGCGAAGTCCTTGTACTTGGAGGCGGGCCTCCATGGACGCGGTGACCCCTCCCCTTCTCTCTGTGGCCACGGCAGCTCAGGCGCGGTCAGATCCGCCCTCCCTCCCTCATTCCTCGCACTGGATAACCTAGCCGCCGGGCCATGGTGACCGACAGCGATGATGACGGTGGTGGCTACCTCGACGATGGCGGTATGACTTAGAAACCCCTCCGCCCCTTCTCTTCTCCCTCGGCGACCGCTTGAATCCCGTGAGGAGAGGGGAGTGCCTACACCAGGGTTCTGCTCTTCTTTCCTCCCCTTCCCTGATGATATTCTCTCCCTCACGCAGGCACACACCCAACATCTCCATGGACCAGTAGCTCAAGCATTCTTCTTCCTGATGGTGATGGGGTTCCCTCACCATCTTCAGGTCCTCATCCATGAGGCCTCCACCATCTGCAAGTCTTCCTGCTTTTCTTCCCCTCTCTGTTGGATTCCATTGGATTCTCTGCTCTGCAGGTGAAGCTCTATCTATTCTCTGCTGCAGTGTCTACAGTGGACTGTTTGCACCTTCTGTACAAATACCTGATTGTATATGGATTGAATGGATGGATAGATTGCAGGCTCTACAATGCACCACCTTGATTTGATTTGGTCTGGAGCAGCAGCATCAACTCCTTCCTTCCTTCTCAACCATATGTATTTAGATTACTACTGTATAAGCTTCTAAAATGTAAATTATGGTAGGACAATTCCTCTTTAGCTTTAACTATGATATTCGTAAATGCGCAACTAAATACTACTGGGACTACGACTACAAAAAAAATTCATGACATGCGAGCAATTCTTGGTTTAAATACTGTGAGCTTAAATAACAGGAGCTAAACTGTTGTGCTATGTTCAGAATTGGTACTAGAAAAGATAATCTAAACTACACATTCTGAAAGTATATTGGACTCTTGCCCTCGGGAAATTAGTCTTCTAAGCATTACTTTGTAAATAAATGACATGATAACTTGTTGGTTCGGTTTAAAGCTGTAGGCAGAGGCTTGCGGTAGGGGGAAAATCACTGCCAATTGAAAACCAAAACTTCTATTTGTGAGTATGATCGGGACTGCGCTTTTCTAAAAGCATGTTAGCCAATGTTTGGATATCTTTCAATTACTTCTGAACAAGAAAGATGTAGTGCCATGCTAAGTTTGGATGTGGAGTTGCAATTTAACCTGCTTTGCAGCTCCATTTTGTCTTGCTACAACAATAGCTTGCCTCAGTGGTTCAGGGGTCTGTGGCGACCGATTTTTCAGGTATTAAATTCCAGAGACTGGCCGTTGTGCTCACCAGACCCAGGATAACTGTTAGCTGATGAGGCACCAACTTGATACAGAAATTCCAAGCAAAATACAAAATATGTAGTACAAGACAATTCTGGCCTGTGAGTACAACAAATGGTTTCTAGTGGTTGATGGCGGAAGCGGGTTGTGAATCATCAGTGTCTATGGGACTCCATTTCCCACGGGAACAGCTGACCAGGTTAACTCCTATCTTCACAAGGCTGCTATCACCATTGCGTGGGTTCCGGGGCTGTCATCACGGTCGCTCCTCTCCGCGCAAGAAATCTGGCCAAGACAATAGCCAGGGACAAGCCTGTGAGTACTTTGAATGTACTCGCAAACATTATGAACACGGATATAATATAACAACGATGTTCCGAAATATTTATGCTCATAACGTCAGTCACAAAAATAAATCTCTGATGCATGTAAGCAGGTTATTTATGTAGATGCAGTAACATATTAATAATAAAAGGCACCGATCGGGCGTTTAGAGCGACGCCTCATAAAGGGCTTTAAAAGAAATGCCACGGTCGGGCGTCTTAGCGACACCACATAAAGGGCTTTAAAATAAATGCCACAGTCGGGCGTCTGAGCGACACCACATAAAGGGCTTTAAAAGAAATGCCACAGTCGGGCGTCTGAGCGACACCACATAAAGGGCTTTAAAAGAAATGCCACAGTCGGGCGTCTGAGCGACACCACATAAAGGGCTTTTAAAAAAAAATCATAGTGAATATCCAGGAGGTAAAACCATTCCAAGGATACTCCATATTTCAAATAATATAAAGGGGTTAGTCCATAAATAAAAATAATCATAATCATCATAAATCACAAGTCACAATCCATGTTCTGATCTAATAGTTTCTCCTCTGAAGACCGACACTAAGACCGACACTTGACCCATCCCAGACTGTAATCCTTAACCATGGACACGGCTATTCGAATAGGTTTAATCTCTGTAGAGGGTGTACTCTTTACCCACGAGTAACGGATATCTTTAGTCCATCGGGACTAATTCCGTCTACGGCCTTTTTGTTGAAAAAACACCTAACTTGCACACACCAGCTTAACTCACACGTGTCTGGAATCACCCACGACACCTGTCAAGCAAACTCTAAGTGGGGAGGCTACAACCTCGCGTAGCATGGGATCAAATTTATATTGCGCGCTCTAAGGGGTGGCCTCCCCTCTCGGTCTCAACCGGAAACACCCATGCCCCTGGACCAGGTGGCCTGCCTACCAGCTACAACCGGTATCTTCCACCATGGCCTCTCTGTATGGTGTGTGCTAGGAAGAGGTTGACAACTTACTGAACCGTACTCTACTTGTTGTAGAGACGAGTGGTAGTACGAAGCAAGAATGGGGGTTACTGGAACAAGACTCGATCTACGGTCGACTCAGGAGGTTTATAATCTTCCCTGCATGACATGTATAACAAAAATATTTCAACCAACAGAATCACCGCTCATTATGCCCTACCATGCCATACCGGACATAACCGTTCCGACGGAGACCGGCGACAAACTCATGCCTACCCAAGGTAGAGGTTTTCCCGGATTCCTTCCGGTATGCAAGCAAGGCACATGAGGATGATTATTATCACAAGTGTGCTCATTTCCAACAGCATGGAAATCATTAATATGCATTCATGCACATGATCATATCACATGAAATAACGAGTTCTCTGAAATGAGGTGGTGTCATAAATGTGTTAACGAACACACAAAATATTATGCCGGGGGTTCAGAATGCTTGCCTTCAGGTCATGGGAAATAAGGGTGCATTCCAAACATCTTGAAATCTTCAAAAATCGTATTAAAAGAATATATATGAATTAACACACAAAATCAAAACAGCACAAAAAGTTGTTTAGAAATTTTTTCAAATAAATCTTAAAATAAACTAGAAAATAATTGAGAGAGGTAGGAAAAAGAATTAATTTATTTGGAGTTGTATTTAAAAAGATACAGCAGGTCAAAGTCCTGGTCAAAATCTGTTTTTAAAATAAAACAGAAAAGAAAACGTTTCAAATAAACGCATACGTCGAAGACGTACTTTGAAACTGCGCCTTCACTTACTACACGTGGCAGCGGGGCTGCGTCACTGACAGTGGGCCTGCCTGGCCCACTGGTCAGGTTTGACCAGTCGCCTTCCCTCTTCTTCCTCTGGCCGAACAGAGGCAGGGACTCCGGTGATCGTCGCCGGCGAACGACGGTTCTTCGCGGGCATCCGAGTGCAGGGATGGATCCGCCACTCCTAGGCGGTCCTCCCGGTGGTCGTGGGAGTGATGGGGACGGAGGGAGTCGTCAGCGACGAGCTCTGCGACGGAGGAGGCTCCGGGGACAAAGTGAGTTTGGTGCCGCGGTGGTCTCCGGCCAAAATTGAGCGTGGGGTTGTGCTCGCGAGAGGGAGGGAGAGCTCTTGGTGGAGAGAGTGGAGAGGGGGAGGCACTGGTGGCGACGGAATCGGCCGGGTCTTGGCGGCGACCGAACCGGCCGGACTCGGGGAAGATGGCCTTCTCTTACTCGACTGCTGGCCAAGGCAACACTAGGAGTATCACTTGAGGTTGCTCGAGGACTCGATTGAGCTCCGGGGTCCTTATATAGGCGGTGGAGGTCGGTTCCGAGGCGGCCGGCGATAAGGACGACGGCGAACCGCCTCCCTGTAGCGTCAGGGCGTCATGGCGACGACGGGAGCTAGCCGACGAGCGAGGGGATAAGCTTGCGCTGCTCCCAAGGGCACGTGGCGAGCCAGGGTGGCTTTGGCGGCGCCGACCGTGGCAGACGCGCGCTGCGGATGCCGGCGTGCCGCCAAGGCTCTGACCGCGGCGCTGTAGGCTGCTAGGGCGGCTTGGCGCGTTGCTGTGAGGAGGGTAGTGCGTGGCGTGGTGCTACAGAGCGGGCCAAAACCAGGGGCGCAACATGTCGGCTCGACCGTGGCTCGTGCAATACGCGCGCTCTGCTCGCGCCCAGAGCACGCACGGAAGGTGTTCGATAAACTGTCATGGAATGCTACAGGTCTCAGGTGAGGTTGGCAAGCAACAGAACTAGGTTAGTGATAGAGGGAAGCTCAAGGGACAAGGTGGTTTGGTCAGGAGACCAAGCTCACAATGCCAACAACGATTCATGTCAAATCTGATCATGCACTCCAGGTGTTTGACAAAATGCCACAAGCACCTAGGCATTTCTTGGAGTGGCCAATTCTTCCAGATCAGTGTCTCCTTGGATGCACAAGAGGGTGGTGAGGTTAGTTGGTGAAAAGCACAAACTTGCTAGTGCAAGTTTTGCAGAACTTCAAATCTGGATAGGAGGTGAATGGCATTATTTCATGAACCAAAAATATGCCAATGGTTGCATGCTCCTGGACTTAGGGGTTTAGCATGGAGGACTACAAGTAGGAGAAAGAATCAAGGGCCAAAGAGCAAGCAACAATATGGATGCTCTACAAATCATCATGTTGGACCAGAATAAAGATGAGGTTGATTCACTCAAAATTTTCAAACAACATCCCTGGATTTTTGCATATAATGGAATGATATGCTCCTATTGACATCCCATAATTTTGGTGGAAGCTAGAAAGAAATATTTAAAAGGGTTGTAGTGCAAAATTGTCCGCTGGACCAGAGAAGGAAAACATGTGCAACACTCAAAATATGCAATGAATGAAATATATTATTGTACAAAAGTGATTTAGAGACATCACATGACATCTCAAAATTTTGGTTGGAGTTTTAGTTAAATCTATCAATTGGTTGTAGTACAAAAAGAGCTCCAAAATTTAAAACAAGTCATTTTAATGAATAAAGCTCAGGGTGAAATAATTTAATAAATAAATCTACTGATTGAGAGATGTTTTTAAAGAGAGGGCATAAAAGTCCAATATGTTTTGGAAGGATCCACTTGGGAAAAATTCCTTAATAATAAAAGAAAAGTTTTGAAATCAATAGAGGTACTCTTGCAGGCAAAAAATTTGAACTCTTGGCAAAATTTTAATAAGTAAAACCTGGTTAAATTTTTGGGGTGTTACAGGGTCAGGAACTTACATGGGTTGGCTCTTCTTTCATGTATTAGATATGGAGTCCACGCTGCTTAGTTTTTCTAAAATTTATCTTCATTTCTACAACTTTTCTTGTCAATGAACTTTACGGCTATTTGGTCATGTATTTGACTACTTATATTTTTTATTTCCTAATTGTGCACTTAGTCTGCATAAAATTCATGAGCACATATTTCCTTGCAATTATACTAAATTTTTGTTTGCATCTTTTTTCCATTTTGGTGCTTAAGATGTAGTTTGATATTTTTCTAGGCGCAAGACATCAGGCTCTTCCAGTCCAGGGGCAACCAGGCCCGAGTCACCACCATCCTGATGTTGCCACGATGGGCAGCAGTACCGGACAGACCAATGCACCTTGCGGCGATATCTATGTTAGGGAGGGTGTTGTTGTTGTCTACCATGATAACAACCTGTGTTGTGTCGATTTTAGATTCTTTGGTGACGAATTGGACTACATCCCACTGAAGGCCACTTATCCTGCTCATGAGCGATGCTACTTAAAAACAATCCTAGGTGAGTGATATGTTCTTTGCCATGTTATGTATGTAGTTCCACCGACCTCATATTGGATCGGACTGTTTTGTACACGATTCTTGTGGCGAAATCTTGAAGAAAAAAAATCATTCTTCAAGATGATGTTTTTCAAGCTTTGAATAGTGATTATGTTTTTTCTATAGTATACCGAAGATCATGCTTTTCTTTATTTCACAGAACAGATATCCTCTAAATTCCAATGGCACTAGAAATCTTAAGGATAAAATAGAAGTAATCTTTAGGAACTGGACATGTCTGCTCTATAAGAACCCCTATGCTTATACCATGATTTTGTCTGTAACCTAGCGTTAGGTGTGCATGGGTCGTAGCTGCACCTATATAAGGAGCAGCAGTGGTTATATTAAAAGGATTTTCTTCCTCTATTCCATCGCCCCTCACGGGCCCCCCACTCCTAGACGCTCCCTCCTCACTGCTCCATTCGTCCTCTCTCCTGGATCCCACACCCATTCTAGCTCAATCCACGCTGTAGTGTGCATCTCCAGTAATTGGTGCTAAGGAAAACACTGCCTCCTCGCCACCGAGCAGCACCAACCGGATGTTGCCGTGTTGTGTTTGTGTAAAAATATATGGTAAATAAAATATATTTATGAACACTTACTGAACATACAACGGTGATAAATATATGTAATTTCATTTACACTACCTGTTTTGAACTGTAATATATATGCAATTTCTATCATGGTGGAACACAAAATTTGAATCGAAAAGAATAGCACTGACCAATGTATATTTTGCAAGTTTAGATATATATCCATACTTAACTAAAGTACGTATAGTGCATACTGTGGAATCACACGACAAATATTCATGCTTAACTAAATGCATCTGCTCCATTCTGGCAGCAGTGAATCTCGGGACAGTTCTGTGAGGCCTTGGATCAATCCTGAACTGATTGGTGTTATCTGCCCATTCTCTTTATATGACCCAATTAAATATTTGTAGCTACTTTTGCTGAGATGAATTGTTTGTTTCACGGATCTAAGCGTTGTTTTGGCGCTAAACCAAATCCCAGACCGAAGCCACATATGGTCTATGTTTAATTGTCTTATAAGCAGTAGTCAGCTGAGTTCTGGAAATCCCACCCTCCTTGCCAGTAGCAAGATGTGACTAAATTTATAAATAGGGATTAGAAAGAAACATGTTACTTTGGTTACTTTTATCTTTATTTTACGTAATTTAGCTTATTGCAACTGTGGTTTTATGCTGCAGTTGACAAGATCCTTAAAGTTAGCTGGAAATCTTCTTCTATCCTTTTCATTGTACTATGTTTTTGAAGCTCCGATGTTTTCTTAAAAAAAATAGAAATTAGCAAAAATTTGGAAATTTTGTTTCTCGCTGCTCGGTCAGGCAAAGCGAGCTGCTCACCACTATGTGCGGTTCTCTTCCATTTCATGGCGTGTAACCGAATATGGCACAAGACTGTAGTCGTGTCAGTGTGAAATTTACGGATGTTGATGTTTCTTTTCAATATAATAGTATTGTTTACCAATTTGGTCCCTCGATCATGAACTAATTTCTCTTTCTAGATAATTTGCTTCAGTTCTAGCTACATGGCGAAACATGCATATTGTTTCCCGATATATTGAGCATCAGTCCACCTCTCATGAGATCTCTGAATTTTTGATCCATATTGTATTTGCAGAATTATTTCTTCAAGATAACTATGCTTGGATTCACAAATGCATGCAATTGCCTTCAAAAGGAGGTTAGTTCTTTACTAATTCTGTGATATTCCACTTTCAAGTTTTTGGTTCTAGAAGTGTAATACTTGCTAGGTTAGCTGCAAAAGCGAGATGTATATGGCCTGAATTTATATTTCAGAGTGTATAAACTGATTCAGAGTATTCTGACTTTGAAACATTTTGTTGTATGGTTCTGTCTTGAAAGAACTGAAGTAATTCTTCTATGGGAGAGAATATGAACGTGATTTTGAAACAACATGCAGCATCATTCAGTTTCTTTTAAATATATCATTATAAATGTTTGGCTGGATTGCGTTTTGTATGGATTCTGCATGGGTCATTTCTGTGGAATTACAAATTAGTTTTACATTATTCTCGCTGAGCTCATTGTCTTTGGATTGCCATCTTCAGACTGGTTTGTGATCAAGTGGTACCAAAAATCCTTTTTTAACTACGGACACCGAGAGTGCATTTGTTTTAAAAAAAGAGTGTATCAATTTGTTCTTGTTTTCAAAAAATATTCACATTTTTCAACATGTTCATGCTTTTATAAAATTCTCAAATTTTCCAAAAGATAGTCCATTTTTTAAAATACATTCAAAATTGTTCACAAAATTTAAAATCTTAATACTCCCCCGATCCATATTAATTGTGTTTAAAAAAATCATTTGTTCAAAATGTTCGTCTTCAAAATATGTTTCAGTTCTAACAAAAACAGATAAATTCAAATTTGTTCATTTTCTTTAAGAAAACAAAGAAATATTCGTGTTTTTCCAAAAAAGCAAAGAATAAAACCGAATGAAAGAAGTTTAGGTGGCTTCTTCACGTCCACAATCCATGCTCCGAAAAACGATAATAGTGTAACCTTATTACCGATGTTTATAAGAAATTAATATAGGAAATGGCACGTAATGGCATACTGAACAGGTTTAAAGTGTTTTTCGCCCGTTGCACTTTTTGAGCAATTTCGCCCATTGCAACGCACGGGCACTTGTACTAGTTAATAACAATGCATACAAATGACAGTAATGCTCTCTAACTGGTGCTTTTTATAAGAGGATGATGACTCGGCAATAAAAGTAAATAGATAGGCCCTTCGTAGAGGGAAGTAGGGATTTGCAGAGGTGCCAAAGCTCGAGTTCTTGAAAACAGAGATAAATTATATTTTGAGCGGTATGCTTTCATTGTCAACATAACAACGATCTTGGTATCTTCCATACTAGATACATTATAGGTGCTTCCCAAACAGAATGGTAAAGTTTATACTCCCCCACCACCAACAAGCACACTCCATGGCTGGTCCAAAACAACGGGCACCGTCCAACTAACAACAGTCCTGGGGTAGTTTTGTTTGCAATTAAATTTTGATTTGATTTGAGCATGGGACTGGGCATCCTAGTTACCAGCCATTTTCTCGTGAATGATGAGAGGAGTCCACTCATCGTGAAAATAACCCACCTAGCATGGAAGATATTGACAGCTCTAGTTGGTACATGAGCTATTCGAGCATACAAAATAGATTATTATTTGAATGTTTAGAGTTTGGCACATGCAAATTTACTTGGAACGACAGGTAAATACCACATATAGGTAGGTATTGTGGAATCATATGGAACAACTTTGGGTTTGTGGAAGTGGATGCACAAGCAGTATTACCGCTTAGTACAAGTGAAGGCTAGAAAAAGACTGGGAAGCGACCCACTAGAGAGCGACAACAGTCATAAACATGCATTGAGATTAACCAACATTGAGTGTAAGCATGAGTAGGATATAAATTACCATGAACATAAATATCGTAGAGGCTATGTTGATTTTGTTCCAACTACATGCGTAAACATGTGCCAATTCAAGCCACTCGAATCATTCAAAGGAGGATACCATCCTATCATACTACATCACAACTATTTTAATTTTCATGTTGGCACGCAAGGTAAACCATTATAAACTCCTAGCTAGTTAAGCATGGCATGAATAACTATAATCTCTAATTGTCATTGCAAACATTTTTCATTCATAATAGGCTGAATCAGGAACGATGAACTAATCATATTTACAAAAACAAGATAGGTCGAGTTCATACCAGCTTTTCCTCATCTCAATCATTTCATCATATATCGTCATTATTGCCTTTCACTTGCACGACCGAACGGTGTGGATAATAATAATAGTGCACGTGCATTGGACTAAGCTGGAATCTGCAAACATCTATTCAAAGGAGAAGACAAGGTAATATGGGCTCTTTGTTAGATCAATAATAATGCAAATAAGTGTCACTCAACATTTTTCATCGTGGTCTTCTCCTCTTGACCCCCAAAGAAAAGAAAAGAATTTCAAAGAAGCACCCTGATTTTTTTTGGAGTTTTTGTTTTTCTGAAGAACGAGAAAAATTATTTACATGAGAAAGCTCCCAACAAGCAAAAGAAGAACGAGAAATCTTTTTGGGTTTTTTTAATATAACTACTAAGCATGCATAGAAAGTAAAGTAACTACAACTAATATTTTTGATTTTTCTTAAGGTTTTTCAAACACACAAGAAGAAAGTAGAAAAAGAAATAAACTAACATGGATAATACAATGAAAAAGTATGAACACCGACAACTGAAATGAGTGTGTGAACATGAATATAATGTAAGTGAGAAATATGTACTCCCCAAGCTTAGGCTTTTGGCCTAAGTTGGTCTATGCCCATGGATCAAAGTAGCCCTCTCCGGTGTACTGAGGAGGATCCTAGGGGTTCCACTGGTTAGCCAGCTCATGTGGCTCCCACTGATAAATAGACTCCTGATATGGATTAGGTGATGGCTCTGGCTTAGGAGGTGGGGATCGTGTCCCTTCCCAGCATGCATGAATGTCCGCGGGAAAAATGAAGTACCAGCCTGAATGAATATCAAACAAAGTAGGTGCAGGCAAGGTAATAATCTGAATAGAATCCTCACTAAATATCAAATTATAAATGAGTCTCTTTTCCTCATCATGGCGAATAAACTTATGTGTTACCATGCTGTCATAATCTAAATATACCTTGGGTAGCAGTTTCTCCTCTTTTTCATAATGCCTAATGGGTATCTCGAAGTGTCTAGCAAGGCAGGAGGCGAAGATACCTCCAAAAATAGGACCCTTTGTATGGTTCAAACTCAACCCTTTAGCAACCATAGAGCCTAAACTGAAAGTTTTATCACAAAGTAAAGCATGGCGCAAAATGGCAAGGTCAGAAGCACTAAGGCCTCCACTCTCCCTACGACCAATTAAACATCTCCCGGCAAATAATGAGTACACTACAAAAAAAGACACATCCGTGACATTTTGGGCCGAACAATTTTTTTTTCTGTCATACATATGACACTTCTATGATGATAATTGTGACAAAACCCGGTATCATCATAGATGTGGTGGGCTCCTACTTCTATGACAAAAAATCATGACAGAAAATGGGCTTTTCGTCCTGGGCGGGTCAGAGACGCAGCTGCATGACATTCTTTGGGCCGTCCATGACGAAAAAAACCGTGGTAGAAGCGAGGGGGAGGAAAATTTCGAGGAGTTCCCGGTTACGGTGGGAGGTCGGGGGCCGAGCGATGCGTGTTTCTCTCATACACGTACGCGCGTGTGTGCGAGGCATTGGCTCTAACTAAACCCGAGTGAGGCGTTGGGCTCTAACTGAACCCGAGCGATTGCACTGCAGGCTACGCGTTACTGAACCCGAGCGATCGATCGATGGCTGTTAACTGAACCTGATCGAGCGATTCCTTCGCTACTGCTGGTAACTGAAGCCGATGGATGCTGCCTCTCTAGATTAACAGTGAGCGTTGGGGGGGGGGTGGATGAACAGTGAGCGGTGGCGTTGCCTCTAGATGAACAGGACCCCGTGGTGTGGAGGGCTGGATGAACAGGACGACCCCGTGGAGGGCTGGATGAACAGTAGATGATGGACGGGGTGGATGAACAGTAGCCCGTGGAGGGGTGGTTGAACAGGAGCCCGTGGAGAGGGGTGGTTGAACAGTAGCCGGTGGAGTAGCGCGCGGTGGATGCTGGATGAACAGGAGCCCGTGGATGAACAGTCGCAGGTGGAGGCTAGAGGAGGTCGACGGTGGATGAACAGTAGCCCGTGGAGGCTGGAGGAGGTCGACAATGCAGATGAACAGTATCCCGTGGAGTCCCATTTTGCGGTACGCCACACCCCTCCCGATGAACAGGACCCCCATTTCGACCGTAGTGCTCCAACACAAGTCTGTTTCATCCGTTTTGCAGTACGCCACACCCCTCCCGATCAACAGGATCCCTGTTTCGACCGTAGCGCTCCAACACAAGTCCGTTTCGTCCATTTTGCGGTACGCCACACCCCTCCCGATCAACAGGACCCCCGTTTCGACCGTAGGAGGTTTGTTTCCTCCGTTTTGCGGTACGCCACACCCCTCCCGATCAACAGGACCCCGTTCCGAATGTAGGAGGTCCGTTTCCGCTGTTGTGTGGTACGCCAGGCCTCATTTCCATCGCATGTTCCATCCAAGCCCTCCCGATGAACACGACCACGCATTCCGTTCTGACCCAGCCGGTTGGCTCCCACGCGTTCTGTTGCCTCCCGATGAAGACGACGCATTTCATTGCCTCCCCATGAACACGACGCATTATGTTGCCTCCCCATGAACACGAGCCCTCGCCGTACGTATGCGCGAGTAGGCGTTCGAGACCCGCCCGTATGTACACATACGTGGCCGTATTTTCTTTCTTGCACCCTAGCTGTTGTACGTACGTGTACATGCTACGTGTGCGCCTCCACTACGACACGTGCGCGCCTCTACATCCACCAGTATATATGTACGTACACGTTCGCGACCAGAATGACAACGCTACGTACATTTCAACCAGGTGGGTCCCGACACACTTCCTTGCCTACGAAGATGTAGCTGGTGGGTCCCAGCAGTCAGGGGTGCGAATCGTTTTTTTGCCCGGACGCACTTCCTTGCATGCAAAGATGTAGCTGGTGGGTCCCAACAGTCATGGGGAAACGTTTTTTCGTGAAATACGGTGGCCCGTCCGGTGGGTCTCCGCTGTCAGTTGGAGGAATAATTATTTTGCACGTAATGAGGCACTTCCTTGTTGTGGCCATGGACCCAGCTGTCAGCCTCTCCACGTACAGTCCACGTCTGATGGAAGCCGTTCCTTGACCATATTGACCACACCGTGCCGAGAGCACCAGGGCGGTGGACGACGGCGAGGCCTAGGAAGGGGACGACGCGGAGCCGGGGAAGACGCAGTAGTGGATGCCCACGCGTACAGGAGTACGAGGGTTCACTGATTTGCTGCGGTGTGAGGCTACCGTCGCCGTAGAATAACAAGGGGTGTGGGTGAGTAGAGGGATGGTCTGGCCAGCGATGGGCGTAGTGGGCGGTGAGGCCTCCGCCGCATTGCAGCCGGCCACGGGAGGCAGGAGCACGAGGCATGACCGGCGCTGGTTTGGGTGGCTGGAGCAAGAAGACCAGAGGTTGAAGAAGCACTATGGCCGTTGGATGGACATCGTATGGTCACTAGAGCTAGAATCGTGCATATTGACTAAGTTGACAAAGCCCTCCATCCCCGTCAACTTAGTAGGCCCACAAGTCAGCCTACCACTATACTGGGTCCTAGCTAACAGGGGGAGTATTCATTTTTTTGCGTAATAAGGAGGCACTTCCTTGCGTGCGAAGATATAGCTGGTGGGTCCGAGCTGTTAGTGGTGGTAACGTTTTTTTCATGAAATACAGAGGCCCTTTCGGTGGGTCCCTGATGTCAGGTGGAGGAATCATTATTTTGCGCGTAATAAGGAGGCATTTCCTTGCGTGCGGCCGTGGACCCAGCTGTCGGCCTCTCCATGTACAGTCCACTTCAGATGCATGTCGGTCGTTGACCATGTTGACCAGGCCGCACCGAGAGCACCAGGGCGGTGGACGACGGCGAGGCCTAGGAAGGGAATGACATGAAGGCAGGGAAGACTCGGCAGTTGTTTCCCACGCGGAGGGGAGTACGACTGTATGAGGGTTTACTGGTTCGTCTGCCGTCGCCGGAGAATAACAGCAGGTGTGGGTGAGTAGAGGGATGGCTAGGCCAGCGATGGGAGTACGGTGGGGCGGTGAGGCCTGCGCGGCAGCACAGCCAGCCACGGGGAGGAGGGAGCAGGCAGTCTCGCCGGTGCTTGTTTGAGCGGCTGGAGCAGGAAGAGCAGAGATTGAAGAAGCACGACGGCCATTCGATGGACATCCAACAGTCACTGCTTGTGCGTCAACCTTTTTTTAGGAAAGCCTCAAATCTGTGGAAAACAGCGTACAACCCATCTGCCATTATTTCTAATAATTTACAGCCCATTTTCTAATTCTTAAGGTTTTATTTGGAGCCCATATTCTTTTTGTTAGCATTACAGCCCATATTGTGGCCACAGTTAAAAAATTATATGAAATTTTGCATATTTCGGTGCGGTCCGAACTGTTTTTAATCCTGAAATTTCGACTCACATTCAAACTGATTTCAAAAATAAATGTATATCAATATATAATCCAACAAATTCTCCATGCATAAAAATTAATGTAATTTAAAATCTTGAAATTAAAAAAAGATATTTGAAACTAATTGCCAGTTTGATGTGTTTTAAAAATGTACAACCCATTTCTCATTACTGATAGGCCATTTTCTCGGCCAGCCGAATGAATCTCTCCTTGTCTTGAAAGATTTGCAGCCCAACAGGACTGACAAAGCGACTTACTTGGCAAATCACAAAAAACTGGGCTGTGGCCGTGGACCCAGCTATCAGCCTCTCCACGTACAGTACTCTTCCAATGGAAGTCGGTCGTTGACCACATTGACCACGCCACGCCGAGAGCACCAAGGCGGTGGACGATGGCGAGGCCTAGGAAGGGGATGACGCGGAGCCGGGGAAGATGCGGCAGTGGATGCCCACACGAAGAGGAGTACGAGGGTTCACTGGTTCGGCTGCGGCGTGAGGCTGCCGTCGCCGCAGAATAACAAGGGGTGTGGGTGAGTAGAGGGATACCCTGGGCCAGCGGTGGGAGTAGTAGGGGGCGGTGAGGCCTCCGCGGCATCACGGCCGACCACGAGAGGCAGGAGCACACGACACGACCGGCGCTGCTTTGGGCGGCTGGAGCAAGAAGACCAGAGGTTGAAGAAGCACTATGGCCGTTGGATGGACATCGTACAGTCACTGGAGCTAGAATCGTTCATATTGACTAAGTTGACAAATCCCTCCGTCCTCGTCAACTTAGTAGGCCCACAAGTCAGCCACCCACTATGGTGGGTCCCAGCTAGCAGGGGTATTCATTTTTTTTTGCGTAATAAGGAGGCACTTCCTTGCGTGCGAAGATATAGCTGGTGGGTCCGACCTGTCAGCGGGGGGAACATTTTTTCGCGAAATTTAGAAGCCCTTCCCACGTACAGTGCACGTACAGTGCGTAATAAGGAGGAACTTATCTTGCGTGGGACCATGGACCTCGTGGGTCCCAGCCATCAGGCTCTCCACGTACAGTCCTCTTCTGATGACTCTTGTATGTTGACCACGCCGCACCGAGCGCACCGAAGCGATGGACGACGGCGAGGCCCCAGACTGGAACGACCCGGAGATGGGGAAGACGCGATAGTGGAGTCGCAGACGGAGAGGAGTGGGAAACTTGACTGGTTCGAGTGCGGGGTGGGCCTACACTCGGCAGAGAATAACAGGAGGTGCGGAGTGGAGGGATGGCTTGGCCATCGGCGAGGCAGCGTTTTGCTGAGGAGCGCAAAACAATGCCGCTGGATGCCAAAGGCTGGAGCAGGCGGTTCCGGCAGCGCTGGGGGAAGAAGACAAGAGATTGAAGAAGAATGCCGGCCATTGGATGTAAATCCAACGCCTTCTTAGGCTTCGACCTACTGGCCCACATGTTAGCCAGTCCATTTGTTTTTTTAGTCCATTTGGTGGGCTGGGTGAAACAATGATGTAGCATCTATGCAGCCCGTTTAAATCTCATTTGCATTTTTCTTGAAATCTGCGGACTTGCTGGGCTGGGTGAAAATATCATGTTGGGCTAGACGGAGAAATGTTATAAAAACATAAACACATGATTGCATGTCAGTAAAATCTTTGCAAGCTTATGTACGCAATCACTAGGAGTTAACTTGCCAAGTTATATATAAACAATTATTATTATTATTTTGTAAGAACTTTCAACTTACAAAATAAAATATCATTTTAATTTGATGAGTTAATAGTACGTGGGGTATTATTATTTTTTAGGCTAGACGTGGGACAGTTGAGTTGGTTCTAGGGGAAAGTACTAGGAGAAAACTCAGTTTACATCGAAAAAGAAAGTGGGAGAAAATTCAGAGACCTGCTGGGTCCACCTGAGGAGGGGAATATGTTGGGAGGAAGAAGATTCAAAGCACGGCAGCCGAGTGAACTAGTTTTTTTACGGACAAGTGAACTAGTTTACATACATAAGCAAATAGCCACTAAAAAAGCAATCAGGTTAATGGGTTCTTAAATGAAATATTTCGGACAAAACAGATAATTACGACACATAGGCTAATGCATGAAACACTCAGATTGTAAAGGTGCTTATAAGCAGATAAAGTACAACATCTAGACCTTCCTAGCACGCTTGATCATGACATTGCGGCTATCCATGTACTCGTCAGTTACGGGAAGCAGACACGCCCTCATGTCCAAGATCTGCCTGTACATGTCGTAGCATGCGTATGCGTCCTTGGCCGCGTAGGTTATGTAGGCTAGATTCAGAGGTACCTCCCACGTGTTCAGGTTGTCTTCTTTCATGTTGGCGTATCAGGGGTCGATGATGGTCTCGGCGGGGTCAACCATGGAGTCCTTCTCCTGCCCGTTGCTGATGATCTTGTATTGCTTCTGGATGTCGACAAGCTTGTTGCACCAGATGGCTGAATCATCGCGTTCTTCCTTATCTCCACCATAGCGAAGGTGCAGTCGGCGCTGCCGATGAAACGGGCGAATGCTCCAGAACCTGGTGCAGCAATAGGACTGAGGCGAGGCAGAGCTTCACCGAGTCCGTATCATTGGTGTACATCACATTCAACTTGGTGCAACCATAGGACTGAACGGCGAACTCAAAGGGGAACTCCTTGCTGAAGTCCATATCCAGTAGGCTCACCCCTCGGATCGCCATTGGAGTCTCTTCGAGTGAACGAGTGTGTAGGCGGTGGCGGCAGTTCGTTTTTCAGCTCTTGGGGAACTGGATTCAACAGTAAGCTGAGTGTGTACAGGCAACAACAGTTACTACCCCTCCCTCGTCCGTTGCATGCCCAACAGAAGATGCACCCTCGGCGCATTGAAACACCTCCATTAAGAAACCTACTCCGGCCACACGTCGGTTCACGAGCAGGTCTGTATTGGTACTGTAATAACAGGAGTTAGTGGTCACTTTACTTAAATTTAATTAGCTTTAATAGAAATTTATACTTAAAACAACCAATGCATTCGCTCGTTCTATCAATGCCAAAGGATCAACATGCACAACAATTAGAATTATTATTCTCAGGACGCACACGGTCAGCACATTTGTCGCACTTTCACAAAGATAATACTACCAAGTTTGAACTGTTTGTTATGGTTGTTGTGCTCTGCATCATCATGCCGTGTTTCCCAGCTTGCAAGATTTAGAACCAACAAATAAGATCCAAATAATAAGTACAACAAAGATGCCTACACATCTCATTGATTCCCAGCTTGCAAGATTCACAACCAACAAATAAGATCCAAATAATAAGTACAACAAAGATGCCTACACATATCATTGATTCCCAGCTTGCAAGATTCAAAACCAACAAATAAGATTCAAATAATAAGTATAACAAAGATGCCTACACATCTCACTGATTCCCAGCTTGCAAGATTCAGAACCAACCCATTAGAGCCTTTTGATAAAGTGAATATCGGGATTAAATCCATCTTGGCTAGCCATGTCATACAATCGAGGAACTTGGCAAATGCTCTTGACCGTCACAACATCTGTAGTTGAGTATTCCTGTTTGCACAGCATGTTTTCACAGCACAAACAAGGAGACATGAGAGCATGATTTCACTTTAATAGTGGCCTCCTTGAACTCAACCTCCAGCTCTACTTGGATGAGGATACCTGGAGTTCCATGATTCAATTCATGCGCTTTTTTCTGCAGTTCACCTGAAATGAAGCAAAGATTGCATCATTCAGCTAGCAAGAAGTACTTGCTCTTGTGAGCTGGCAGGTTCTTCTTTAGTAGTTGCACTAAAATTGAGGAACATTAAGGTTGGTTGTCCGGCTCATGTAAGGTGCAACTATAATTTTCTTATCCTTTTGTGCAGTTCAACTAAAATAAAGTGCCATTGTGGTGACAGTGACGGCTCCATCTTGCAAAGGCTAATAAAATGTTGCACGAGATTACCGACAGAACTTGACGGAGATTTTGGAAACTCCAGTCACCATTTTGTGTAGTTCCACCAAAATTGAGAGATGTTGCCCACGTGACATTTTAGTTGAACTCCACAAGACACTCATTCCAAAAAAAGTGTTTTGTGCAGTTCACCAAAAGGTCACAATAGCAACAAGGTGAAATGGATATCCCTATCTGCACAAAAAGATAGAAAGTAAACAGTTGCTGGTCAATAAGAATATACGAAACATATACAAAATGAAAAGAAGCATCTTAATTATGTTCATGGCAATCATGCAAGGACAAAGCGCTATCGTTGGTACTAGTTTGATGGCTCTCTACCCACCCACCCACCCTCCCACCTCCGGCCTAGGTTTTCCGGCGATCTACTCTTCTAGCCAGTGATTTGTGTTTCTCCTCCGCCCATCTGCTCCGGCGGCTTCTGATCTACAAGTCTATACCCATCTCATATGGGTTCTTCTGGTGGATCAACGTTGGACTTGGATTTTTCAGCGGGCGCCATTTTTGCGGACAAGGTTTTCAATCATTGTGGGAGATCTATTCATTACACGGATGACACGGGCCATTTCATTATGGTGGTGTCTTTTAGTAGACATTTATTCAGTCTTAATGACGATTCTGTGGCGGCTGCCTTGGAATCAGCGATTGGGGGATCTGCGATTGAATTTTTGGTCCAAATCATCAGAGACAAGGTATTCTCCTTTTTGTCTCTTGCAAGCAAGTTGGTCTCTGCATTCTCCAGTTGAGGTCATTTGCGTGCCCACAATTCAAATGCTTTTTTCATCTTTGGGGAAATGGTGGCCCTAATTGGGTCCGTGAATTTAAGATCTGGAAAAAAGAGTGCGATGCTGAATGGATTCTAGTGAGTCCTTCTAAGAAGCGTGCCACTTTGGGGTTGCTAGCGATGCATAAACCTCCTGCTAGATCTTCTTTTAGATCGAGTTCATCTTCGCGAAAGAAGCTTTCTTTTTTCCACGTTCCAGCAATATCCTTCTTGCAAGGGTTATAGGTATCATGCTTCTCAGTCATGTGTTGATACGGTATCGGAGGCCGGCTACGTCGTGCATCCACGTGAAAGATTGATCTTGCCCTCGCCGCCGGCGAATGATCTCCAGTGGACGGTGGCGACGCCACCCATCTCTTTTGGAATGATCAACGTCCCTGCCAGAAGCCACGCCGCTAGTTCCGGATCTACACCCACCCAGTTGGTTCGAATTGAGCATGCACCATCACATGTTTGTGTCACACGTGAACACGTTGCACCAGACTCTCCAGCCCAACATGGATGCATGGCCCAGTTTGGGTCCCCAGCCCAACATGGCTCCATTGCCCACAATGGTTCTGCTGTCTTGGTTGAATCTACCATGGCCCAGCCTCTGGCCCATCAGTCTTAGGATATTTTAGAATTTTCTATTGCCACAGTTGGAATTTGTCCCACGGCTGTTATGGAGAACCATCTTCCGGATATTTCTGAGGAAGCTGCTCAATTTAATGATCTCATTGATGATATTGTGTTCAAGGTTTGGAAATGTCAAAATTGTTTATCGATGCTGCACTACACCAATTCGTGCACCAATCCAATTCGATGTCTTAGATGCTTTCGCCTAGGCCGCCGTGCAAGAGGATGCTCCTACGCTGCGCATTCCCCGACTTACAAGTGGGTCCCACGGGTCAATCCTACTTCCCCGGGCCGGTCAGCTGAGATTTCCTCGCCTGACGCCTCGGTTTCCCTTGCTTCTAGCCATGCTGGGTCTTTGCCAAGTCCCATCGCGCCTGCAACACCATCATCGCCTCCGCCATTGCCTGCTGAGCCATCGCCCATCACACCACCACCACCTACATCGCCAACATCGACCTGCTTAGCAACTTCATCATCTGCTGCGGCTCTGACGCTGCCATCTTCCAAGGCGCTCTCTGCTATGGCTACCTTCGCCCTCGACCCCATGCCTCTCGTGCCGCCGGGGTTCGAGATCATCGATGGTGGTCCGCGGCGGCTGCTGCACACCTTCTTCTCTCCTGCTGTGGCTCCGGATTGTCAGCATGAGGAATACGCCTTTGCCATCGTCGAACCAGCTCCCCTGCCAGAAGAAGTTGCTATCTTCAGAAACATGGTCAGTGACTTTGTCGTTAACAATCTTGGCCGCGCTGTTCTTGATGCTCAGCCATGGATCCAAGGTGTGGGTCTCTTCCATTTCCGTAGTCCTTTTGCTAGGCAGGCCCTGGTTGATCATCCCCCGTATGAGCTGGATAATGACATATTTGTTAGATTCGTGCCGCATGATGAAGGAATCAATTTCAGAGCTATCCAGGGTTTTCGTAGGGGCTGGGTTATGATTGTTGGGATTCCTCTAGATTATCGGCGCACTCAGTATATTGCTGATGCAATCAGTACCTTTGGCCGTTTCCATCACTGGCATCAGGACGACCAATTACTTGTTCGTACCCTGGCATACGTTTCTTTTTCGGCAACGACATTAGTGTCGTGTGATGTGGTCTATCGGGAGTTTGCTGATTTTGGTGGTTCTCGCATTTCTTGGTCTGCTCCGATTTACATCTTCTCTGCTGATTTTGCCGATATCTTGCCACGGGACGAGGATCCGATGCCCTTTGATGGCAACCCTCATCCACTCCCTTGGCATCTGCAGTTTAATAACCATAATTGGGTTATGCCTGAATTTCCTGAGATCGGTTGGGATGAGCTGCCACCTCCTCCCCAGGAGCATGAGCCACACCACCAGGAGGTTCATCAAGATAATCTGAATATGCAGCAGGAGATTGTGGAGGAAAACCAAGTGGATGGGAATCAGTCACAGGAATCTATTATTCTGCAGGTGTCAAATGATTCTGTTAATGATCAGCAGCCTGAGGAGAACTTAGCGATTCTGCAGCATCCTGTTGTCCCGATGCAGCCTCCTCTCCATGTTGGGAAAGTCCTCACTATTTTCGGCCCAGTGATACCGCCAGAGATGCAGTGGCAGCGCTCGTTCTGCAAGTTCATGCCAGCTATCTTCTCTGCTAAGATTCCAAAGTATGTGTTCAAGACTAATCTGTGTTCTCTACTTCTGTCCAAGAGCTCCTGGGATATCTGCTTTGATGGGAACGATGTCAGCTTCTCTTTGCTGCCTGCACCTGATCCAACTCCCTACTTTCCTCGTCAGGTTGCTCCAGTTAAAAGGCATGTTGCTCGGGCGTTTTGCTTTGATGATCTCTCTGAACCTGTCAGTGAGTATTTTGAATTCTCTGCAATACCAGAGGTTAGTACCAAACATGGCCGCAAGCCAAAAGCTGCTAAGGTTACTAAGGTTGTGGTTGACTCTGAGGTGCGCCGCAGTGCACGTCTAAGTGCATTACGGGATGGCTATCATAAATCTCCAAGCAGGGGCCTCAAGCAAGGCAAGAATCAGTGCTCCTTCAAGAAGCGTCGAACAAGCTCAGCTCAGTCGGAGGAGAGAATGTCAGTGCCTCCACCAACGCCACTTTCTGATCTTCAGCGTATTGGAGCACGTCTGCGAATCGCACCAGAGAAGATCTCCAAGGACAAGCTTGAGGCTGATCCTTCTACATCCACCAGCAGCAAGGATTCTGATGTTTAGCTCCACTGGATGGCATAATGGTTTATGGCGTACCTATTTAAATGCCATCTATCTGTTCTTCTGTTTCCTGTTTAGGATATTTCCATCCCGTTTAGTGGGTCAGTGTAGGTCATTGCATGATCTACTTTTGCTACTGCTTTCTATTTTGGTTTGTAATGAATCAGACAGGGTTTAGAGATTGGAAGGAGTTATGTTGGAACGTGTGTGGTCTTAATTCTGAAGCACGACAATTAGCAGTTAAGCAAAAGATTGACGAAAGTGGTTGTTCGGTTGTCTGTCTGCAAGAAATGAAATGCATGCACATTGACCATAGGTTCATTAGGAAATTCTGTCCATGACGTTTTGATAATTTTTCCTATGTACCTTGGGATGGTGCTTCGGCTGGCATGATCGTTATCTAGAATTCTTCTTTCTTTGAAGGAAAATTAATTGAGGCAAGGCATTTTGGTATCATTATGGAATTCCAATCTAAGCATACTTCTGAAATTTGGACTCTCGTGTCAGTTTATGGTCCGTGCCAGGGCCCGACCGGGATGATTTCGTGCAATGGTTATATAATCTTGATATTAACTGTGATGATAATTGGCTGTTATTGGGTGATTTCAATTTCATGCGTTCATTGGAGAACAGAAACCTGCCTGGTGGTAATGTCAGCGATATATTTCTGTTTAATGAAGTAATTGGACACCTGGGTCTCATTGAACTACCAATTAAAGGTCGACAGTTTACCTGGTCGAATATGCAAACTAATCCATTACTGGAACAGATCGATTGATTTTTTTCTTCAGTTGCATGGACCATTGATCATCCTAACACGCTTGTTTTGCCACTTGCACGCATGGCTTCTCATCATGTCCCATGCATTGTCTCGATTGCTACTATGATTCCTAAGGCTAAATTTTTTCTCTTTGAGAATTATTGGATTGACTTGCCTGGTTTCTATGACTGTGTTGCACATGTTTGGAGCAAACCTGTGGCAAGACAATCGGCTGCCCTAAATATTTCCTCTAAATTCAAAGCGCTAAGGTATGCACTCAAGAAATGGCACATGAATTTGTCCACAATTAAAGCATTAATTGCTGACTGCAACAAGGTCATTCTTTATTTTGATGGGCTGGAGGAGATCAGGACTTTGTCAAGGCCTGAGTTTAATTTTAGGCGAATTGTGAAATTGCATTTGGAAGATATTTTTCATTGGCAGTATGTATATTGGAAGCAGCGTTATACTATACGTAAAATTAAAGTTGGCGAGGAAAACTCCAAATTTTTTCATGCCATGGCCACGGAAAGGTATAGGAGAAACACTATCTCTTCACTCAGGAATTCTGATGGTGATGTGGTTTCGGACCACCAACAGCTTGCGAGCAACGTTTTGGTAAGATTTTAATCAAAGAATGGGCAATGCAAAAGGAATTCACATGGGTTTCGATTTGGACACATTAATTGCAAGAGTTGATGGCCTTGAGGATATGTCACAACCCTTCACTGATTCCGAGGTTGATGATGTCATTAAGAACATGCCACCTGACCGTGCCCCTGGTCCCGACGGCTTTTCTGGGTTATTCTTAAAGAGGTGTTGGTCAATTCTCAAGGAGGATTTCATGCAACTTCTCAAGGAATTCTATGAGGGGAAATGTAATTTGGAATGTCTTAATACCTCATTAATTACTCTTATACCAAAGAAGTTAAGCCTTGAAGTTGTCGGAGACTTCTGGCCAATCTCTTTGACCAACACTTGCTTGAAGTTTTTGACAAAGCTGCTTGCTAACCGTCTTCAGAAAGTGATTCTGCGATGCATTCACCGCAATCAATATGGTTTTCTTCGGTATTGTTCCATCCAAGATTGCTTAGCCTGGTGTTTCAAGTATATACATCAATGCAAAGCCTCCAAGCGTCCCATTGTCCTACTCAAGCTGGATTTCATGAAAGCCTTTGATACAATTGAGCATGATCTAATTCTCAAAATTTTGCAGTGCAAGGGTTTTGATTCCAGGTGGACTGGGTGGATCAATTCTATTTTGTCCAGGGGATCTTCTTCGGTGCTTCTCAACGGCGTGCCAGGGAAGCATTTTGTTTGCAGAACGGGAGTGCGTCAAGGGGACCCCCTATCACCGTTGCTCTTTGTGATTGCAGTAGATTTATTGCAGTCTATATTCAATGAGATGTGCACTAGGAACATCCTTTCTCTGCCAATCCCAACCAACTCCAATGATTACCCAATAGTGTAGTACGCTGACGACACATTAATTGTGCTGCCTGCGGTTGATGATCAGCTCATTGCTTTCAGGGAGATGCTTGTATCTTTTGCGGAGTCAACTGGCTTGCGACTTAATTTTAGCAAGTCTTCACTCATTCCCATAAACATGAGTGATGAAGAAGGTGCTAGAGTGGCCTCTTTGCTAGGTTGTGACGTTGTCACAATGCCTTTCACATATCTTGGTTTGCCCATGGGAACTTCTAGGCCCACCATTTATGAGCTGATACCTTTGGTGGATCGCATCGAGCACCGTTTATCTGCCTCTTCATGCTTGCTAAACCAAGGAAGCCGACTGCAACTTCTTCAGTCTGTGTTGTGCTCCATACCTATATATTTTTTGTGCACTTTATCTCTCCCAAAGGGCATTGTACAGCAGCTAGAGAGGATCATGAGGCAGTGCCTGTGGAGAGGTAACACGGATAACCCACGACAATCTTTGGCTGCTTGGGATCTAGTTTGTCGCCCTAAGGATTTTGGAGGTTTGGGTGTTCTTAACTTGACCATCCAAAATGAAGCTTTGCTTATTAAGCATCTATTCAAGTTTTTCAACAGAGTGGACGTGCCTTGGGTATCTTTAATCTGGGACACCTATTATGCATCATCACCACCCAAAGCACCAGGGTCTGTGGTTCATTTTGGTGGCGTGATATAATGCATTTATTCCTAAAATTCTGCAATCTAGCGGTTCCCCAAGTTCATGCTAGTGATACGGTACTCTTTTGGCTTGATCGTTGGCAGCTGGGAAATCGTGTTGTCTTGTTGCAGGACTATTTCCCAAGACTCCATTCCTTTGCTGTGGATGATGCAATCACAGTCAAAGATTTTTTTTGAGCGGCCTGACATCTTGGATCACTTTCATCTGCCACTATCGCAGGAGGCATTTTCAGAGCTCACACAGTTACAAACCCTCCTGCCTTTGATCAATTTGAATGGTGAGATCAAGGACATTTGGAAGTGGCCTTCCAAGTCTGGTGATTACATGGCAAAGATATACTATGATTTTTGCTTCTCACATCTGGTGGTGGATCCTATTTTCAAGTGGATTTGGAAGTGTGCATGCACGCTAAAGATAAAAGTTTTTGGTTGGCTTCTGTTAATGGATCATTTGAACACCAGAGATATGATGCAACGTAGGCAATGGATCATCCAGGATGATACTTGTGTGCTTTGCAATCTTGCTCATCATGAGGATCGGGCTCACCTTTTCTTTGCTTGCAAATTTAGCCAAAGGGTTTGGAACTATCTTGGGATTTCTTGGACTGCTCAACCAAACCAAACCACATATGATATGGCTCAAGCAGCAAGGAAGGATTTTGGACACCCTTTCTTCTCTGAGGTGGTTTTCACTGCTACTTGGAATATTTGGACACAAAGGAATGGGAAAATTTTCAGGAATGAACAACCTTCTTTTAGAGCTTGGAGAAGAAACTTTATACATGACATCTCTCTTCTGTCTCACAGGACTAGATGTAAATATAAAGATAGTTTTGTTTCTTGGATAGCTAACCTTACATAGTTTTCTTTTGTAAGTATTTTCCTCCTTTCTTGTATACTTGTAAAGTTGTAACTAATACTCTTTTATTTATTTAATAAAGGACTGTGAGGTTGTTGCCTTGCAGTAAATAGTCAAAAAAATCATGCAAGGACAGTAGAAAATTTAAAACATCAGCAATGCTTCATGTTACCAGAAGCATTACGATCAACAATGAGATTCCTCAAATATGGGATTACTTCAATGGTGGCATTGCTTGTTTACCAGACACAGTAAATCAACAGCAGCTAAAGAGTTGGTTTAAGGGCATGGGACCGTGGGGACACCAGGACACTCAGCAGCGTAAAGGAGCAACTTACTTATCATACTGGGGAAAACAACAGGAGTGCCATTTGTAACACAGTTTAATTGCATCTTATCACTGGAGGCATTACATTAACAATAACACTGGTTATACATGTCCCTAAGGTAACAGTGTGATCGCTTCATTTTACATGCGCCCTTACATTAACAACAGCAAAAGGTTGGTATAAGGACATGCGACAGTAGACGCATCAGCACAATGTACCTACAAGGAGGCATAAAGTGGTGATGCCGAGTTTGTTCATGCTATGTGAGGGCAGCAAACCTAATCCTGGAGACCTTGTACTATGTGAGGGCAGAAAATCTAATCCTGGAGACCTTTTACTATGTGAGGGCAGCAAATCTAATCCTGGAGACCTTTTACTATGTGAGGGCAGCATATCTAATCCTGAGACCTTTTACTATGTGAGGGCAGCAAATCTAATCCTGAGACCTTTTACTATGTGAGGGCAGCAAATCTAATCCTGGAGACATTTTACTATGTGATGGCAGCAAATCTAATCCTGTACATACTCTGTTGACTTGTCCACCAGCCGCCACTTTCTATCCTTTTTTCAACCAATAATAGATTTGTTCCTTATCTAGTTTGTATTGCGTTTTCCCATTATTTCCCTTTTCAACCAAGAGACCGGTTGGGTATCCGGTCTCTACTACTTTCACCATATTATTTCCTCTTTGAATCAAGTCCTAGATTCATGCTACAACTTTCCCCCCTTTCTTTGCTGTTTGAACAAAGCCCTAGATTCGAATGCATGAAGTATCTTTACCTCTAATAATACTAAAAATTTAGGTGGCTTTGGAAGAGCTGATGGGAGTAGAAAAAGATGCACATGCAGACACGTGGGGAGCTGGGGTAGTAGAGCAAGGCCGCTTTCGAAGAACTTATACCTGAGGGTCGCCGGGATGTCGGCGGCGGCTGGTCGGATCTGCAGACAATACGGTAGGGAGGAAGAAGGGTTGAGGACCTCCCGAGCCAGCGCTGTGTCGGAGAGAACGGCACGGGCAGAGGATCGGGCCCCTCCGGCAGCTGTGGGTTTCCTCCCTCGGCGGTGATGACCGCGTGAATGATGCACCTTTTAGTCCTCTACACACACCGGCCAAAGGGATCCGACCGGATCTGTGACTAGCAGTGAGCAGAGAGAAAATGTCGGTACCGTTGTCTTGTTTATATCCGGACAGGATGAGAGAATGAAGAGAGCAACCCTAGTAAAGCAAGTGCTCAGGCCCCTGCATCCATATATAGTGGAGTGATTATATTTTTTCTCTCCACAACAAGCATTTCAATTTGTGTACGTGGCATTAAAGAAAAGAAACTCTCTATTTAACGAGACTAATGTACGACTCCTACTTACTACTAGTAGTACTATAGTATTGTTCACTTGTGCACCCCGCCCCTCCATTCATTGAACAACCCCACGGGTGAATAAGATACAGTAAGTACTATATTTATGTAGAACGAACAAGCTCAAACTATTTTCGCATAGTTAAAAGTTGAGGGCGGGGCTTTTCCCGGGCAGTACGCTCGGCAGTTTTCGGGTAGGCGGTTTGACAGAGAGGTGAGGAGGGTGAGCGAGTGGGGCTGTGCGATTTGACAACGCGTTACTGCTGGAAAGACTTGTGATATGACCACTCACTATAGTCATGAATTACTGGCGCTCCGACCGGGGTGATGCCCCCCTTCCGTTCCGCGCTCTAATCAGGTGCATGACACGTCGACCCGGATGCTGGCTCTCCCACATGTCGGAGTAGTAAGAAGGAGCAAAGAATGATGTGGTATATACTAGTACTATACTACTCCCTCCGTTCCTAAATATAAGTCTTTGGAGAAATTTCACTATGGAGCACATACGAAGAAAAATGAGTGAATCCACACATAAAATGCATCTATATACATCCGTATGTGGTCCACAGTGAAATATCTACGAAGACTTATATTTAGGAACGGAGGGAGTACTACTCAGGTCGGAGGAGTGCGAACCACAGCAGCCCAGTGAACCAACAGTGCGAACCACGGTAGCCCAGTGAACCAGTAGTAGAAAACAATGTGGTGATATGGCCATAAAAAACAATGTGCTACGGTCCACACTGTAGCATGTACAGTAACACTCCTCTTTGTTTGGATCCCTGAGTTAGAGCTAGTTTGGGTTGAAATAGCCTCAAATTATCGAAACAAGAGGGGTTAGTTTGAGCTAGTTTGCTCTAACCCAGCTAAAAAAACTAGCCCGGTGGAGAGGTTCTAATTGGGTTAGTTATCCTCGGGCCCACTAAAAGAGAACTAAAAAAATCTCCCCTGCCCGCACCAGATCGCTCCCCTCCCTCTCGCACGACTCCTCTCTGTTCCCCATAGGGCCGCTAGCCCAAGCGCCGCTCGCCCTCTCTCTCCTCCAACCGCCCTCTACTTCCGGCCTCCGCCGCCCTACTCCGGCCGCCCTCTCCCTCCGGCCTTCGAAGGTCGCCCTGCTCCCCCTTCACCAATCATTTTTCTCCCTCTGTTGTGCGTGGTGGCAGCACATCTACCAGGGAGGTCGCGAGAGGGGTGAGTTTGTTCGTTCCTTCTCTGTCTCACGGCCATATCATTGATCTTCCTTGCTCCAGCGCTAATTCTGATTTGGAAAAGTAGATCCTGATCAAACTTGGTATAGATTTGTGGTGCACGCATGGAATTGTTTGATGCTGCTTGAGGAGGTAATAAATCTTTCTAGAGGCCCAAAGATTCAGGTCACCTTTCTAGGTATTTCAATTTCAGGCTTGCATTATTTCTAGAGGCCCAAAGATTCAGTTCACCTTTCTAGGTATTTCAATTTCAGGCTTGCATTATTTCTAGAGGCCCAAAGATTCAGTTCACCTTTCTAGGTATTTCAGTTTCAGGCTTGCATTATTTCTAGAGGCCCAAAGATTCAGTTCACCTTTCTAGGTATTTCACTTTCAGGCTTGCATTATCTCTAGAGGCCCAAAGATTCAGTTCACCTTTCTAGGTATTTCAGTTTCAGGCTTGCATTATTTCTAGAGGCCCAAAGATTCAGTTCACCTTTCTAGGTATTTTAGTTACAGGCTTGCATTATTTCTAGAGGCCCAAAGATTAAGTTCCCAGTCAGCGGCAAGCGGCCCTGCTACCCATGTCGGTGTCGACCTCAACTCGCAAGGGCCAACGTCGGAGGGGTTCCCGGGGCTTGGGCTCTACAGAGCCTTCCTCCAGAGCGACGATGGCGAGCTCCTCCCTCGATGCGTGAGGGGCTCCGGGCTCCCTCCCTATCGTGAATGACTTCCGTGATGAGTTAGCTCATTCTTTGTTTCATGAAGTGTTTTTTTATTTTGTGAAGCTTGATTGACGACTTGTATGTTTAAGTGGGATATCTCATTTGTATGGACAAAGTAAAAATTATCATGTTTTGCATGCTGGATTTGTATAGATGGTTCGTTTATGTCAATTGTGAGCGGGAGGAGGCCACAGAAGAGCCGACCACACCAAGAGGGTGCTTGGATCCAAGGGACTTATTTTAGTCTGACTAAAAATAGTCTCTTTAAGAGGCTAAAGTTCCAAGAACCCCTGACTAAAGAGGGGCTAAAACTAGTCTTGAGACTAAAAAAGTTTAGTCAGGGGTACCCCTACTAAAATGTGGATTAGTCCTCTCTCTCCTCATTTAAGTCCTCTCCTTTAACACAGGAGAGTTCTGGATTGGAGGGTTTGGAGGATAATAAATGCTCATTAACTTGATTTTAGTCTCTTTAGTATTTGGATCCAAGCATGGGTGAGGCTAGCAAGTTTTAGTCCCACTACTTTTAGTCATGGAACTAAAACGTATCCAAGCACCCTCCAAATCCGGCAGGAAATAGGGTCCAAAGTAGTCAAATGATTGAGATAGAGCATTTATTGTCAATCTAACCCTGCCATCCATACACCTCTTTGGTTTAGAGTTAGTTCAGGGTTAGAATCTAACTCTAACCTCTAACTGAGTTAGAGTTCTCCTCGTCTCGGTTCATCGCCATCATACTTTCCCCATTCCTGTGTTTAAGTGTCCTGCGAATCAAAGAGGCCCTTTTTTGCAGGAAAAATCAAAGAGGCCCTTAGATTGGTTTAGGTCCGGTCATTTTTTATAAAAGTGTTATGTCCAAAATTTAATGAACGTGCTCCGGTTTCCACGAAAATAATCCGGTTTCATGTAGTAATTCATTCATTTATTTATTCTTCTGTGGGGGGTTTGCATGTAATTCGTGAGGTCTGAAATGTAAAGTACCCCGGCATATGCTCCGAGTCGTGCATGCACTACGACCCAGATGCTCTATGTCCCACATGTCGGCGAATGGGAGCACGTGGAAATAGCCTAGGAGTACATATAGGAGGATAAAAGCGTGAAAAAATATGTACTGTGAAGCATAGCCGCGGTTCGAAAAGGACACCTAAAGTGATGACAGCTATAGGTCGCACGCACCCAACTAGTGGTACTAGAAATACGACTCATTTTTCCCTAAAAAAAGAGGCACGAGTGCTCAGTACTCCTATTCTATAAACACGAGTCCCATCTGACAACAACGTCCGTGCTACAGCTAGCTCTCCTCCCTCGTTTCTCTCTTCTAATTCTAAACTCGGCCGACGCCCGGTGGGCGGGGTGGGTTTGCTCAACTGCGGCCCCACCTCACAGTGAAAACGTTACGACTGGAATAAAAATGCCATATACTCCCTCCGTTCATAAATATAAGCCTTTTTAGATACTATTTCAAATGAAATACAGCATACAGATGTATGTAGACATAGTTTAGAGTGTAGATTCACTCATTTTGCTCCGTATGTAGTAGTCATTTGCTGGAATCTTTAGAAAGACTTATATTTGGGAATGGAGGGAGTACTATACTAATAAAACATTAAGGCCACGAGGCGATGTAGTGCTGGTTACAGGAGGCAAGAAGAAGAGATGCATCCATCGACGACGTCCACCTCCTCGACTCAGGGCGCCGGCCCACCGAACGGCGCCTAAGTAGCAGCGGCTTTCGTGGCTAGGTCGACGTGCTTTTGAACAATGGCGTCCAAAGATTCCAGGCCCTGCAAGAAGGCCAACGTCTTTCTGTCCTCGCTTGCCTTGTAGTGGCCTATGTAGACGATTTCCTCATAGACGTGGATGTGCAGGTCGACGGTTTCTCGCATGGCGAGGCGCTGCGTGATGAGCGCGGCCTCAAGGTGCACATTCTTTGTCGTGACCTCCGGCACCTGCAGGGCCACCAGGGCTTGAAAGAGTTTGTCACCATGGAGGCCGATGAGGGTGGCAGGCAATGAGGAGCCTGGGCGCGCGGGCTGGAGCAGTACGACAAGGTCATCCGCGCGCTTCTTGACGGCGGTGAACTTGCGGATGGAGTTGACCATCATGTCGTCCATGCGAGAGGCGAAGCCGGCGTCGGCGAGGGCTACGATGTCTGCGGTCACCAGCACCATATGGAAACGCTGCGCAGTGTGGGGCCGCAGCTGGCGCCTTGGATGATTTGGCATAGCCGACTGCCGCTCGCGTCCATCGCCTCCATAGGTGCTTGTGTCTTCTGGTCACTTGGTCTTGGATTGGAGTGAGCAGTGTTGCGCAGAGACTTGGGAGTAGATGGATTGGAGTGGTGGGGCGCCTTTATTATATGAGAGTCCAAACTCTGTTGCATTCACATCGTGCTGGCTCTATTCTGCTTCTCCAATTAATTCCCTCTGCATGTAATTGAGGATGCATCATTGACCGTTCAATGTCTCGGGAACCGCTACTCTCTTCCTCCTTGGCATTCAAGCACCTATGGACCCGTCGATGACGAGGTGCCTATGGTGACTTCGTAAATTTCAAGATGATAGTGCATTGCGTGTGTGCGTTCATAGGGGTGAGTGTATGTGTGTGTATATGAGCGATTGCGTTTGTACTGTGTCAAAAAAATGTAAATGCGTATCAAAAAGAGAATAGTCAGTATACTCAATATTGTGCACCTCGGAGAGGAAAACGATAGAACTAGTACGTATTTATTTACAGTGCAGATTCACTCATTTTGCTCCATATGTACTCTGTCTCAGTGTAGTCTAGTCACTTGTTGAAATCTCTAGAAGGGCAAATACTCCTTTTTGGTTTACAGGGCTATACTAGCAAGTAGTTGTACATACTAGTACAATAGTGGGCTCACATAGCAATTTTGGCTCATGCAATGTTTAGTTTGCACTTGGCTCTTCGCCTCTTTGAGAAGACGAACAATGATGTTACTACTACTGCTTCTATAATGTCGAGTCCATTGTTGCATGTCCGTCCATCGCGAGCGGGACGGATAGCTTCTTGTAGAAGTACTACTAAGCAAAAGCCTGTCCTCGTTTGCGAGCAACCGCGCGCATGGGCGAGGGAGAAGGCGTGTAGTAAAATCAAGAATCCTCGTTGTATGAGTTGACGTGACACATCATAGCACTGGCCCCACATGCTTGCCTCTAAACTTGGATGAAAGACCCGCAGTGTACAATATATTTGCTGCAACCTCTAACATTTACCAACCACAAATTCAAATATATGTGGCCATATGCATCGTTCTGATGCAGAGGTCGGGGAGTCCCCCCTTTTCGAAAAAAACAAATTAAAATATATATTCCTGTCTTGACCAGATGAGCGTGCAAACTACAATCACCAGGGTGACAGGTAGAGCCAGAAGACTATTTTAATTTTTTTTAAACTTCAAGACGGCCACATAGCATGGAGCCGACCCGAACGATTTTAAGCTTACATGCACGGTACACACTATCCTAGACTACTCTACACATGAAACTGCCACACGAGCATCCGGGCTGCGCTTGGCTCTTCGCCTCTTTGGGAAGTCGAACAATGATGGAGTACTACTGCACTAGAGGAGTACTATAGTACGCTTCTGGCCATCTGACACCGATTGAACTGTTGCATGTCCACCGCGTGCGGGAGTGAGAGCATGTAGCGAAAGCTTCTCCTAGTCTTGCCAGCCACCATGCTCATGGGCGAGGGAGGGACGCTCCTGCCTTTGCGTGTATGACATGTGGGCCCGACAGGTGGGTGGCCAACCTGTCATACAACCAAAGGCAGGTGCAGTTAAGTCCGCGAGGGAGAGGATAATCAAACTTCTCTTTGATGTACGAGTTGACGCGACACATCAAAGCACTGCACTCCATATATTTCAATAATTTGCAGTTACCGATGCATTAATTACAATGCATGCATGCATGCCGTGACTCTCCTTTTGATACTTGCATGTGTTGATTTAATGCACCTTGAAGTAGTACTCCCTCCGATTCCTTTTACTTTGCGCATAACTTTTTCTTGTTTTTGTCATATTAGTCTGCACGTCCGCATTGGTTTCCATCTGTGCCCCCGCTCGATTAGTTCTGCCCCCATTAATCCCGCCGGTTTCCAAAGCAGAAAATGGCTACAGGCAAACGCATGCAGCGCCGAATGCGGCTTGACCGCGTGGGGAAGCCAACTCAAGTGAAAAGGAAGGAGGACCAGCCAACCATTGCATGCGCATTTACTATTGATATTTATGCAGCTTACTCATGCGCAGGGGCAAATTTGTCCAGAAAACTCAAACTACTGCCTTCCTTGGTATGCGGGAGGAGAGTTACGCGTAGAGTATAAAATATGTGACGGTAAAGCTTTGTAATGCCCCGGCCCAAGCGAGAGATGGTTGTGCATGAGGAGGGCGAGATCATGCAGACGGAACAGGAATCGACGAGGGAGCTCACTAAGGTCTCGATGGACCTCACCGTGCTCCACTGCCCCTTGTGCCTCCACCCCTTGATGCCTCTAGTGTATGAGGTTCGAATACACCTCGTCCATTCGGCTGATTGAGCAAGGTGCAGGTTTCTTGATTGATGTGTTGTTCGATTGATTTCTGCAGTGCAAGGGAGGGCACGTGGCCTGCGCGGACTGCCGCGTCGAGCGCCCCGGGAACCAGCGGCAGTGCCAGAAGTGCGAGCGCGGTGGTGGCTTCGACATGCAGAACACGGTGGTGGACGCTGTCGTTTCGTCGCTGAGGGTGGAGTGCCCGCACGAAGGTTGCAGGATCTACGTCACTTACCACAAGCTCGCCGATATCCAGAGCGTGTGTCCGCTCACGCCCTGCAAGTGCCCCGTGCCTGTCTGCTGCTATGAAGGCCCGCCGCCGGCGCTCTACCACCACATCAGCAATGCGCATCCCATGTCCGTGCACAGGATCCAGTACGGCAAGGTGCTCCAGCTGCAAGTGCCACTGTCGGAGCCACGGCTCTTGCTATTCGTGGAGGAGGACGGCCGCGCGTTTTTCTTGGTCGGCAGCATGCTCGACATCGGTGCGCCTATCGCCATGTCGGTGGTCTGCATCAGAGCGGGGGCGTCCCCACTGCCGCACTACGTGGCCAAGCTGTGGGCGAACGGCCCGCCGGGGGAGCCCAAAGGCACGACCGACGCCGTCAAGGTGGAAATGGAGGTGACAAGCAGCAAGGATCCCGGCGACGTCGACGTGCAGGAGTTGACCTTCTTCACAGTTCCGCCCAAGCTGCTGGCCGGGGCTAAGCTGGTGTTCCTCCACATTCAGATTGACAAGCTCACGTCCTAAATGTTTCTACAGTGCCTTCTATTTGTCTTAGTAATATGCGAATATAGGGATTACCTCGGTCTACTTTAGCTTAAGAAATGGTGGGTTTTGGTGGCGATGCAGCAATTACTTCGACATCAGATCAGTAATTTCCAACAGTCGAACGGATATTTTGTGTCTGTTGGATATAAAGTTCCTTTGGGTAAGAAGTACTAGATAAAAGGAGATGTATGTAGACATATTTTAGTTTTAGATACGTCCCTTTTTATCCATTTTGATGACAAGCACTCCCTCCGTTCCACAATACATGCCTTCCATTTGTCAAAATATAGATATATCTAGACATGTTTTAGTATATAGGTACATCCATGATAGAGCCAGTCGGATGGTTGAGAACACTACAATTCGTAGCTACAGATGCGTGTGTGACTCCCAGATGCAGAAGCCGGGGGTCATCATCCTCCTTTTTGAGAAATAACAGATGCGTGTGTGAGAGGACGAGTGCGTGCGTGCACCTCTTCTCTTCCTGTATAACGTACTAAACTCAGAGTACAAGTTTTTGTGGGTGGCACGATGGTGCGTGCGAGAAGTCCCGAGAGATAGGTTTAATGCGTCTAAAAAAAGACTAGCCTATAGCTCGCCACGCGGCTATTCATGTCGAACGCCCCATTAACCGTAAGAAAAGTATATGACGGTGCCAGTTATTGCATGTACACAGTAGAAAAAGTACATCACGACCGAGAACACGTGCCCACGTAATGCCATTCGGGAATAGTGCCGCACTTCGAAACTAGAACCGTCCATAAATTTTGAGCTTGCGTCTTGTCACATTCCAAATTACTCCACGCTATACTGAATTGCAAACCTGTTCACACCGATTACAACCTAAAAAGTTTCCCACTTAGGAGCGTATTAGTACTCGGTTATAAATACTAGTATGCCAAGATGACTGCACATTCCTCCTCAACTCCTCATCCACAAAAACAAACAAGTCATTCAGCATCCTTCCCTTGCGTCTGCCATGGCCAGCGTGAGTTCTGGGTCGAGAGATTGCCACCAGGGAGAGGCGAGTATGGATGCGGAAGCACGAGAGATGTCCCACCTCACTGCGAAAGCAGCCGACATGTCCCGCCGCACCGAAGTAGCAGCACAGAGGTCCCGCCGCGCCGCTGAAGCAACACGAAGGTCCCGCCGCACTGTCGATGTAGCAGACTGGTCCAGCCGCGCCGCGGAAGCAGCAGAGATGTCCCGCCGTGCCGCGAATGCAGCAGAGATGTCCCGCCGCGCCGCGGCGGCCTAGGAGAATTCTCGCGGGCAGGCGACGGCTGTTATAGGCGCATGCATGCGATCGCCCATAGCCAGATGGATCAGATCTCTGGCTGGGCGAGGTTGTAGGACGACATGAAAGCCTCGTTTGAACAGGCTACCGGCGTCATCCAGCAACTAAGGGAGGGCAATGAGAGGCTCCGGGCCGAGCGCGACCTGCTGAGGGCGAAGATCATTCGAAGTGCAGACCAGCAGGAGGAGACCAGTGCCTTATTGAAGAGGACCGGTGTCATCGTCAAGAAACTTATGGATGAGAATGACATGCTCCGCATCGAGCACCAAAGGCTGGTGGAGGAATCCGTGGATGTTCTCAAGCAGCATCTTGAGGACACGAAAGAGCTCATCGCCGCTCGCCGCGGAGACTAGTTCCCGCGGCCTGCAGCAACGCATCAAGAAAGTAGAGATCAGCGAGCCAGATCCTTGTCTTCCTTCTTCTTTTGCCCTTGTGTATTTCGGGCTTAGCCGCATGTGGCTTTTTTAATTATCTTTCTAATTATGTAAGACAATTAATCGTCCTTATATATTCATCAGTCTTGCTATAAGTCGCAGTAGATGCTATATAGGTCCGTCGGATCTTACATCAAGATCCGTGCTTTCAGATTTTCTTTTTTCTCTCTTAAATCTCAGTCGAGTGAGACATAGCCACGCCATTAAAAAGAGTCTCGGGTGCCATTAATGGAGACCTTGGGAGATAGGTAGACATCAGATGGAGGTCAAAGGGCTCTCCTCCCGGTAAGCACGCGTAGGGGTCTGATCGCACGCCTCTCGTACTCAAATAGCTACCCTGCACGGCGCCTCCTAGCTAATAAAAAATGGGGATGCGTGGCGGCACGTAAATGGTAGTAAATAGAACGCCCACGGTTTCAATAATACTTGTGTTTCCGATTGTAACGTGACAACACTTGTTCCAAAATGATTTTGTTGATTGTTAATGTGTGCGCCTTCGCAAATCGGACATGGCACCAAGCCAAGTTTCATTATTTTCATGTGTGGTTTGGATTTACAGGAATTAAAAAACTAAGTTTCTCAATGTTTCCAGCCCAGCCACGACGCCCAGAATTTTGAATTTCATTCCCATTTCTTGCATGGAACCTAGAAATTTACCCGAGGACACACATGTGATTTTTCAACCAACTTTGGTGCACTGGAACATGTGCTTGTATTTCAAATTTGAATTATGCACACAAAGGTGACACGTTCCCTCTCAGAACCACGAGCCTTCTTGAGAGAAGCTCCGATTTGCAAGAAGCTTATACCCAAATTTGTTCCTATTCGGCCAATTTTTTTTACCACGACATGGTACTACCATGACATGACACCATGCCAAGTATCATGATTTTAAAACCAAGTTTCTCAATGTTCTCGACCGAGCCACGATGCCCAAATGTTTGAATTTTATTCTCATTTTTTGCATGGGACCTAGAAATTCACCCGAGGACACAAATGCGATTTTTCAACCAACTTTGGTGCACGGGAGCATGTGCTTGTAGTTCAAATTTGAATTATGCACATTAAATGACCAAAACTCAATTAATGTGTAAAAAAGGCCAAACGAAGCCGGAATGATTTCCAAAATTTAACAGGGCACTCATGTAGTTCTATGTTGCCTTTGTAAATAAACTCAAGGGGGACAACATATATCATTTCACACTCAAAGGTGGCACGTTCCATCTCAGAACCACAAGCCTTCTTGAGAGAAGTTTCGGTTTGCAAGAAGCTTATACCAAAATCTATTCCTATTCGGCCAATTCTTTTACCACAGCATGGTAGTACCATGACATGACACCCATGCCAAGTTTCATGATTTTCAGACGTGTTTTGGATTTACAAGAATTTAAAAAACAAGTTTCTCAATGTTCTCGTTCGAGCCAAGATGCCCAGATGTTTGAATTTTATTCTCATTTCTTTCATGGGACCTAGAAATTCACCCTAGGACACAAATGTGATTTTTCAACCAACTTTGGTGCACGAGAGCATGTGCTTGTAGTTCAAATTTGACTTATGCACATTAAATGAATAGAAACTCAATTAATGTATAAAAACGACAAAAACGAACCTAGAATAATTCCAAAATTTAACAGGGCACTCATGTAGTTCTATGTTGCCTTTGTTAAGAAACTCAAGGGTGGGGGGGCAGCGTATATCGTTTCACACTCAAAGGTGGCACATTCCCTCTTAGAACCACGAGCTTCCAAATCGCCCCAATTTTTTACCACAACATGTTAGTGCCATGACATGACACCATGCCAAGTTTCTTGATTTCCAGACGAGTTTTGGATTTACATGAATTTAAAATCTAGGTTTCTTGATGTTCTCGGCCGAGTCACGACACCCAGACGTTTGAATTTCATTCTCATTTCTTCCATGGGACCTAGAAATTCAACCAAGGACACACATGTGATTTTTCAACCAACTTTGGTGCAGTGGAGCATGTGCATGCAGTTCATATTTAGATTATGCACTTTAAAAGTCCAGAAACTCAATTAATGTATAAAAAGGCCAAACAAACCCAAAATAATTCCAAAATTTAATAGGGAACTCATATAGTTCTATGTTGCCTCCATAAAGAAAATCAGGGGGAGGCAGCGTATATCGTTTCGCACACAAAGGTGACACGTTCCCTCTCGGAACCACGAGGCTTGTTGAGAGAATCTCCGGTTTTGCAAGAAGCTTATACCAAAACTTGTCCCAATTCAGCCAAAAATTATACATACAAAAACAGGATTTAGATTATCCTGAACATCTTGCTACCTAGACCAATAATGTACTATGATTTGAATTCAACATAAAATGGATACAAATATTTGAATTGGAAAGCGTATGGTACATGTAGTTCTTAATGAAATATGATTACTGCTATATGTATGTTTTTTGTTATCAAGATAATATTTAAATTATTGTATAAATTGATAGCAATCGGATTCAAATAAGGAAAATTGATTCAAATTTAGTCCATATGGTAGACGACAATATATATGTTCACATGGTGGAGTAAAATGTTCATATATGATGGAAGATCAAAATGTACGACTACATCAATTATAAACCGCAAGGTCACCTAACGATATATTCGAATTCAACATAACATGGATTCAAAAATTGAAATTCGAGATCATGACATCTGTAATCATATAAAAAGGGACATTGCTCTTTCTTTGGTGGGAATTGATTTGTTTTTTGTTGTTGTTGAGGGAAGTGCGAATCGATTTGGTACTGTGCAGGGTAATCTTGTTCTCCCGATTTTTTTTACATTTTTCTTGTAGTTTTTTCAATGGCATCTATAGCAATATAGTAAAAGGGGAAATGACTCTCTTGTGTCTTGTATGAATTGTTTTTTACACGTTAAGTTTGTTCTGCCGAACAAGGAATCCACACCTTGTTATCCCGAAATTTTCAAGCTCAAGTATCTTTTGTCTCACCTGCTTTGAAACTCCCGCTTCTTCAACCCGCGCCACGCCTTGTTATCCTGAAGTTTGGACACGTGTGAGAACTCCCTCCTCATCCGAAATCGCTCCCGCAGCCGAGACACGTGAAATCCCCCTTCTACCCCTTAGCCAGAAATGAAGCTCCACATCGCGGTATCAAAACCGGTGGGGGTACGCTGGTAACTCCCCCCTCCCCCTTCGCCCCCCATTCGTACATCGAGGCCGCCAAAACCCGTGAAACCCCACGCTCCTCCGTCAGCCTCCTGACCGCCGCCTAGCCGGAGACTCTTCCCCGACTATGTCGTCCATCGCAACAGCTCGCCGTCCCTCATCCACCGCACCGGATGAGGATCCGTTGTTGATCTCGTCGTCCTGCTGGATCAGCCACCCCGTCCTCCACCTCCAACGAGATGTCCCAATGTTCGGCTCGTCTATCGCGCCACCTCAATCCCCATAGCACCGTCTTGACCTGCCCCGCCAGAACCGCAGCACCCTCACCAATTCCCCCGATGAAGCCGAGGCCAACTCAGCGCCACCAAGGAGGTTCTGCACTCATCGATGCATTTTATCTTTTATTCGATCTCAACGGGCTGCCGGTGCTCGATACCGAGCAGACATGGCGGGTCTCCATCGACGGCGCCGTCGCCGGCCACATCATCCACAGCGTCTCTCCCCCATGTCGTTGCTTCCTCGGTGGTGACTTCCACAACGACACTAGCTGCAGCTGCTCCGGCTCTCGCTCGTGCTGCGGCTCTGTTCTTGTTGTCGGTCGCACTGCTGCACTGCTCCTGCTTTCGTTCGTGCTGCTGCTCTGCTCTTGCTCTCACTTGCGCCGCTGCTGCTGCTGCACGACCTCCGGCAGCTACAGGAGTTGCTGCTTTAGCACTCGCTCGCGGTGCTACTGCACGACTTGCTCTCTGCTAGTACGTTCCCTGCTCAAGCGTGTGCTGATTTAGATCACTGCTTCTCTGCTACTAGTGCTCAAACGCCCTAAACATCTATTGCAATGCTCTGTTACTAGTTCAATCAGTTTTGACAGTAAAATTCAGTTTCGACTGTAAAGTTCATTTTCTTCAGTTAAGTTCAGAATGAACAGTACTTACAGCATCTGTCGGAGCGGCCATGGCGCGGCTGATGCATTTTACATCTAGCACTTTTTGGCGATGTATTTTACATCATCTATTGCAGATGATATTAGGGTCCCACTTCATATTAATGTTGTCTGTCTTGTCATGCTTCAGCCTCGTCGCCGTACACCTTAGAGGAGCTGCTCCAACGACGGAACCATCCATCACAGCGGAGCAGTACCCTCGGCGCCGTTTCCAGAGGCCTCGGATCTTCTTCCCTGCCTCCGACAGTCACACCAGCATCATCACCATCCTCCACGTCCAACCCAATGATGCTAAGGTCCACAAGGCTATGCCAAAGAGGTTATACACTCGTCGCATCAGTTTGTTTCTCCATTCCTCTGTTCTTCCAATTCATGTGAGCCAAACACCCAGGTTGACTGAAATCCTATGTTTCCAAATGCACTGTTTTGCACGTGCATTCCTATCCTATTCCTGTGTTTTTCCTGTCCCTGCGTTTATAGAATCCTCCAATTCTAAGGAGCCCTTACAGATTTACTTCATTTTCAGATAGGCCTCAAAGAAAACTCTGTGTGTTATGTCCTGCTCCTGCCGTGCCGTCATCCACCCCACCTGAGGTGCACCATCGATAGAAGCGTTCACTGCAGTAGAGATCCCCCTGCAGACTTTCTTTCGCCACCTCAGATCATCTTCCCCGTTGCCGGCAGCCACACCAACTGCATTACCATCATCGACTGAGCAAATGAACCTGAGGACTACACAGTTCTGGAAGAGAGGTCGCAGTCTTTCGTGTTTGCTTACGTTATACATCGGTTATTACTACCTGCTACTTTATCATTCAATCTTGAGTTTTGAATTGCCCATGGGTCTCATATCGAGCCACTAACGAATAGTATCTGTCTACTATCTGGTTCATCTGGGGTCTTCTATGTGGTTCATGTTGGGTGGGCAACAAACAATAGATGATCCATTGTCTATCTTTTTAACTGAAGCTATAATCTACCTGCTATCATTAGTTTTGGATCCATCCACTCGTTTGCTACCATCAGTCTTGATTTTTGCATGCACCCCTTAGGCCTTACAAAATCTAACTATTTTTTTATTATGCATGTCAGATATTGTACACAATCGTACTGAACATGTAGAGAAAAAGAGAAGACCGTTGCGTGCGAATATAATGTCATGCAGACGCCGCTCCATGGTGGGCGAAGTGCCCCCCTCCTGCATTTGCAGATTGTATTCCAGAGGAAGATAACTATTCAGATGGAGATTCAGAAGGAGCCGACCACGCCTGTTTACCACCTGATGTGTTTGCTCTAACCTGGCATGCTGATGTTGGTAATATCATGCATATGGTGCCTTGCATTGCTTACATTATACAACTTATATGTCATCGGCTTAGTTTATATTTGCTTTGTGTGAATGCCACCTGTTTGGTTTCTATATCATACTCCCACCATTCCTAAATATTTTTCTTTTTAGAGATTTCAACAAGTGACTACATACGGAACAAAATGAGTGAATCTACACTCTAAAATATGTCTATATACATCCGTATGTGGTAGTCCATTTGAAATCTCTAAAAAGACAAATATTTAGGAAAGGAGGGAGTATATGGGAATTATGCAATGCCATCTTCTTTAGCCAGGCATCATATACGTGAATCATGCAATGCCATCCTGTTTAGCCAGTCATCGTATATGTGAATTGTATCGTGCCATATTTTTTTCCATAATGTATTCCATTTGTCAACAATGTTTATACATTCATCTACTCTTCCTGTGCATCAGCCATTTGAGTCGGTCATGGGAAAATCTGGAGTGAAAACAAGGTCTTCTGAGAAGTCAGTGCTACCTGTCAATGCAGAATTCTTGCTGGTTACAGATAGCTCCTCAGAGGAGGATTCAGAGAGAGATGACTAGTCGTATCCCCCCCCCCCGGGGTGCATGCTCTAACTTGGCTGGGTTATATTGCTCATATCATGCATATGGTGTCTTGCATTGCCACGCCATCTACTTAGATTAGACATGCTTTGTGTGAATGCCTCCTGTTTGCTTTCTATATCAGATATGTGAATTATGCAATGCCATGTTTTTTAGCCAGTTATCATATATGTGAATTATGCACCGCCATGGAGCCAGGCACCATATATGTGAATTATCTCATGCCATATTTTTTTTCATTACGTATTCCATTTGTCAACAATCTGTGTATATTGAACTACTCTTCATGTGTATCAGCCATTTGAGCCGGTTATGGAAAAATCTGGAGTGAAAACAAGGTCTTCAGAGCAGGCAATGGTACCTGTTGAAGCATATATCTCGATGGTTACAGGGAGCTCCTCAAAGGAGGATTTAGAGACAAATGACTAGTCCTATATCCCACCTGAGGTGTATGCTCTAAGTTACAATGTTTATATTTCTCATATGATGCATATGGTGTTTTGCATTCCTTAGTTTAGACATCATATGCACAATATTGAATTCTATCTGCTTAGTTTAGAGATCATACATGCGAGTGCCAGCTGCTTAGTATATGAATCAATTATGTCAATTATATCATGCCATCCTGTATACTTAGACAACATGTATGTGAATTATTTCATCCCAACCTATTTTAGAAAGACATCATATAGTTTTGTCATGTCATCCTGTTTAGGTACTCATCATATGTTGAATTATGCCATTATATCCTGTTAAGTTATCCATCATATATCTCAAACTGTGTCATGCTATCCTGTTTAGTTAGGCATCATATATGTGAAATTGTGTCATGCTGTCCTGTTTGGTTAGACAACATATATGTGAATTACCACATCTATCTATCATACAATGTCTATACGTTCAATTTCTTTTCTTGTTTATCAGCCATTTGAATTGGAGGGGTGATGGCAGTATCTAAGGGAGCAAAAACCTATTCTTCACAAAAGACAGTGCTACCCGTCGATGTAGATAGAACCATGGTTGTACTGGCCCACAAACTAGCCCCACCACACATAATCGAGACTCTTCCAGATTGCACACTTACACCGTTGGGCAGAGAACCAGCTACAACCCATCTAACCGCAACCCCAGCGGATAGTAACCCACTTATAGTTGACGAAGCACCATGTCCACCATAGAGTACCCCCACACGAGCAGTTTGTAAAGCTACTGCAGTGCCCAAAGCATGAAGACCACCACAACTAACCCAAACTCCACATTTAAAGCAGAAGAGCAACTGTTCTCAGGTCAAATTCTGTAGCTATGGTCCATACTCCTTTGCTGTTGCATCACTGTATTTACTCAACCAACTACTTTCGAATTTGAAGGATCCAATTGAAACTCCATTGGTGCAACAGGTATGTTTTAAACCTATTTCTTTAACTGGATTGCTGTTCTAACTTCTTGCTCTATGTTGATTTTAGTTTAAGTTGTATAAACAGTTATGTTCTCATGTGATGCACTTTAGAAGTGCTGCCAATGTTGTGTAGTTTCTCACACTTATATTCTGTCTATGCTGCTGTGTCTTAAAAATATATGAGTTGAACTGTGTCTCTATCTTGATTAGGGAACATAAACTAGAATGATATGGACAATACAATGACCATAGTACATAGATATATGTTTGTTTCATGCTGTTATCCTGTCCACCTTACTACTGAACCGGTTTACCAAAATGAGTTTTGTATACTACAAGCTAAACCTGTGATGTGTCTGCTTGTTTCTCTTGTAGTATGCAAACGGAATATTGGAGACGAGCACCCCACTATGCAATGGTAGAGAAAGTAATGCAGATAAGGTTCAAGATAGTGAGACAACCCTGTTGGTCTCCAACAAAGGTGATAAAAACTATCTTGTAGATAGTGAGAAAACCCCACAGTCCTGCGTTGATGTAGTGTTCGAGTTACTGGCCAGTACCGCTGGCACAAGATCTTCGAACTCGCTGCCTGAGTCACTTCGGCTTCTTCAGTCTCAGCTAGAAGCTGAAAGGCATTAGTCAGCTGTGTTGTGGCAAGAAGCCGAAGGACTGAGGAAGTCCCTGCAGAATTCAGATGCGTACTTTATTGTGCAACAGCAAGCGCTGGAGGATTTAAGCACCAAACAAGAGAAAGTTAATAAGCTTGCTAAGCATCTTGCCAGCATTATGGGTACCCAGGATATTGTTTCTTGAACTCTTCTGAAGTGGTTTCAGTTCTGGACTTGTTTTGCTGCATCATTCATATGCTGCTTTGTTCCCTATATTTGCACTGGTGGCGAACTTTGATGCCCAGTGGATGTAATATGTGTAATAGCCGTGATAGCCTAGCATAAGTTGCTTGATTATTTATTTCCTTGTTGTCTTGTTTATTTGCTTGCTTGTAGTCAGTGCAGTTCTTTTTCTGCGGTTTGCGAGTGGCTGCAATAACCTATTTTTTAAAACTAGGCCACAATAACCATTGGCTAATATTTACTATAGTGACACTGGGCCTCCTACCGGCCGTAGAAACAGTGGGCCTTCTACGGGCCGTAGAAACAGTAGGCCTTCTATGGGCCGTAGAAACAATGGGCCTTCTATGGGCCGTAGAAACAATGGGCCTTCTACGGGCCGTATCATCAATGGGCCTTATACGGGCCATATGATTGATTGGCTAAACATGGGCCAATAACAGGCCGCATTATGGCCGTAAACGGGCTAGAGTTGGAATCGTCCGTTCATGGGCCGACCATAACGGGCCATCGTTAATAGGCCGTATTTGATGACACTATGAAAACGACCCAATGTATTAACGGACCACAAACGGGCTGACTGTAACCACGGGCTGAATTTGGCCCACAAGCAGAAAATGACAGTAACGGGTCGTAAGTAAACGAATGCTGGAAATGAGCCCAAGAATAAATGGGCTTTGAGAAGGCCGAAAGATAACATGGGCTGGAAACGGCCCAACAGAATAACGGGCCGTTAATGGGTATAAAGTGATACACTGTTCATTACGGGCCAGTTTCACCGTCGACCGTTAATGGGTGTAAAGTGATACATTGGTCATTACGGGCCAGTTTCACCACGGGCCGTTAATAGGCCAAGAGTTACATATGGCCTCATATGGGCCGAAAGACGTCATGGGCCATACATGGGCCAGAAGTGAAAACGGGCTGGAATCATATTGGATGGCCCAGATGACGCTACTGGGCCTAATTCGGATAGGGCGTAACGGGCCTTGGGTTAGCGGGCTGTAAATGGGCTATATGCGAACAAGCCGTTAACAGGCTTTCCATGGGCCGGCCCTCCACCTTTTGAACAAGTCAAACGGGCTGGCCTTTTCACAGGAATGGGCCTTTGTTGGGCCGTGCCACGTGTCGACATATCATAGGCGACTTCTGTCCAATGAGTGGATGACATCTGTCCCAATGATGAGCCGACACGTGTTTCCTCTGGCCAATGATGATTTTACACGTGGAAAATCCCCATTGGTCGGGGCTGTTAACGGGTTATCGGATCCAAAACCTGACCCGATAGCTTAATGGCATTCCGTTACTATTGATGCCACGTGTCGGTCACCCTTGACGAAAGCACTTCTATGACGCGCGATTTATCGTCATGGAAGTGGACACTTCCGTGATGATAATTTTGGTAATGTCATGGAACACTTCTACGACAACACAGGTATGACTATCTTGATTCTGTCATAAAATCGTCATGGATGTACATGCATGACAAAAAACACGACCTATTGTGACAAACACGTATCATCACGGAAGTGTATTTTTTTGTAGTGGTAGTAGTGCAAAACAGGAAAATGTAAACTAGCCACTCTCGCTTCCGACACCCTTCTCCTTTACCCTACGGTGACTTCATTAATAAAATATTCCACCTCACTAGGACGTGGTTCCTCGACGCTACCTTCATAAGGTAATTTACAAACCACAAAAAGTCATAGAGCATCATTTCCTTGTACTCATCATATAAGTAAAAGTCTACCATGGGTGGTGATCTCCTAGCATGAAAATGAAAATTTTGCATGAAAGTATTAGTGAGTAGGAGATACTGATCACACTGGTCAAGGAGGAAGTCGGTGATGCCCGCATTCTCAGCCAAATAGTAAAAATCTTCATAAATTCTGGCTGCGTGTAAAAATGCATCACATGGCCATTCACACGGCTGAATCTCCGCGGCACGAGGAAGATTATACTTGGGTTTCTCTTCCTCCTCATTTTCCTTTTCCTTCGAACCCCGGCTCGAGGAGCCCCTCAACAATCTCCTCATCATTTTCTTCCTCTGAAAATTTCTGAAATTTTTAGTAACTCAAAATAAAAGTGAACTAAACTCAACAAAATTGATAGCAACTACAACTACAAGTGCCTAGAGGCTATATCATGCATCAAAACTACTTTGGGCCATATAAATTGACATGCAAGCTCAAGAACAAGGTCACCACATCAGCAAAAAATTGCAATAAATAAAGCACTAGAACAAAAACCAATTGGACCATTGGAGGAGTCACATACCGAAGATCAATCCCCCAAAGCAGTTTTGTGAATGGAGCTTTGAGCAAGGAGATTGAAAATGGAAGCAAAATGAGCAAGAACACGAGTTTGAGCTATGGTGTGATTTTTTTTCTGGAGGAAGAAAGAGAGGATGGGTGCTGGAATAAGTGGAGGGGGCCACATGGAGCCCACAAGGACACGGGGCGCGCCTAGGGGGGTAGGGCGCGCCCTCCACCCTTGTGGCCAGCTGGTGAGGCCCCCTGTTGTGTTTTCAGTGCCAAATATTCTCAAATATTCAATAAAAAACGTACTAAATTTTTAGGGCATTTGGAGAACTTTTATTTTCGGGACATTTTTTTATTTCACGGATAATTCAGAAAACGGACAGAAAATACTATTTTTTCTTTATTTAATCTAATTAGTAGAAAGTAAAAGGTGGGTACAAAGAGTTGTTTTCTAAATTCATCCATGTCATCCTCATCAAAAGGAATCCATTAACAAGGTTGATCAAGTCTTATTAACAAACTTCTTCCGAATGACATGAAACCGGAGAACTTTCGAATAACACTAGGTTACCTCAATGGGGATATACATGTACCCAACAATAAGAATATCATATTTCTTTTTGATAGTAGGAAGAGGAAATTCAAAACCTCCAATAGTAATAGTTGAAAATTTTCCAATAGAGTTGGTACTACGAACTTGAGGTTGTTTCTTTGGAAAGTGCACCGTATGCTCATTACCATTAACATGAAAAGTGACATTGCCTTTCTTGCAGTCTATAACAGGCCTTGTAGTATTTAAAAAGGGTCTACCAAGGATGATCAACTGATACGTCTCCGTCGTATCTACTTTTCCAAACACTTTTGCCCTTGTTTTGGACTCTAACTTGCATGATTTGAATGGAACTAACCCGGACTCACGCTGTTTTCAGCGGAACTGCCATGGTGTTATTTTTGTGCAGAAATAAAAGTTCTCGAAATGACCTGAAAATCTACGGAGCAACTTTTCAGAATTAATAAAAAATACTGGCGAAAGAATCAACGTCAGGGGGCCCACACCCTGTCCACGAGGGTGGGGGTGCGTCCCGTCCCCTAGGGCGCGCCCCCTGCCTCGTGGGCCCCCTGGACATCCACCGACCTCAACTCCAACTCCATATATTCGCTTTCAAGGAGAAAAAAACAGAGAGAAAGATTCATCATGTTTTACGATACGGAGCCGCTGCCAAGCCCTAACCTCTCTCGGGAGGGCTGATCTGGAGTCCGTTCGGGGCACCGGAGAGGGGGATTCGTCACCGTCGTTGTCATCAACCATCCTCCATTACCAATTTCATGATGCTCACCACCGTGCATGAGTAATTCCATCGTAGGCTTGCTGGACGGTGATGGGTTGGATGAGATTTACCATGTAATCAAGTTAGTTTTGTTAGGGTTTGATCCCTAGTATCCACTATGTTCTGAGATTGATGTTGCTATGACTTTGCTATGCTTGATGCTTGTCACTATGGCCCGAGTGCCATGATTTCAGATCTGAACCTATTATGTTTTCATGAATATATGTGAGTTATTGATTCTATCTTGCAAGTCTATAGTCACCTATTATGTGTTATGATCTGACAACCGCGAAGTGACAATAATCGGGATACTTCTCAGTGATGGCCGTAGTTTGAGGAGTTCATGTATTCACTATGTGTTAATGCTTTGGTCTGGTACTCTATTAAAAGGAGGCCTTAATATCCCTTAGTTTCCATTAGGACCCCGCTGCTACGGGAGGGTAGGACAAAAGATGGCATGCAAGTTCTTTTCCATAAGCATGTATGACTATATTCGGAATACATGCCTACATTACACTTATGAACTGGAGCTAGTTCTGTGTCACCCTATGTTATAACTATTACATGAGGAATTGCATCCGACATAATTATCCATCACTGATCCAATGCCTGCGAGCTTTTCACATATTTCTCTTTGCTTAGTTACTTTACCGTTGCTACTGTTACAATTACTACAAAACTGCTACTGTTACTTTTGCCACTGTTACCGTTACTTCCATACTACTTTGCTACTAAATACTTTGCTGCAGATACTAAGTTATCCAGGTGTGGTTGAATTGACAACTCAACTGCTAATACTTGAGAATATTCTTTGGCTTACCTTGTGTCGAATCAATAAATTTGGTTTGAATACTCTACCCCCAAAAACTGTTGTGATCCACTATACTTGTGGGTCATCAAGACTATTTTCTGGCGCCGTTGCTGGGGAGCATAGCTCTATTCTTTGAGTCACTAGAGATTTATATCTGATGATCACTATGAAGAACTTGAAAGACAAAAGAACTAAGATTTATCCCTCAACTACGAGGGGAGGTAAGGAACTGCCATCTAGCTCTGCACTAGATTCTCCTTCTGTTATGAGTAAGCTTGCGACACCTAAACCTGCTTCTGCTATTAATTATTATATGTTGCATGTTATTGATGATGCCACTTCTACTATGCATGATACCTATGATGAAACTACTTCTATGCTTGATACTACTATGCCATTAGGTGAATATCTTGATGAACAACTTGCTAGGGCTAGAGAGAATGAAATTGTTCAAAATGAAATTATTGAAGATAGTGATTGAGGGAGTCCTGGATTAGGGGGTGTCCGGATGGCCGGACTATGACCTTTGGCCGGACTCCCAGACTATGAAGATACAAGATTGAAGACTCCGTCCCGTGTCCGGATGGGACTTTCCTTAGCGTGGAAGGCAAGCTTGGCGATACGATATGAAGATCTCCTCCCATTGTAACCGACTCTGTGTAACCCTAGCCCTCTCCGGTGTCTATATAAACCGGAGAGTTTTAGTCCATAGGACGAACAACAATCATACCATAGGCTAGATTCTAGGGTTTAGCCACTCCGATCTCGTGGTAGATCTACTCTTGTACTACCCATATCATCAATATTAATCAAGCAGGAGTAGGGTTTTACCTCCATCGAGAGGGCCCAAACCTGGGTAAAAACATCGTGTCCCTTGTCTCCTGTTACCATCCGCCTAGACGCACAGTTCGGGACCCCCTACCCGAGATCCGCCGGTTTTGACACCGACACTGGTGCTTTCATTGAGAGTTCCGCTGTGTCGTCACCATCAAGAAGGATGCCGCACCCCGTATTTAAAGATGGCGTCGTTGCTAAAGGAGCTTTGGCTTTGGCTGCCGGCCAAACTCTCTAGCTAGGCAGGTTTTTGATGACCGCCAGTCCGGCCGCCGCACCAACGATGACCTCTCGGGCCATCGAAAGCAATCTTCGCATCAGCTCGGAGCTCGCCGAGCAGTTAGATCCGATGGAGCTCTTCTCCCTGAACGAACTCTTGGATCGCATCGCAGCCCTGGGAGTCGCTACTGATTACGACCAGATTGGGCTTAAACCTGATCAGAGAGAGATTGACTCTCCCCAGATTACCCACCACGTCGAAGTGGTGGAAGAACAATGCGGCGAATCTTCGCTCGCCGTAAGGACCAGATGCGTCCGGATTCCCGATCCCTCCAAGCCGGAAACACGCGGAGGGAAGGATTTCGCCCGAACCCTGAACCTAAAGTCAGGCAGCAGGCCCGATTCATTGAATAATATCCGAGAGAGCAAGCTTCCGAATTCGGAAACTGCTCGGGCCCTGAATCTTACATCGGGCAGGGTTCTGGATTTATTTCCATCCGCCCACCCAACTATACGGGATTTATCCCTAATACGGCAAGAGTCCGCAGAAGCAGTACACCACTACTGGGCCAGATTCCTCCTGGTTATGAACAGGATAAAGGACTGCCGTGAGAAAGAAGCAATTTTACTCTTCATTAACAACTGCACGGACATCGGAATCCTCAACGCCATAAGTCGCCGCGAAATTACACGATTCGCCGACTTGACATCCACAGTACAAAAGTACTGTGCGATTGAAAGCGTTCGGAAAACCGAAGATAAATTCTGGGACAATCCGGCCCCGAATATAACACGAGTCCGAAACAAAAGGGCGCATTATCGCCAGGCATCCGATCCAAATATCAAAAAACAAAAGCCCTCTACAGGGTACGGGACCGTATTGGAAGGATGGCTCAATGGACCCTGTAGAATTCATAATTCAGGGAAAGCCACACCAACGCACAGCCTCAGAGCATGTTGGATACTACGGGAGGTAGCCAGAAGCGGCGAGGAGCTTTTAACTCCAGCACCCGAAGAATACCTCCCCAGTACGGTATCGACAGTCTTCGAGACGTTCACATCAAACAATGCAAGGAAAAGAACGCTCCACAACCTCGCCGAAGTCTACCAAGTAGCAACAATAAACCCATGAAGTGACACGGCTATCACCTTTAATGCCAGTGACGACCCTAAATTCCGGACAGCCCGAGCACCAGCCGCATTGGTCCTCAGTCCGATAGTGGACGGCTTCCGACTTACAAAGGTACTCATGGACGGCGGCAGCGGACTCAACCTCATCTACGAGGAAACCCTGCGAAAAATGGAAGTTGACTGGAGCCGCATTGAGCGAAGCAACACAACTTTTAGGGGAATAATCCCAAGCCAGGAAGCGTGCTGTTTAGGAAAAATAACACTGGATGTGGTGTTCGGCACACCGGACAATTACAGATCCGAGGAGGTCACATTTCAAGTGGCCCCGTTCAGCAGCAGCTACCACGCTCTGCTAGGGCGAGAAGCATTTACAATTTTCCAAGCCATACCCCATTACGGGTACATGAAGCTCAAAATGCTCGGGCCCAACGGAATCATCACTCTCACAAGTGATCCGGACATAGTGCTCCGCGTGGAAAACAAGACAGCCGCACTGTCCCTGGAGGCATTATCTAAGGCCCTAGCGGCCGAGGAATTAATGGCATTGCGCTCCATGGTGGACAAGGACGACATGATACTAGACAAGAGATCCAAGTCCACCTCTTTTAAACCAGCGGACGAAATAGTCAAATTCCAGGTCCATCCAACGGACCCTACAAAAACGGCCTCCATCGGGGCACAATTAAAACCCGATGTAGACGCCGCACTCAGAGACTTTCTGCGAGAAAATTCGGACATTTTTGCCTGGCACCCCTCGGATATGCCAGGAATCCCACGCAGGCTGGCCGAACACAGCCTGAACATCATAAAAGGGTTTAAACCTGTCAAGCAGACCCTACGGCGCTTTTTCGAGCCTAAGAGACAAGCCATGGGAGAGGAGCTAGCAAAACTGCTGGAAGCCGGGTTCATCAGAGACATAAAACATCCAAACTGGCTAGCAAACCTGGTGATGGTACCAAAGAAGGACAAATCCTGGCGCCTATGCGTCGATTTCAAAGACCTAAACAAGGCATGTCCAAAGGACCCTTTCCCACTCCCCCGAATTGATCAAATCATCGACGCCACTGTAGGACACGACTCATTGTGTTTCCTTGATGCATACTCTGGCTACCACCAAATCAAGATGGCAGAGTCAAACCAGGCCGCAACGGCATTCATCACCCCATACGACCCATTCTGCTTCAACACGATGCCCTTCGGGCTCAAAAACGCCGACGCAACATATCAGCGCATGATTCAGACATGTCTGGCCAACCAGATCGGCAAAACAGTCGAAGCATACGTAGATGACGTGGTCGTCAAAACCAAACACGTCGATACTCTAGTAGACGACTTGAGGCTCACGTTCGACAATCTCCGAACATATGACATTAAGCTCAACCCGGAAAAATGCGTTTTTGGCATACCAGCCGGAAAGCTCCTGGGCTTCATCGTATCCGGTAGAGGAATCAAAGCAAACCCAGCCAAGATCTGAGCTCTGTCACAATTAGATACCCCAAAGGACCTCAAACAAATACAAAAACTGACAGGATGCGTGGCGGCTCTAAGCCGCTTTATCTCCCGCTTAGGAGAAAAGGCATTACCCCTCTATCGCCTCCTACGGCGCACCGACCACTTCGAGTGGACGAAGGCCGCCATGGACGGACTCGAAGAAATAAAAGCCATATTGGCAACAAATCCAGTCCTGGCCGCGCCCAACACGGGCGAACCAATGCTATTATACATCGCGGCAACCCATCAAGTGGTAAGCGCGGTGCTCGTCGTCGAACGAGAGGCGGACGGACACAAGTTCCCCCTCCAAAAACCAGTGTACTATGTGTCCATTGTGCTAACTCCATGCAAGTCACGGTACCCGCATTATCAAAAGATAGCATACGCGGTGTTCATGGCATCCCGGAAGCTGCGACACTACTTTCAAGAGTGCTCCATAACAGTGGCATCCGAAGTACCCCTTAACGACATTATAAACAACCGCGATGCAACGGGCCGGATTGCCAAATGGGCCATCGAGCTCCTCCCGTTCGACATAACCTACAAGCCAAGGCGAGCTATTAAGTCGCAGGTTTTGGCCGACTTCATTGCCGAATGGACTGAAGCCGAACTCCCTAAAGAATACGGCGCATACTCCAACTGGATCACGCACTTCGACGGCTCCAAAATGTTGGCTGGCCTGGGGGCTGGCGTCGTTCTGACGTCCCCAACCGGGGACACAGTCCAATACGTACTGCAGATAATGTACATGGATTTGAACAACGCAGCCGAATACGAGGCCCTTTTACATGGCCTCCGAATGGCAGTCTCCATGGGCATTCAGCGCCTAGAGGTCCGCGGGGATTCAAATCTCGCAATATCCCAAATAAATGGAGACTTCGACGCCAAGGACCCGAAAATGGCAGCTTACCGCAATGTCATCTTAAAGATGTCATCTCGGTTTGAGGGGCTCGAATTTCATCACATAGCCCGGGAAAATAACCAAGCAGCAGACGTGCTGGCATGCATCGGCGCCAAGCGCGAGGCCGTCCCTCCCAACATCTTCCTAGAAAGCCATCTATATCATGGGACGGAGAATCCGGAAACGATAGCGCGGACACAACTACACTGCCCCTCACCGAGCATCCTGACACAATTGGCGGCTACGCCAACGAAACAACGTCGTCAGCCCACGAAATAATGGCAGTCATTGCCCCTTGGACAGAGCCATTCCTAGCCTACCTAACTAGGCAGGAACTTCCCGAGGACCAAAACGAGGCCCGCTGCATAGTGCGGCGATCTAAAGCCTACAAAGTCCACGAGGGAGAGCTTTACAAGAAAAGCACAACCGGAGTCCTTCAAAGGTGTATCTCCGATGAAGAAGGACGAGACCTTTTGGCTGAAATCCATGCCGGACTCGGCAGGCACCATGCCGCAGCCCGGGCCCTTGTAAGCAAGGCCTTCCGTACCGGATTTTATTGGCCAACGGCCCGGGCAGACGCTCAGGACTTAGTGCAACGATGCGTTGGTTGCCAGTTATTCGCCAACCAAAGCCACATGCCGCCCACCGCCCTACAAATTATACCCATTACCTGGCCTTTCGCGGTCTGGGGGCTTGACATGGTCGGACCCCTTAAAGGAGGAACCCACAAGCAAAAATACCTACTGGTCATGGTGGACAAATTCACCAAATGGATAGAAGCCAAGCCTGTAAAGACGGCCGAATTCGGACCAGTGATAGACTTCCTTTCCGGGGTTATACACCGTTACGGTGTCCCCCACAGCATCATAACCGACAACGGCACAAACTTCACGGCCGATGAAGTCAAACTTTGGTGCAAAAACATGGGCATCAAGCTCGACTACGCTTCAGTCTATCACCCTCAAACTAACGGTCAAGTCGAACGGGCCAACGGTCTCATTATGAGCGGCATCAAACCCAGACTAGTGCGATCCCTCAAGGAATCTGACACGCACTGGGTAGAGGAGCTTGACTCCGTACTCTGGGGGCTGCGGACCATGCCGAATCGCACTACCAGATTCACACCATTTTTATGGTATACGGCGCAGAGGCGGTACTGCCATGCGACATAATCCATGACTCACCTCAAGTGCGCATGTATGAAGAAAGAGAAGCTGAGCTCGATCGACAGGACAGCTTGGACGCATTGGAAGAGGAGCACGACGTGGCAAAGGCTCATTCCGCATTCTATCAACAGCAGGCTCGAAGATATCAAAGCAGAGAAGTACGGGCCAAAACATATAACGTTGGCGAACTAGTTCTACGCCTGCCGGACAAGAAAAAGGATAAATTAAAGCCCAAATGGGAGGGCCCCTTCATCATCGACTAAGTACTGACCGGCGGAGCGTACCGTCTGCGAGGCGCATCGGACAACCGACTTGAGCCGAACCCATGGAATGCAGCACGCCTACGGAGGTTCTACGCCTAGCACCGGACTCCGTGTTCGTCTCCTTCCCTCGTCCCTTTGTTTATTTTTGTTTTTATTTTTGGCAGTCCGGGATTTTGTTCATTCTCCCCCCTCTTTTTTTTCTCACAAGCCCTTAGGGGCTCGCATGTGCAATATTCGCACGCACCCGACGCGCTACCTGCGCTCACAATACCTGGGGGCTTCTCTACCAAGAAGTTTATATAAAACGGGCCTCATGCCCAAAACATGTGTAATGCTTCCGCATGAACCTTTTATACACCATTATATGCATCGATATGACTTAAGTTTTGGCCAAGCTGGGTTGCCTGGCTCATGTGCTTACCCCTACGTTCCCGTTCGTTCGGCTAGGTGGTAAAGGGAGCACCTTTGCGATTGTTACTGCCGGGTCAGCCGGATGTGTACCTCAGACTGGGTGAAGCCGAAAGCTAGCGTTCTTAAGGGAATATTTGATCGGTGAACTAAAAGATGATCTTTCGTATTTACCTTTTTGCCCCAGATGCTTTTCTGCTCTTTCTGGCAGTTCGGACATGCACTTTAGGGAAAGGAACCCCTAACGGAACTATTCTCTCTGGAAGATGTTTCTTACTAACCATGTAATATAACATAACTAGTTGGGCACTTGTCTGCTAAAGCACTTATGACCCCTACGCCATGTCTCCATGCATGCCCCGGTTCTTACATAACCAAGAGGGTATTCGGACACACTTCGGACTATAGGGTCCAGAGGTTGAAGCGAAAAGGTCCGCAATGACAAACGATCTACAATCCGGCTAGAGGACATTTTTTATGTCATTTTTACATAGTCAACCCGACTCGGCATATTCTTCTTCCATGCCATCTAATAGGCGGTCTAATTTACAGTCCTATTGGGAATACTTTGCAGCCAGCTCCACCTGGCCATATGCCAAGCTGACCGGGATCTCCTTTCCGTCCGAACCTATAGGGCCGACCTCGGCCATGTGGTTTGGGTCAGCCTTCATGTACCGAGTCTTCACCATGGCCCAGGCCTCCCTGGCACCTTGACGGCAAGCCGATATCTTCCATAACCGGAAGCGCTGCCGCACTCCCTCCAGCTTCTTGGCAAGCTCCTCAAGGCCTTCGGGCACGGAGAGGGATGGCCACATAACCTGGACGATGCCTCGCATTGCCTGCCGAACTCGCTCGTGTAGTTGCAACAGCTCGGGAAGAAGGTCTCCCGATGAACCGGGCATTTCCTCTGTCGGACGACCCGTCAGCAGACCTACAGACATAGCTCTGTCAATCGACTTCCTCGCCGAATTCTTTTTTCGCAGATTCGCTCAAGCACTTACTAAAAATGTCGCGTCGAAGTCGCCGATTCTCCTTCACGGCAGAAGACAGCTGAATGCGAACGTCTTTCAGTTCCCCGCCTAGCTGGGTATTAGCGTCTTGAAGCTTGTTCTTCTCTTGCCTCACCCTCGTCAGCATGTTCTCGCTAGCCTTTAGTTGGCGTAGGAGTTGTTGCTGGTCCGGATTTACTCCGACCTCATCTGCATTATTATAGTCAGGGTTGCACGCATGCCGCATTTCAAAATGGAGGTACCTTTCGAGGCACGTATTACCTGCGGGCGTCCCATTGACATTCTCTGAAGTGTCCAATGTGGCCTCAAGCTGAGCCTTGCACTCTTCGAGCTCCTGGGACAATTGCGTGTTCTTCTTTGTAAGACACTGCATAGCACATGATCCTTCAAATAGTTATCTTCACTGTTTCAAGTTTCGGGGGCTACTGACATATATAACCTTCAATTCTACTCACCTGTATGTCTTTCACATACTGCTCCGTGGCTCTGGCTAGACCATTTTGAGTAGCATGGAGATACGCATCTCTTGTATTAAAGGCGTCTAACGCCTCTGGGGAGAAACACGCGTCACGGAGAACAGTCCGGCGACGCCTGTGGTTTAGAGCACTCTCCACCTCTGAATTGGTGGCAGATAGCCCGTCGGCGCCCTCTGTCGGAGGAGCGCCCGAGGCGCGTCCCGTGTCCGCCTCCGATTCCGGACCCGGCCTCGAACCTTGGCCGGCGGACATAGTCCGGCGGGCTCTCTTCTTTCTAATAAAATCATGAGCATTAGTAAGACTCAAGGGCATAAACCCTAGGCGTTAAATCCGCACACCATACCGTTGCACCGGAATCTCGATCTGGTTCGCACTTCTTTTTGGCCCGCCTGGTTTCAGCAGCCCTTGTTGGCTGCCCACTGTGGGCTTGGCCTTCCGCCTCAAGGATTTACCCTGCGAAGCGCTGTTAGTGCACGGCATGCAAGATAAAGCATGAGAATACTGGGACTTCGGTCTTAGTTACCTTGGAAGCTGGAAGTAGTCCGGGGTAGTCGACCGTGATGGCCACTAAGGAGTTATCCTTGCTCAATTGATGAAATACTCCATCAACCAACTCCACACATAAGTCCGGATCTTCTTGGGAGTCCGGATCGAGGGACCGTTCCGGATCCTCGGGTTGTGGAGCAGGGCTGTTTATTTCCTTCACATCCTAGCGCAGCTCCTGCGTTTAAACATTACTAGTCTAAGTACTCAACTACGGGAATTTCGAAGATGGATAGGCAAGTGAAAGTGTCTGCTCACCCAACTAGGAGGATTGTACATAGAGTATCCGCCTTTCGGGTTGACACAGAGGAATTCTTCCTCCTCCCCCTTATACAAAGCGGATAAGATTCTCGTTAAAGTGGCGGCCGAATCTGGCCCCTTGCGACCGCACCGGTAGCATCATCCTCCCCGTTGAAATCCCACATGGGGTGGCCTCTGTATTGAAGCGGCTGCTCCCCTCGCGTGATGCATATGGCCATGACCTTGATCATGGTCAGTCCGGAATGAGCCAACAACCTTATCCGGCTCATCAGGTACAGGACGTCCCTGTTAGCTTCCCTCTGAGGGTTCCGTGGGCGCCAACTCAGGCGCTTCTTCAATGGAGCATTATTGAACTCGGGGAGGCCGATCCGTACAGGGTCTAGCAGGGGGACGTCATCTATGTAAAACCATTCTAAGGGCCAATCTTCGGACGCCCTCTTTGGGGTTCCGGATAGATATCTGGTCCTGGCGATGCGCCATAGTTCGGCTCCGCCCACTTGATAAATAGACCCCTCCTGAGAACAAGGCAGAAGGCAAAACAACCTCTTCCACAACGCGAAATGGGCCTCAACGCCCAAGAACAGCTCGCAGAGGGCCACGAAGCCCGCAATGTGCAGAATGGAGGCGGGCGTGAGGTTGTGTAGCTGGAGGCCGTAGAACTCCAGCAACCCTCGAAGAAACAGATGAATTGGAAATCCGAGTCCGCTCATTAAATAAGGGACTAGGCATACCCGCTCTCCTCAAGAGGGATGGGGGACGCTCTCCGCCTGCTCTCCGCCGCTATAGGTAGCAATCCCGGCTCGAACTGGGACCATATATGCTGGGGGGAGAAGCCCCTTGGACTAAAGCACTACTAGCTCGCTATGCGGGACGGAACACCGCCCCCAATCTCCGGGCTGAGCGCTGGAGGGGCGAGAGGAGGAGCGGCACCGACCGGCCATGGTGAAATGGATCTCTGTCGAAGGCACTATGATGAAATCTCACGGAGGGAAGATGGTGTGAATTGGATCTAAATCCCCGTCTCTTTTATGGGCGGTTCATTAACGCAACCAGGGGGTAACTGAAAAAATCCCCTGGCTTTTCGCATTCGTTTGACACGTGGAAGATGGTCATTATGGGGCACAGAAGTAGAGGAGGGCAGCACGCACTAGAAGCCGGACACTATTGGATGGATACAGAGAATTTGCAGGAGAACCCGCCTTGCAATGCCGAAGACAACTTGCGCGCCGGACTCGTCGTCATTGAAGCCTGGTTCGGGGGCTACTGAGGGAGTCCTGGATTAGGGGGTGTCCGGATGGCCGGACTATGACCTTTGGCCGGACTCCCGGACTATGAAGATACAAGATTGAAGACTCCGTCCTGTGTCCGGATGGGACTTTCCTTGGCGTGGAAGGCAAGCTTGGCGATACGATATGAAGATCTCCTCCCATTGTAACCGACTCTGTGTAACCCTAGCCCTCTCCGGTGTCTATATAAACCGGAGAGTTTTAGTCCGTAGGACGAACAACAATCATACCATAGGCTAGATTCTAGGGTTTAGCCACTCCGATCTCGTGGCAGATCTACTCTTGTACTACCCATATCATCAATATTAATCAAGTAGGAGTAGGGTTTTACCTCCATCGAGAGGGCCCGAACCTGGGTAAAAACATCGTGTCCCTTGTCTCCTGTTACCATCCGCCTAGACGCACAGTTCGGGACCCCCTACCCAAGATCCGCCGGTTTTGACACCGACAGTGATGATGAAGGTTCTCCCCTTAAATATGAATTACCTATTATTCCTTAGGGTTATGTTATGGATGAAGAAACTGCTAGAGATTTTCTTGCTTGCAATGATAGATATGATCTTAAGAAGTTATTAGCTAAACTGAAATAGAAAACTTTGAATGCTAGAATGAAATATGACCCTGCTTTTGCTACTTCACCTATCTTTGTTACTAATAAGGATTATGAATTCTCTGTCGATCCTGAGATAATTACTTTGGTTGAATCTGATCCTTTTTATGGCTATGAATCTAAAACCGTTGTGGCACATCTTACTAAGTTAAATGATATAGTCACCCTGTTCACGAATGATGAGAAATCTTGCTACTATTATATCCTTAAGATATTTCCATTCTCATTAAAGGGTGATGCTAAAACTTAGTTTAATTATCTTGATCCTTGTTGTGTGCGTAGTCCCAGGATATGATCTATTACTTCTCTACTAAATATTTCCCCGCTCATAAGAAACAAGCTGCCTTGAGGTAAATATATAATTTTGTGCAAATTGAAGAAGAGAGTCTCCCACAAGCTTGGGGGAGGCTTCTCCGATTACTCAATGCTTTGCCTGATCATCCTCTTAAGAAAAATGAAATACTTGATATCTTTTATAATGGACTAACCGATGCTTCAAAGGACCACTTGGATAGTTGTGCTGGTTGTGTTTTCAGGGAAAGAACTATTGATCAAGCTGAATTGCTATTGAATAATATGTTGACTAATGAAAATAATTGGGCACTTCCTGAGCCAACTCCTGAGCCAATTACTAAACCAACTTCGAAGAAGAGAGGTGTTCTATTTCTCAGTCCTGAAGATATGCAAGAGGCAAACAAGTCTATGAAAGAAAAAGGTATTAAAGTTGAAGATGTTAAGAATTTACCTCCTGTTGAAGAAATACATGGTCTTAATATACCACCTATTGAAGAAACACATGGTCTTGATAACCCGTCACAGGTAGTAAAGGTAAATTTTCTCTATAGATATGATAAAGTCGAAATCCCGTCTACTAAGTTTCCTAGCCAATGCTTGGATGAATTTGATGACTTTATGGCTAGACAAGAAAATTTCAATGCTTATGTTGGTAGAGAATTAAATAGTAATGCTTACATGATTGGACGCTTGAGTGATTATATGGCTAGAGTTAAAGGTGAACTTAAACTCATTAGTAAAAATATGCTTTTATGGTTACCACTCAAGCAGAACAAGTACTTAAAGCTCAAAGTGATTTGCTCAATGAATTAAATAATAAACTTGATTTTGCTGTTAGAGTGGCTACTAGAACGGGTAAAATGACTTAGGAACCTTGGTATCCTAAAGGCCACCCTAAGAGAATTGATCAAGATTCTCACAGAAATAATGTAGATGCACCTAGTCCTTCTAAAAAGAAGAAAAAGAAAAAATGATAGGACTTTGCCTGCTTCTAGTGAACCTGTAGTAGGCAAACCTGAGAATCCCAATGATATTTCTATTTCTGATGCTGAAACACAATCTGGTGATGAACATGAACCTAGTGATAATGTTAATGATAATGTTCATGTTGATGCTCAACCTAGCAATAATAATGATGTAGAGATTGAACCTGCTGTTGATCTTGATAACCCACAATCAAAGAATCAACGTTATGATAAGAGAGACTTTGTTGCTAGGAAGCACGGTAAAGAAAGAGAACCATGGGTTCAAAAACCCATGCCTTTTCCTCCTAAGCCATCCAAGAAAAAGGATGATCAGGAGTTTGAGCACTTTGCTGAAATGATTAGACCTATCTTCTTACGTATGCGCTTAACTTATATGCTTAAAGTAAATCCTTATGCTAAATACATGAAAGATATCATTACAAATAAAAGAAAGATACCGGAAGCTGAGATTTCCACCATGCTTGCTAATTACACTTTTAAAGGTGGAATACCTAAGAAACTTGGAGATCCAGGAGTACCAACTATACCATGCTCCATTAGAAGAAACTATGTTAAAACTGCTTTATGTGATCTTGGAGCCGGTGTTAGTGTTATGCCTCTCTCTTTATATCATAGACTTGAGTTGAATAAGTTGACATCTACTAAAATATCTTTGCAAATGGCTGATAAATCGACTGCTATACCTGTCGGTATTTGTGAGGATGTGCCAGTTGTGGTTGCAAATGTCACTATCTTAACGGACTTTGTTATTCTTGATATTCCCGAGGACGATAGTATGTAGATTATCCTTGGTAGACCCTTTCTGAATACTGCAGGGGCTGTTATTGATTGCAACAAAGGCAATGTCACTTTTCATGTTAATGGTAATGAGCATACGGTACACTTTCCGAGGAAACAACCTCAAGTTCATAGCATCAATTCTATTGGAAAAATTCCAACTATCAATATTGGAGGTTTCGAATTTCCTCTACCTACTGTCAAGAAGAAATATGATATTCTTATTATTGGGGATGTGCATATCCCCGTTGAGGTAACCTAGTGTTATTCAAAATTTCTCCGGTTCCATGTTATTCGGAATGAGTTTGTTAACAAGACTTGATCAACCTTGTTAGTGGATTCCTTTTAATGAGCATGAGATGGATGAAGTTAGAAGGCACAATGTTCTATACCCTCCTTTTACTTTCTGTTATTTAGATTAAATAAAGTAAAAATAGTATTTTATGTATGTTTTCTGAATTATCCTTGCAATAAAAAAATACCCAAAAATAAAAGTTCTCCAAATGCCCTGCAAATTTAATATGATTTTTTCTGGAATATTTGAGAATATCTGGCACTGAGAACACAGCAGGGGGAGCTGGCACCTGCCACGAGGGTCCAGGGCGCGCCCCCCTGCCTCGTGGACCCACTGTGGCCCCCCTCCACTTATTCCTGCATCCACACACTTCTTCCTCCCAAAAAAATCACCATCCAGCTCAAGCACGAGTTCTAGCTCACTTTGCTGCCATTTTCGATCTCCTTGCTCAAAGCTCCATTCACAAAACTTCTTTTGGGGATTGTTCTTTGGTATGTGACTCCTCCAATGGTCCAATTAGTTTTTGTTCTAGTGCTTTATTCATTGCAAATTTTTGCTGCCTAGGTGACCCTGTTCTTGAGCTTGCATGTCAAATTTATAAGGTCCCAAGTAATTCTAATGCATGATATAGGCTCTAGATACTTGTGGGAATAGTTGCTATCAATTTTATTGAGTTTGATTCACTTTTATTTTGAGTTACTAAAAATTTCAGAAATTTTTCAGAGGAAGAAATATGTCCAGGAAAATGTACCGGGGTGTTTCTTCAAGGAAGAAAGGACCAAGGATTGCAATACGTGAGCACGGCGACGAACCACCAAGGGAAGCTGACGTGCGGCCTTGTGAATGGCCGTCAGAGGAGTTTATGGTCAAAGCAGGCATCAAGGATGAATTTGATGCATATGTGCATAATGCCGATCTTGAGGACTTCATGCAAGATAAGTGTCCTCAATACCACCATTTAACTGGTTCATTCGTGAGAAGGTTTAAATTTACATCTTCGCGTAATTCTCAAAATGTACTGTTTGATATTTATGACAAATCATATACCATGGACCTAGAAGATTTCACTACTGCTTGTAAACTCCTGCAGTGGGGCAGTGTTAATGAACCTCGTAAATCTGAATATAAAGACTTTCTTGCTAGTATCACTGTGGGAGAATCTAGAGAAATAGCACAAGCTACCATAGGGAGCATTCACTTTCCTGCTATACATTATTTTGCTCTCTTCATTGGTAGATGCATTAACGGTAAAGATGAAGCATGTCACATGTGTGTTCCTGATCTTTGTGTTCTCAAGAGTGCTGTATTAGGTGATAAACAATACAACTTGGGGGCAATTGTTGCACGTAGGTTGCATAATAATGGTTTAGTTGGAGACTTGTTTGGAGGGATTTATGCAACCCGTGTGGCTAATTATCTTGGTATACCTGTACATGAAAATTATAGGGAGTTGCCTCCCGCTTATTTAGATTATAATGCCATGGTTAATCATCATTTTCTTGAGAGGAATGAATAATTCCTCCAGTATCGACTAATCTTTGACAGACGTCGCACTGTCCATATTACTCTCCCTGCTCCTGCCCTCTTTGACTATCAGGCAAAAGGAAGATATGTTATAACCAGGGAGGAGGCAAACGAGTACTAGAGGAGGACGGAGGCAGCTCGCCGCCATGCTGCAGCCCCGGAGGCAATGGCTGCTGCATCTCAGTACGACCCTAGTTACAACTTCGGATATCAGCCAGGCTACCCATGGCCATAGACCAACTTAGGACAAAAGCCTAAGCTTGGGGGAGTACGTATTTCTTACCGACATTACATTCATGTTCACACACTCATTCTAGTTGTCGGTGCTCATACTTTTTCACTGTACTATCCATGCTAGTTTAATTTCTTTTTCTAGCTTTCTTCTTGTGTGTTTGATAAACCTTAAGAAAAACCAAAAAAATAGTTATTTTACTTTCCATGCATGTAGTAGTAATTAAAAGAAAACCCAAAAATATTTCTCATTCTTCTTTTGCTTGTTGGGAGCTTTCCCGTGTAAATAGTTTCTTTTCTTTTCATTGGGGTCGAGAGGAGAAGACCATAATGAAAATGCTAAGTGGCTCTCATCTGCATGATTGTTGATTTAACCAAGAGCCGATATTACCTTGTCTTCTCCCTCGAATTGAATGCTTGCAGATTCCAGCTTAGTCCAATGCACATGCACTGTTATTATTATACACACCATTCGGTCGTGCAAGTGAAAGGCAATAATGACGATATATGATGGACTGGTTGAGAAGAGAGAAGCTGGTATGAACTCGACTTCTCTTGTTTTTGTAAATATGATCAGTTCATTGTTCTTGATTTAGCCTATTATGAATAAACATGTTTGCAATGAAAATTAGAGATTATAGTTGGTTATGTCATGCTTAATTAGCTAGGAGCTTATAATGGTTTACCTTGCATGCCAACATGCTATTAAAATGGTTGTGATGTGGTATGATAGGGTGGTATCCTCCTTTGAATGATTCGAGTGATTTGACTTGGCACATATCACGCATGTAATTGAAACAAAATCAACATAGCCTTCACGATATTTATGTTCATGGTGGATTATATCCTACTCATGCTTGCACTCGGTGTTGATTAATTTTAATGCATTTTCATGATTGTTGTCGCTCTCTCAGTTGGTCGCTTCCCAGCCTCTTGCTAGCCTTCACCTGTACTAAGCGGGAATACTTCTTTTGCATCCAAACTCCATAAACCCCAAAGTTATTCCATATGAGTCCACCATACCTTCCTATATGCGGTATCTACTTGCCGTTACAAGTAAATTTGTATGTGCCAAACTCCAAACCTTCAAATGAAATTATGTTTTGCATGCTCTAACAGCTCATGTATCAACTAGGGCTATCTATATCTTCCATGCTAGGCGGGTTATTCTCAAGAGGAGTGGACTCCGCTCCTCATTCACGAGAAAATGGCCGGTCACCGGGATGCCTAGTCCCATGCTCAAATCAAATCAAATCAAAATAATTGCAAACAAAACTCCCCCAGGATTGTTGTTAGTTGGAGGCACCTGTTGTTTCGGGCAAGCCATGGATTGATGATTGTTGGTGGTGGGGGAGTATAAACTTTACCATTCTGTTTGGGAACCGCCTATAATGTGTGTAGCATGAAAGATATCGAGATCTCTTAGTTGTTATGTTGACAATGAAATTATGCCACCCAAAATATTATTTGTCTCTGTTTCAAAATCGAGCTCTGGTACCTCTACAAATCCCTGCTTCCCTCCGCGAAGGGCCTATCTATTTACTTTTATGTTGAGTCATCACCCTCTTATTAAAAAGCACCCGTTGGAGAGCACCGCTGTCATTTGCATGCATTACTATTAGTTTATATTGGGTATGACTATGACTGGATCTCTTTTACCATGAATTACAATGTTTAGTTAGTCCTTGATCTTTAAAGGTGCTCTGCATTTATGTTTTGCAGTCTCAAAAAGGGCTAGCGAGATACAATCTTGTTATATCATATTATGATTGTTTTGAGAAAGTGTTGTCATCCGAGTTTTATTAGTATTGCTCGCTAGTTGATTATGCCATTGATATGAGTGAACATGAGACCTAAGTGTTATTGTGAATATGGTTAGTTCATAATCTTTGCTGAAAACTTGAATGCTGGCTTTACATATTTGCAACAACAAGAGCAAACAGAGTTTGTAAAAGTTTTTCTTTATCACTTTCAGTTTGTCAACTGAATTGCTTGAGGACAAGCAAAGGGTTAAGCTTGGGGGAGTTGATACGTCTTCGTCGTATCTACTTTTCCAAACACTTTTGCCCTTGTTTTGGACTCTAACTTGCATGATTTGAATGGAACTAACCCGAACTGACGTTGTTTTCAGCAGAACTGCCATGGTGTTATTTTTGTGCAGAAATAAAAGTTCTCGGAATGACCTAAAAATCCACGAAGCAACTTTTCAGAATTAATAAAAAATGCTGGCGAAAGAATCAACTTTAGGGGCCCACACCCTGTCCACGAGGGTGGGGGCGCGCACCCTACCTCGTGGGCCCCCTGGACGTCCACCGACCTCAAATCCAACTCCATATATTCGCTTTCGCGGAGAAAAAAACAAGGAGAAAGATTCATCGCGTTTTACAATACAAAGCCGCCGCCAAGCCCTAATCTCTCTCGGGATGGCTGATCTGGAGTCTGTTCGGAGCTCTGGAGAGGGGGATTCGTCGTCGTCATCAACCATCCTCCATCACCAATTTGATGATGCTCACCACCGTGCGTGAGTAATTCCATCGTAGGATTGCTGGACGGTGATGGGTTGGATTAGATTTACCATGTAATCAAGTTAGTTTTGTTAGGGTTTGATCCCTCGTATCCACTATGTTCTGAGATTGATGTTGCTATGACTTTGCTATGCTTGATGCTTGTCACTAGGACCCGAGTGCCATGATTTCAGATCTGAACATATTATGTTTTCATGAATATATGTGAGTTCTTGATCCTATCTTGCAAGTCTATAGTCACCTATTATGTGTTATGATCCGACAACCCCGAAGTGAAAATAATCGGGATACTTCTCGGTGATGGATGTAGTATGAGGAGTTCATGTATTCACTATGTGTTAATGCTTTGGCCCGATACTCTATTAAAAGGAGGCCTTAATATCCCTTAGTTTCCATTAGGACCCCGCTGCTACGGGAGGGTAGGACAAAAGATGTCATGCAAGTTCTTTTCCATAAGCACGTATGACTATATTCGAAATGCATGCCTACATTGCATTGATGAACTGGAGCTAGTTCTATGTCACCCTATGTTATAATTATTACATGAGGAATCGCATCCGACATAATTATCCATCACTGATCCAATGCCTACGAGCTTTTCACATATTGCTCTTTGCTTAGTTACTTTACTGTTGCTACTGTTACAATTACTACAAAACTGCTACTGTTACTTTTTTGCCACTGTTACCGTTACTTCCATACTACTTTGCTACTAAATACTTTGCTGCAGATACTAAGTTATCCAGGTGTAGTTGAATTGACAACTCAACTGCTAATACTTGAGAATATTCTTTGGCTCCCCTTGTGTCGAATCAATAAATTTGGGTTGAATACTCTACCCTCAAAAACTGTTGCGATCCCCTATACTTGTGGGTCATAATCAACATACTGTCGTCCTTGGGGATATCAAGAATAACAAAGTCAGTTAAGATAGTAACGTTTGCAACCACAAGAGGCACATCTTCACAAATACCGATGGGTATAGCAGTTGATTTATCAGCCATTTGCAAAGAGATTTCAGTAGGTGTCAACTTATTCAATTCAAGTCTAGGATATAAAGAGAAAGGCATAACACTAACACCGGCTCCAAGATCACATAAAGCAGTTTTAACATAGTTTCTTTTAATGGAGCATGGTATAGTTGGTACACCTAGATCTCCTCGTTTCTTTGGTATTCCACCCTTAAAAGTATAATTAGCAAGCATGGTGGAAATCTCAGCTTCAGGTATATTTCTTTTATTTGGAACAATATCTTTCATATACTTAGCATAAGGAGGCATTTTAAGCATATCAGTCAAACGCATATGCAAAAAGATAGGTCTAATTATTTCAGCAAAGTGCTCAAAATCCTCATCATCCTTTTTATTGGATGGCTTAGGAGGAAAGGGCATGGGTTTCTGAACCCATGGTTCTCTTTCTTTACCATGCTTCCTAGCAACGAAGTCTCTCTTATCATAACACTGATGCTTTGATTGTGGGTTATCAAGATCAACAGCAGGTTCAATTTCTACATCATTATTATTAGTAGGTTGAGCATCATCATGAACATCATTATTAACATTATCACTAGGTTCATGTTCATCACCAGATTGTGTCTCAGCATCAGAAATAGCAATATCATTGGGATTCTCAGGTGTGTCTATAGTAGGTTCACTAGCATGCAAAGTCCTATCAGTTTTCTTTTTGTTTTTATTAGAAGGACTAGGTGCATCGGCATTAGTTCTCTGAGAATCTTGCTCAACTCTCTTAGGATGACCCTCCGGATACAAAGGTTCCTGAGTCATCTTACCACCTCTAGTCATAACCCTAACAGCATTTTCTTATTATTTAACTCATTAAGCAAATCTTGTGCCTTAAGTACTTATTCTACTTGAGTTGTAACCATGGAAGCATGTTTACTTATAAGCTGAAGACCATTAACAGTTCTACCCATATAATCACCCAAGTGGTCAAGCATGTAAGCATTACGTTTCAGTTGTCTACTAACATAAGCATTGAAACTTTCTTGTTTAACAATAAAATTATCAAACTCAGCCAAGCATTGACTAGCAGACTTATTATGAGAAACATCACCTTCATCAAATCTATGGAGAGAGTTTACCTATACTACCTCTGTCGGGTTATCAAGACCATGTATTTCTTCAATAGGCGGTAAATTCTTAACATCTCCAGCTTTAATACCTTTTTCTTTCATAGATTTCTTTGCCTCTTGCATATCTTCAGGACTGAGAAATAGAATACCCCTTTTCTTCGGAGTTGGCTTAAGTGTTGGTTTAGGAAGTGTCCAATCATTATCATTACTCAAGATATTATTCAATGGCAATTCAGCTTGCTCAATAGTTCTTTCCCTGAAAACACAACCAGCACAACTATCCAGGTGGTCTCTCAAAGCATCGGTTAGTCCATTATAAAAGATATCAAGTATTTCATTTTTCTTGAGAGGATAATCAGCCAAAGCATTAAGTAATTGGAGAAGCCTCCCCCAAGCTTGTGGGAGACTCTCTTCTTCCATTTGCACAAAGTTAAATATTTCCCATAAAGCAGCTTGTTTCTTATGAGCAGGGAAATATTTCTGAGAGAAGTAGTAAATCATATCCTGGGGACTACGCACACATCTAGGAGCAAGAGAATTAAACCATAACTTAGCATCACCCTTTAACGAGAAAGGAAACAACTTAAGAATATATTAATAGCGAAATTTTTCCTCATGGGCAAATAGGGTGGCTATATCATTCAATTTAGTAAGATGTGCCACAACAGTTTCATATTCATAACCATAGAAAGGATCAGATTCACCGAAAGTAATTAACTCAGGATCGACAGAGAATTCATAATCCTTATTAGTAACAAAGATAGGTGAGGTAGCAAAAGCAGAATCATACTTCATTCTAGCATTCAAGGATTTTTCTTTCAACTTATCTAACAGTTTCTTAAGATCCTCCCTATCATTACAAGCAAGGAAGTCTCTAGCAGTTTCTTCATCCATAACATATCCCTCAGGTACAACAGGCAATTTATATCTAGGGGTAGAATCATAATCTTCAGTTTCAATAATATCATCAGTTTCAGTAATTTCATTCTCTCTAACCCTAGCAAGTTGTTCATCAAGAAATTCACCAAGTGGCACAGTATTATCAAGCAGAGAAGTAGTATCATCATAAGCATCATTCATAGCAGAAGTGGCATCATCAATAATATGCGACATATCAAAATCAATAGAAAGTGTAGGTGTCGCAAGTTTACTCAAAATAGAAGGAGAATCAAGTACAGAGCTAGATGGCAGTTCCTTACCTCCCCTCGTAGTTGAGGGGAAAATCTTAGTTCTTTGATCTTTCAAATTCCTCATGATCAACATATATAAATCCCAAGTGACTCAGAGAATAGATCTATGCTCCCCGGCAACGGCGCCAGAAAAAGGTCTTGATAACCCACAAGTATAGGGGATCACAACAGTTTTCGAGGGTAGAGTATTCAACCCAAATTTATTGATTCGACACAAGGGGAGCCAAAGAATATTCTCAAGTATTAGTAGCTGAGTTGTCAATTCAACCACACCTTAAAGACTTAATATCCACAGCAAAATATTTAGTAGCAAAGTAGTATGGAAGTAACGGTAACGGTGGCAAAAGTAACAATAGCAATTTTGTAGCAATCGTAACAGTGACAACGGAAAAGTAATGGAGCAAAGATCAATATGAAACGAGCTCGTAGGCAATGGATCAATGATGGATAATTATGTCGGATGGCATTCATCATGCAACAGTTATAACATAGGGTGACACGGAACTGGCTCCAGTTCATCAATATAATGTAGGCATGTATTTCGAATATAGCTGTAGGTGCTTATGGAAAAGAACTTGCATGACATATTTTGTCCTACCCTCCCGTGGCAGCGGGGTCCTATTGGAAACTAAGGGATATTAAGACCTCATTTTAATATAGAACAGGACCAAAGCATTAGCACTTAGTGAATACATGAACTCCTCAAACTACAGTCATCACCGGGAAGTGTCCCGACTATTGTCACTCCGGGGTTGCCCGATCGTAACACGTAGTAGGTGACTATAACTTGCAAAATAGGATCAAGAACACAAATATATTCATGAAAACATAAAGGGTTCAGATCTGAAATCATGGCACTCGGGCCCTAGTGACAAGCATTAAGCATAGCAAAGTCATAGCAACATCAATCTTAGAACATAGTGGATATTAGGGATCAAACCATAACAAAACTAACTCGATTACATGGTAAATCTCATCCAACCCATCACTGTCCAGCAAGCCTATGATGGGATTACTCACGCACGGCGGTGAGCATCATGAAATTGGTGATGGAGGATGGTTGATGATGACGATGGTGACGATTCCCCCTCTCCGGAGCCCAAAACGGACTCCAGATCTGCCCTCCCGAGGAAGAACAGGGCTTGGCGGCGGCTCCGTATTGTAAAACGTGATGAATCCTTCTCTCTGATTTTTTCCTCCATGAACGTGAATATATGGAGTCGGAGTTGAGGTCGGTGGAGGTCCAGGGGGCCCACAAGGATGGATGGCGCGCCCAGGGGGTGGGCGCGCCCCCCACCCTTGTGGCCAGGGTGTGGGCCCCCTTCAATTGATTCTTTCACCAATATTTTTTATTAATTCAAAAAATCATCTCTGTGAAGTTTCAGGTCATTCCGAGAACTTTTTTTCTGCACAAAAATAACACCATGGCAATTCTGCTGAAAACAGCGTCAGTCCGGGTTAGTTCCTATTCAAATCATGCACGCTAGAGTCCAAAACAAGGGCAGAAGAGTTTGGAAAAGTAGATACGTTGGAGACGTATCAGTTTTGGGCGGTGCAGATGGGCCTGGTGTAGCATCGTGATGCAGTGAAGCTATCGCTGGTGAAGTGGCATCGTCGTCTTCATCAATGACTCTCGCAACAATAGTTGCAGCCGAAGGTGAATACTCTGAATCTTCAATGGAAGGAGTTGGACGCCAACTTGCAGATTGTGGAGGTCTGGAGTCAAACTTGAATCGCTTTGTGAATCCATCTTCGCGAAGATCATCTTCAGAACAGAGCAGTGTGAGGCTCTTCCAGGACCGCCGACAGGCTTCATGCGCAACGAATGAATTCTTGGTAGCCAGATTGTGAATGCGATTTACATCAACAAGAAGACTCTTCATCTGGCGCTTCAGCCAGTCATGATGCCTATCCTGTTTCTTATGAAGTGATACAAGAAGTTCTCTGTCATTGAGGACATGAGAACGCTTCTTTGGCTTTTGAGCAATAGTGTTGGCTGTGTCATCAGTGTTGGCACAATGCGGAAGACATAAATGACCAGCAAGAGGACCATCAGGAGCAGGAGGATTAGGCACATGAATACCTTCAATTGGCTGAGTGAAGATTTGATGTTCAACATTGTATTCATGGAGTGGCTTCTTGGCAGGCTCAGGATAGATGGCTTCATGTGACAAATCAACATCAGGCAGAAAAACAACATGATTGTGCGCTGAAGATTGATAGTTCACAGTTGAGTGATGTTTAATCAAGCGCATGACCCATGGTGCATAGAATTTGAGGCCAAACAGATCAATTCCAGAAGCTGCAAGTTGATGAAGGAAGAAATCTTGAGTGTTAAACCTGATGCCACTGATGATATAGAATATTAATGTCTTCGTGGTTCCTTCAAGCTTGGCATCAGGAGAATTGCTTTTGATAGGCCACATAGTATGCCTTAGAATATGATAGACCGTACGGGGCAGGTACTCGAGGTCATTGACAAAGAACTCCTTGGGATATTCAGCGTCACTTGACAATGGCTTCATCATGCTGAGCATCTGACTCATATTTTGCTCAGGCTTCTGAAAGATGCTGTGCAGTTCATTCTTATATAGGTGACAACCTGGTTCAAATTAAGGATGGCAATTTTACCGGTGGGTACGAGTACCCGCGGATACCATACCAGCATGGGTCGGGTATGGGCACAAATTTTTACGCATGGGTAGTACCCATACCCTACCTGTTAAGTCGTGGGTAGGGCATGGGTATAGCCTTGTACCCGTGGGTATACCCATACCCTACCCGTTTAGACTAACGTGTGGACCTTACCTGTGGAGCTACATCATGTGGAACTTACACAACTAGGCAAGTACTCATCTATTCCCCGTAATTAAGCATCACACCTCGCAATCTCCTCTCCCAAAATCAAGGAGAATGAAATCCCATGAGCCGCCGCTCCCCATTAATCCTGCCATAGCCATACTCATCGATGTGCCTCCGCGAGCATGGAACCGTCGACGTCGCCACCGGCCTCGAAATCCTGCCTCTAGATCCTCCTCCTCCAGCCCTCCCCAACTTTGGGTCGTGGCTTGCCAGCAGTGGGCACGTCGGTGTTGTGGTGGTGACGACTGACGAGCGCACCAGCAAGAGGGCCAAGATGTAATGCCCCGAATTCATTGCACCAGGTGTCCGCCAGTTATTCGCCGTCGTTGCCATGTCATCTGCTTGCGTGTTGCATTTTGCCATGTCATCATCTGCATTTCATCTGCATGTTTTTCAAAGCTTGCATCCATTCGGGTTCCGCCGGTTCTCTCTGTTGTCCGGACCTCTCGCGCGCGCCCGTTGCCCCTCTCAGACCTTGTTTCATGTGCGGGTGTTAAACTTTCTCAGAATGGCCTGAGGTTTGCCAAGCGGCCTTGGTATAGCACCGGTAGACCGCCTGTCAAGTTTTGTGCCATTTGGAGTTCGTTTGATACTCCAACGGTTAACCGGGTAACCGTAAAGCCCCTTTATCTTTGCAGCCCAACACCTCTTCCCACAGCCCACCAAACCCATCTAAACCCCCTCCATGCTCTCCGCCGTTCGATCACAGTCGCGTGGCCGAAAACCGCTCCTCATTTGGACTCTCCTAGCTCCCAGAATCCATATATATGCCCTCCCCCTCCGAAATTCACGGTGCAAACCCTAGCCTTCTTCCACCCCGCACCCCCGGACACATCCGGACCGGGCCGGACATGTCCGTCGCCGCCCCTGCGTCTAATCCCCGCCTGCCACGTCGCCTGTCCGGCTCCCCGCCACCGCTGCGGCCCGCCAGGCCCATCCAGGGCCCGCGCGAGCCCGCGCGCCGCCGCCGCCTGGC
>NC_041383.1:504098869-504106058 GCF_002162155.2 Triticum dicoccoides
CTTCCGCCCCCGCTGCGCCTCAAGCCCCGCCGGTGGCCGCCTCCACCTCGACCGGACCTCGCCTGCCGGAGCTCTCCACCGCGCCGCCGCCCGGATCCGCCGCCCGGCACCCTCGCCGGAGTTCCTCCTCCACTCTGTCCGGATCTACCCTGGGTGGATGAGATCCACCGGGTTCCCGATCCAAACGGGCGCCTCCCCCCTGGACCTCGTCATCCCGCCTCTCGTCGTCCCGTTTTCGTCAGTATAAATTCCACAAAGTCCCCATAATTTTGCATATTCTAGTGCCCACTTTGACCTGCCATAACTTGCTGCATACTGCTCCGTTTCATGCGTGTAATATGTCAAATTGTTTGCCTCGACGAGTACTTCATTCCATTCCATTGCATCATGTTCATTTGAGTCCATCTTGATGCCTGAATCATCGTTGCAAGAGTGCTATATAAAGTTGTCTGCTGTCTGTTAACAGAACATGCTCATTTGTCATTTTTGCCATGTTTGATGTGTGTATACTATGAGGTTAATGTCTACATGTGTTTTGAACTATGTCATGCCATCTTTACAGGGGTGCTTGCCATGTATTTTTGTGATCAATGTGGTGACTAGCACAAGCATGCAAACTAGGCTTCGTGATGTTGCTGATTTTAGTCCCTGTTCTGCTGTTATTTTGATGCCATGTAAACATGTTGCTACAGAGAGATCCATGCTTATCTTGAGATACTTCAGTAAGGATGTTTTGAACATATGGTTATGCTCTATCCATTCATGACCCTGTTTGCAATTATGGATTAGTCTAGCATGTCATTTTCGTGCTCTACTTTTGCTACAAAATGTTTCCTGGCAGATTGTTTACATGTTATTCAATTTTGCCAAGGTTGTTGTAGTTGATCCTTGCATGCTATGGACTTGTTCTTGCCTTGGTTTGTTTCATAAACATGTCTTCTTGCTGATGCTATGCTTATCTTGTCATGCAATGACTTGTGGTGAGTGAATCAAGCTTGTTAAGTAGGGTACTTGTTGTTACTGTTTTGCTAGGCTGAATCTGTTATTTCGTGATGCTATATAAACCTGCTGCTACAAGTCATTCTATGCATAATCTAGAGATGTTCACTTAGGGTGTTTTGTTCTACATGTTATGCTCTATCCATCCGTGCCCCTGGTTGCAATTATAGCCTACTGTAGCTTGTTGTAATCTTGCTCCAAAGTTGCTAAATAATGTTGCTGTCAGCCTGTTAACATTAAGTTCAGTTGTTGCCATGATTGTTTTTAGTGATCCATGTACCCTATGAACTTGCTCTTGCCATGCTTAGCTTCATAAACATGCCTTATTACTGTTGGTTGCCTTGCCATGCCATGTATTGCTCTGTGGTGAGTGGTACAAGCTCACCAACATGCCTACTTATCGTTGTTTCTGCCATGTATGAATCTGTATTATAACTTGCTATGTTTATATGGGTGCCATCATATCTTCTGATCCTTTTTGGCTCATGGTCAGTAAAGGACTTTTGTTCTATGAATTTATTAGTATCATGCCACGCCTTTGTTTGCCATGATAAGTTCATGTAACATGTTGTTTGATAGCTCTAAACATTGCAACCTGATGTTATTTCTGCGAAATCTGAAACTGTTATTATTTGCAATCTTGCCATGTGTGTTTGAGCATGTTCTAATGATTTTTGGAGATAGCTCAGTGTTCATGTTTTGTTATGCTTTACCTGTACATAATGCCATGCCTTTTGTTTTCATATTGTGGTACTGTAGCATGTTGTTTTGGTGCTTGCAATATGCCTAGTTGCTGTTTTGGACAGATTATTGCTATAACTTGTTTCATGTGTGTGTGTTGAACCGTTGCTCCGTTTTGAGTGTGCTCTATATGAAACTTGCTTGTTTTTTCATGTAGTTTCATATTATCATGTTGCATCCATGTTTTGAGGTGTTTTCTTGATGTTTGTATGCATTTTGCATCAATGTCATGCTTAACTTGTTTTGCTCATATCTTCTAGGCCGTAGCTCCGAACTAAATGAACTTTATATGTAACTTGACTAGAATCTCGTGTAGATGATCCGTGTGCATCTTAACTTGCTGTTTAACAACTTGAACATAAGGTTTATTCAGATCTGGACCAATTTCGAAATATGCATATGAGGACTTACCGGAATTGTTATATGTTGTTCCCGGCCTCATTTAAACTTGCCTTGATGTGTTGCTCTTGTTTGCATCATCTCTTGCCATGAGTAGCTTCATGTAGCTTTCTCATGCATCATACTTGGTTGAGCATCATGTCTTGTTTATGTGTGGTGTGTTTACTATGTTGTGTACTTCTTGTCGATAGTTCCCGTTTCGTTGCGATCGTGAGGATTCGTTCGTCTACGCTCGGTTCGTCTTCATGGCTTCATCTTCTTCATGGACTCGTTCTTCTTCATAGCGGGATTTCAGGCAAGATGACCGCTACCCTGGATCTCACTACTATCATTGCTATGCTAGTTGCTTCGTTCTATCGCTTTGCTGTGCTACCTATCTATTGCTCTTCAAGCCTCCCAAATTGCCATGTCAACCTCTAACCTTTTCACCCTTCCTAGCAAACCGTTGTTTGGCTATGTTACCTCTTTTGCTCAGCCCCTCTTATAGCATTGCTAGTTGCAGGTGAAGTTGAAGATTGCTCCATGCGGGACAGGATTATGTTGGGATATCACAATATCTCTTATTTAATTAATGCATCTATATACTTGGTAAAGGGTGGAAGACTCGGCCTTATGCCTGGTGTTTTATTCCACTCTTGCCGCCCTAGTTTCCGTCATACCGGTGTTATGTTCCCGGATTTTGCGTTCCTTACGCGGTTGGGTGATTTATGGGACCCCCTTGACAGTTCGCTTTGAATAAAACTCCTCCAGCAAGGCCCAACCTTGGTTTTACATTTGCCTCACCTAGCCCTTTTTCCCTTGGGAGTCGCGCTCTCGAGGGTCATCTTTATTTTATCCCCCCCCCAGGCCAGTGCTCGTCGTGAGTGTTGGTCCAACCTGTCAGCCGCCGGTGGCCACCAGGGGCAACTCTGGGCTGGCCTACCGGAAGTTTGGACAATCCGGTGTGCCCTGAGAACGAGATATGTGCAGCTCCTATCAGGATTTGTCGGCACATTCGGGCGGCTTTGCTGGTCTTGTTTTACCATTGTCGAAATGTCTTGTAAACCGGGATTCCGAGTCTGATCGGGTCTGGTATATCCTTCGTTGATCGCGAGAGCTTATCATGGGCTAAGTTGGGACACCCCTGTGGGGTATAATCTTTCAAAAGTCGTGCCTGCGGTTATAGGCGGATGGGAATTTCTTAGTGTCCGGTTGTAGATAACTTGACACCAGATCCGAATTAAAACGCAACAACCGCGTGTGTAGCTGTGATGGTCTCTTTTCGGCGGAGTCCGGGAAGTGAACATGGTTTTGGGTTATGTTTGACGTAAGTAGGAGTTCAAGATCACTTCTTGATCATTGCTAGCTTCACGACCGTTCCATTTGCTCTCTTCTCGCTCTTATTTGCGTATGTTAGCCACCATATCATGCTTAGTCGCTGCTGCAACCTCACCACTTTACCCCTTCCTTTCCCTTTAAGCTTTGCTAGTCTTGATACCCATGGTAATGGGATTGCTGAGTCCTTGTGGCTCACAGATTACTACAACAATAGTTGCAGGTACAGGTTATGCGATGTTCATGACGCGAGAGCGATGTTTGCTTGTTTTGGAGTTCTTCTTCTGCTTCTTCTTCGATCAGGGGATAGGTTCCAGGTCGGCAGCCTGGGCTAGCAGGGTGGATGTCGTTTGAGTTTCTGTTTGTGTTTCATCCGTAGTCGGATGTTGATCTTATGTATGATGTATTGATGTATTCTCGTAGCATTGTATGCCCCTTGTATGTATCCCCATCTATTATGTAATGTTGATGTAATGATATCCACCTTGCAAAAGCGTCTTCAAGATGCGCTTCTATCCTTGGAGGGACCTTCGAGTTCCTTTAGGATAGGGTCGCGTCTTGGGTGTGACAATTTGGTATCAGATCCTCGACCGACCTTAGGAGCCCCCTTGATTGATCATGTAGTTTGGCCGTTGTTGAGTCTAGAAGAAAACTATTTTCAGAGTCTAGTTATATCGGAGAGTAGGAATTTTTTTTACTCCTCAGCCCCTTCGTCGCTCTGGTGAGGAATCTTGACGTAGGTGTTTTGAATTATTTCTCTTCCCCTTAAAATTTTATTTAGGATTACGCGGTTAGTTTTTCGTTCATTGGTTCTCAGCTCTTTTATCCGGTGCATTTCTCGTCAAGTTGACTCGAGCCTCTTCATCTTTGCGTTCAATCCTCAGTTGTTTTCTTTTTCCCACCCGCCCACCCTTTTCATCTCGCAACCGGAGTCCCTAATCGAGTATCCATCCTACTCGTGTGAAGTCTTTGTTTCTTTCCTCAATGATTTCAACCGGTGTTTTCTCTTCAAGATATTCGTCGATTCCCCGTCCAAGTTGCCTTCTTTTACCGCTCTCCCACCCTCTTCTTCCTGGAGCCTGAGTCTCTTCCGAGCATCAATTTCATTCGTGCGGGTCCTCTTCAGTTTTTCCTCAATTATTTCAACCGGTGAATTCTCGTCTCGTTTGACATTCGTCTTCTCTTTTCCGGTGGATTCAATTCAAGTTTTTTTCGGGTTGATCGTATTCTTTTCCTTGGATCAAGTGTTCTCCTTGCTCGTTCGCCTCTCGCCATTTCATCCTTCCGGAGTGCTCAAGACATCTCAGGAGATTCGTCTATGTTCCAATTAATTCGAGGTTGTCACCTCATTCAAATATTTCAATTGTTCTGGTGCTTCATCTATCTGTTCATCATCCCTTTCCAACGGTGTTTTTCTCTCTAGCGGGCCCTAACCCACAGGTCTTTTCCCGGGATCTTACCTGACTCTTCTAATTTCCCGGAGCTATTCTCAAATACGTTTTGAAGTTTGACGTAAGTATGAATTTCAGCAGTCAGATGCTTTTCCAAGATCAATTTCAAATTCTTTTCATTGTTAGCTCAACATCTTCGCTTTTCATTCTCCCGGAGTATCTCAATAATTTTGGTGGTGTTTCTCATCGTCATTTGAAGATCGAAGAAGAGTTCCTCTTAAATCTTGTCCGTTCTCTCGAAGTTTCGTGGTTCTAGTTTCATGCTATCGTCTCGAATTATTCCATTCGTCAGATATTCTTTTCTTACCCATCCGGAGTATGTCAGGAGTTGTTTTCCGTTTCTTTCACCGAAGGCCAACATTCCAGAAGAATTCTTCGTCCTCACATTACAGCTACCTTATCCAATTATCCTGGTGTTTCGTTCAAGTGTTCTATAGTCAGCTCATTATCTCTTCGTTTTTGTGCATCTAAATCCCCTCTAGCTTATTTGTTCTTCTTATTCTTCCCGGTGATTCATTCTCTTTCATCAGTCATTTTCGAATTCTTACGGTGGTTCCGTCAGACTCCTTTTCCTTTGTTATCATATTAATCCATCCGTTCTTTCGAATCCTACCGGTGGTTCATGAAGACTTTCTCAAGTTTTGCGCCATATTTCCCCTTAATCCTTTTCAAGAAGAATAAGTAGTATGCAAAATCCATTGCTTGTCATCAATTTAATTTGATGAAGGATAAGCATACAATAAATCTTATTCTTATTGCATCCAAGTGATTAATCCCTTCCTTCGGAGTTTGTTCTTGATGAATAAATTCTAGTTCCAAGTGTTTTCATCTTTTCTTTTCTGGAGTTCAAATTTTCTCAGTCATTTTGTCGGAACCCCCATATAAATCACCGCAAGGTTTAATCTTATTCTTTCATCCTTCATTCTATCTCATCATTCTTTTGTCGCCGGAGTTCTTCGTGGTGGTTCTTCAGGATTTAATTCATTCTCCAAAGAGTTCATCAAGATTCTTGTTGGTAGAGTTCAAGTATCCTTCTTCTCGCGTCTCGAAGTGCAATTAATTCTCCGTATTCTTTTGAAGTGGAGTTTTGCATTTCTTCATTCTTCTTAGCTATCCAATCATTTCCGTTTGTGGCTGGTTATCACCTCATAATCCTGAGATGTTACCTATAAGACTACAACAAGCTTATTCTTTCGTTGTTGATTTTCTCAACAACTCCGTTCAACCCTTCCTTCTAAGTTCTTTTCATTCAACTCTTTAAATTCTTTCTGGAGGTTTTGTGTCATGTCTTCATCAAGGATCATTTCATCCTCTCTAGCTCGTGTTCTATTCCTTCCATCTTCAGTCAGAGTTCTACCTAAATCGTTTCAGTCTTATTCGCTTCTTATCTCGTTCTAACAGGAGTTGTTTCATAGTCTATCTGATTCCGTGAGCTTTTGATTCTCATCATTCTCGTTGTTCCTCTATTCTTCTCGAGTGCTCTCGATTCTTTGCTTCTTCTCTTGAGTTCTTGTTACACCTCATCCCTTTTCCCTTCCGTCTCGGTCCTAAGATCTCGGGACGAGATCTCTTGTTAGTGGAGGAGTGTTGTAACGCCCCGGATTCGTTGCGCCAGGTGTACGCCAGTTATTCGCCATCGTTGCTATGTCATCTGCTTGCGTGTTGCATTTTTCCATGTCATCATCTGCATTTCATCTGCATGTTTTTCAAAACTTGCATCCGTTCGGGTTCCGCCGGTTCTCTCCGTTGTCCGTTCGGAGTCCGGACCTCTCGCGCGCGCCCGTCGCCCCTCTTAGACCTTGTTTCATGTGCGGGTGTTAAACTTTCTCGGAATGGCCCGAGGTTTGCCAAGCAGCCTTGGTATAGCACCGGTAGACCGCCTGTCAAGTTTTGTGCCATTTGGAGTTCGTTTGATACTCCATTGGTTAACCGGGTAACCATAAAGCCCCTTTCTCTTTGCAGCCCAACACCTCTTCCCACAGCCCACCAAACCCGTCTAAACCCCCTCCATGCTCTCCGCCGTTCGATCACGATCGCGTGGCTGAAAACCGCTCCTCATTTGGACTCTCCTAGCTCCCAGAATCTATATATATGTCCTCCCCCTCCGAAATTCACGGTGCAAACCCTAGCCTTCTTCCACCCCGCGCCCCCGGACACATCCGGACCGGGCCGGACATGTCCGCCACCGCCCCTGCATCCAATCCCCGCCTGCCACGTCGCCTGTCTGGCTCCCCGCCACCGCCGCGGCCCGCCAGGCCCATCCAGGGCCCGCGCAAGCCCGCGCG
>NC_041383.1:504106573-504116706 GCF_002162155.2 Triticum dicoccoides
GTCGCGCAGCGCCCCGCCGCCGGTCGCCTTCCGCCCCCGCCGCGCCTCAAGCCCCGTCGGTGGCCGCCTCCACCTCGACCGGACCTCGCCTGCCGAAGCTCTCCACCGCGCCGCCGCCCGGATCCGCCGGCCGGCATCCTCGCCGGAGTTCCTCCTCCACTCCGGCCGGATCTACCCCGGGTGGATGAGATCCACCGGGTTCCCGATCCAAACGGGCGCCTCCCCCCTGGACCTCGTCATCCCGCCTCTCGTCGTCCCGTTTTCGTCGGTATAAATTCCACTAAGTCCGCGTAATTTTGCATATTCTGGTGCCCCCTTTGACCTGCCATAACTTGCTGCATACTGCTCCGTTTCGTGCGTGTAATATGTCAAATTGTTCGCCTCGACGAGTAATTCATTTCATTCCATTGCATCATGTTCATTTGAGTCCATCCTGATGCCTGAATCATCGTTCCAAGTGTGCTATATAATGTTGTCTGCTGTCTGTTAACAGAACATGCTCATTTGTCATTTTTGCCATGTTTGATGTGTGTATCCTATGAGGTTGATGTCTACATGTGTTTTGAATTATGTCATGCCATCTTTACAAGGGTTCTTGCCATGTATTTTTGTGACCAATGTGGTGACTAGAACAAGCATGCAAACGAGGCTTCGTGATGTTGCTGATTTTAGTCCCTGTTCTGCAGTTATTTTGATGCCATGTAAACATGTTGCTACAGATAGATCAATGCTTATTTTGAGATACTTCAGTAAGGATGTTTTGAACATATGGTTATGCTATATCCATTCATGAGCTTGTTTGCAATTATGGATTAGTCTAGCATGTCATTTCCGTGCTCTACTTTTGCTACAAAATGTTTCCTGGCAGATTGTTTACATGTTATTCAAGTTTGCCAAGGTTGTTGTAGTTGATCCTTGCATGCTATGAACTTTTTCTTGCCTTGGTTTGTTTCATAAACATGTCTTCTTGCTAATGCTATGCTTATCTTGTCATGCAATGACTTGTGGTGAGTGAATCAAGCTTGTTAAGTAGGGTACTTGTTGTTACTGTTTTGCTAGGCTGAATCTGTTATTTCGTGATGCTATGTAAACCTGCTGCTACAAGTCATTCTATGCATAATATGGAGATGTTCACATAGGGTGTTTTGTTCTACATGTTATTCTCTATCCATCCGTGCCCCTGGTTGCAATTATAGCCTACTGTAGCTTGTTGTAATCTTGCTCCAAAGTTGCTAAATAATGTTGATGTCAGCCTGTTAACATTAAGTTCAGTTGTTGCCATGATTGTTGTTAGTGATCCATGTACCCTATGAACTTGCTCTTGCCATGCTTAGCTTCTTAAACATGCCTCCTTACTGTTGGTTGCCTTTCCGTGCCATGTATTTCTCTGTGGTGAGTGGTACAAGCTCACCAACATGCCTACTTATCGCTGTTTCTGCCATGTATGAATCTGTATTATAACTTGCTATGTTTATATGGGTGCCATCATATCTTCTGATCCTTTTTGGCTCATGGTCAGTAAAGGACTTTTGTTCTATGAATTTATTAGTATCATGCCATGCCTTTGTTTGCCATGATAAGTTCATGTAACATGTTGTTTGATAGCTCTAAACATTGCAACCTGATGTTATTTCTGCGAAATCTGAAACTGTTATTATTTGCAATCTTGCCATGTGTGTTTGAGCATGTTCTAATGATTTTTTGAGATAGCTCAGTGTTCATGTTTTGTTATGCTTTACCTGTACATAATGCCATGCCTTTTGTTTTCATATTGTGGTACTGTAGCATGTTGTTTTGGTTCTTGCAATATGCCTAGTTGCTGTTTTGGACAGATTATTGCTATAACTTGTTTCATGTGTGTGTGTTGAACCGCTGCTCCGTTTTGAGTGTGCTCTATATGAAACTTGCTTGTTTTTGCATATAGTTTCATATTATCATGTTGCATCCATGTTTTGAGGTGTTTTCTTGATGTTTGTATGCATTTTGCATCAATGTCATGCTTAACTTGTTTTGCTCATATCTTCTAGGCCGTAGCTCCGAACTAAATGAACTTTATATGTAACTTGACTAGAATCTCGTGTAGATCATCTGTGTGCATCTTAACTTGCTGTTTAACAACTTGAACATAAGGTTTATTCAGATCTGGACCAATTTCGAAATATGCATATGAGGACTTACCGGAATTGTTATATGTTGTTCCCGGCCTCATTTAAACTTGCCTTGATGTGTTGCTCTTGTTTGCATCATCTCTTGCCATGAGTAGCTTCATGTAGCTTTCTCATGCATCATACTTGGTTGAGCATCATGTCTTGTTTATGTGTGGTGTGTTTACTATGTTGTGTACTTCTTGTCGATAGTTCCCGTTTCGTTGCGATCGTGAGGATTCGTTCGTCTACGCTCGGTTCGTCTTCATGGCTTCATCTTCTTCATGGACTCGTTCTTCTTCCTAGCGGGATTTCAGGCAAGATGACCGCTACCCTGGATCTCACTACTATCATTGCTATGCTAGTTGCTTCGTTCTATCGCTTTGCTGTGCTACCTATCTATTGCTCTTCAAGCCTCCCAAATTGCCATGTCAACCTCTAACCTTTTCACCCTTCCTAGCAAACCGTTGTTTGGCTATGTTACCTCTTTTGCTCAGCCCCTCTTATAGCATTGCTAGTTGCAGGTGAAGTTGAAGATTGCTCCATGCGGGACAGGATTATGTTGGGATATCACAATATCTCTTATTTAATTAATGCATCTATATACTTGGTAAAGGGTGGAAGACTCGGCCTTATGCCTGGTGTTTTATTCCACTCTTGCCGCCCTAGTTTCCGTCATACCGGTGTTATGTTCCCGGATTTTGCATTCCTTACGCGGTTGGGTGATTTATGGGACCCCCTTGACAGTTCACTTTGAATAAAACTCCTCCAGCAAGGCCCAACCTTGGTTTTACATTTGCCTCACCTAGCCCTTTTTCCCTTGGGAGTCGCACTCTCGAGGGTCATCTTTATTTTATCCCCCCCAGGCAGTGCTCGTCGTGAGTGTTGGTCCAACCTGTCAGCCGCCGGTAGCCACCAGGGGCAACTCTGGGCTGGCCTACCAGAAGTTTGGACAATCCGGTGTGCCCTGAGAACGAGATATGTGCAGCTCCTATCAGGATTTGTCGGCACATTCGGGCGGCTTTGCTGGTCTTGTTTTACCATTGTCGAAATGTCTTGTAAACCGGGATTCCGAGTCTGATCGGGTCTGGTATATCCTTCGTTGATCGCGAGAGCTTATCATGGGCTAAGTTGGGACACCCCTGCAGGGTATAATCTTTCGAAAGTCGTGCCTGCGGTTATAGGCGGATGGGAATTTGTTAATGTCCGGTTGTAGATAACTTGACACCAGATCCGAATTAAAACGCAACAACCGCGTGTGTAGCCGTGATGGTCTCTTTTCGGCGGAGTCCGGGAAGTGAACATGGTTTTGGGTTATGTTTGACGTAAGTAGGAGTTCAAGATCACTTCTTGATCATTGCTAGCTTCACGACCGTTCCATTTGCTCTCTTCTCGCTCTTATTTGCGTATGTTAGCCACCATATCATGCTTAGTCGCTGCTGCAACCTCACCACTTTACCCCTTCCTTTCCCTTTAAGCTTTGCTAGTCTTGATACCCATGGTAATGGGATTGCTGAGTCCTCGTGGCTCACAGATTACTACAACAACAGTTGCAGGTACAGGTTATGCGATGTTCATGACGCGAGAGCGATGTTTGCTTGTTTTGGAGTTCTTCTTCTGCTTCTTCTTCGATCAGGGGATAGGTTCCAGGTCGGCAGCCTGGGCTAGCAGGGTGGATGTCGTTTGAGTTTCTGTTTGTGCTTCATCCGTAGTCGGATGTTGATCTTATGTATGATGTATTGATGTATTCTCGTGGCACTGTATGCCCCTTGTATGTATCCCCATCTATTATGTAATGTTGATGTAATGATATCCACCTTGCAAAAGCGTCTTCAAGATGCACTTCTATCCTTGGAGGGACATTCGAGTTCCTTTAGGATAGGGTCACATCTTGGGCATGACACAAGCCAAGGCTGGAATCCCACCGCGACGGTGAGGCTCTCTATCGTGAACTTACTAAATTTCTTTCTATTGCTAATTTGTCTCTGTATAAGTGTATCTTCAGACTACAATGTACAATCTGCAACTTGATGTTAACTGCGTAGGTTTATCTTCAGACTGTTTTTTGGCTGACTTGATGTTAATTGCTAGTTTGTCTCCACGATGGTAAGACTCTTTCTCTCTCCGTGAGCCAAACTTGATGCTAATTGCGTAGCTAGTTGATTGCACACTGTATGTTGTCGTTCCAGACAGTGTGTACTTAAGATTCGGTAAAAATATAGTCTGGTTATGCTGCAGCAGGCACATCATAGAGTTAGTATTGCAGACTGTACGCTGCCGTCCCATTGCTAGTAAATTTCTATTGCTCTCTTCCAGACTGTAGTTTATTCAGTAGGCTGATGCATTCTGCTCAAAAGGAGAAGATGGTGATTTTTTTTTGCAATAGTCAAGCACCAAGTGGTTGTCACTATAGATTTGTGGACAGTGGGCTATCAAAAGAGAGGTTACATGGCTGTTACCGCGCACTATATAGATGATTCTTGGAACCCAAAGAGCTTTCTTATGAGGTATAAATCTATACATAGCACAATAGTAAATATTAGCAATTACCATACTATGCTTATGCAATACTCATGACTTTTTCTATTTTATTGTGTTAAATAGGGTTGCTTATGTGCCCTGCCCACATTCGGCTGAGGTTATATGTGAAGCCTTGTATGAGTATCTTATTGAGTGGCACCTTGAGAGGAAGATATCCACCGTCACTTTGGACAACTACACATCAAGTGACAAGGCTATGGGAATATTGCCAGATAAGTTGGATACAAGCTCTCTCATGTTGGATGGTCAATTACTGCATATGCGTTGTGCCGCTCACATATTAAACTTAATTGTAAAAGATGGAATGAGTGTCTTAGAGAAAGGTATGGAGAGGCTGCGAGACAGTGTTGCATTTTGGTCAGCCACAGCTAAAAGGCATGAGAAGTTTGAAAAGGTGGCAAAAACTTTAAACATAGAGTATAACAAAAGGTTAACTCTTGATTGTAAGACTAGATGGAATTCAACTTATATCATGATTAGCATTGCAGTATGATACATAGAGATATTTGAAAAATTAAAGGCACGTGAAAAGAAGTTTAAGTGGTGCCCAACCAAAGATGATTGGAAGTTTGCAAAAAAAATGTGATAGGTTGAAGCTCTTCTTTGATATCACCGAGTCATTCTCGGGCATGAAGTATGTTTCAGCAAATCTTTTTTTTTTCTAAAGTGATTACCATTCGCTTAGCCATAAGGAAATGGGGTAAGAGTGACATTGAGCTTATAGAAAAAATGTCCGAGGAAATGAAGGATAAGTTTGAGAAGTATTGGAAAGATATCCATGGTCTTATGTCTGTTGCAACAATTCTTGATCCAAGGTATAAACTTAATATCCTCAATGCTCTTTATGGTCCCTCTATGGAAGAGAGCATGCATCCACAGAAATAGATAATGTGAAGAAGTTATTTATTCAATTGGTGAAGCAATATAAAGATGAAGTTGAAGGCGAGGATGCATGTGATGCTTCTGTTGCCGATCCACATGGAGAAGAAGATGAAGCCATGAAACTCTATGATCAGTATTTGTCTAGTCACCCCACTGTCCCTTCTTCTTCAATCCATACAGAATTAGACTTGTATTTGGAAAAAGCTCGTCTACCTAGAACACAAGAATTGGATATCATCAATTGGTGGAAGGTTAGCGGCTCGAGGTTTCCTACCTTGCAAAAACTTGCTTGTGATATATTGCCTATTCCCATAACATCAGTGGCTTCCGAATGTGCATTCAACACTAGTGACAGAGTACTCAGTGCATATCATAGTAGACTTACTCCTAATGTGGCTGAAGCTCTCATGTGCATGCAAGCTTGGTCTCGTGCAGATCTGTTAGGTAATACGTTTTTTCACTTGCACTTGTTTATTATTTTGCAAAGGACTTGCCATTTACATACAAATGTTGGTTATTTCATCAGGTGGTTGGAATTCTACACTCTTTGCAACATTTCAGAGTGTTCTCGAGGATGAAGAAGAGGAGATGGTAAATTACTTAAATGCTTTGATCTTAAATTTATAGATTATAGCAGACCAATTTAATCATGTGTCATATCATCTTGTTCGTGTGAAGGATGAGTCTACTTCAATCATCACCCAAGAGTGAAGATATTGCTGTTGTTTGTGCTTGGTTGGAACTTGGAAGCTGATGGCTGCTATTTGTGCTGGTTGGTGGCTCGTGTCTGCTATCTGTTGTAGCTGCTCTTTGTGTTGGCTCATCGGTGCCTCGGATGTTTTCATTCATTACTTGTCAGATGTTATTTGCTGAAGTGTGTTGTGAGTTTGTGAACCTATGTTAAAGTTCACCAATTGTCAATTTGAAGTGAGATAATTGTCATGTACTCATCTATCTGTTATTGAGTTGAGATAAATTTTTTATCAAATGTGCTATCGATAAATGTAAAATTGTGAATAACTTGTGTATTGTTTGATCTACCTGTTGGGTATCCAACGGGTATGAGTACATGTTGGGTATGGGTATGGGTAAAGTTTCATACCCGTGGGTACGGGTATGGGTAGAATTTTGTACCCATTGACTACACGGGTATGGGTATGGTATTGCTCTACCTGCCCCATACCCTACCCATTGCCATCCTTAGTTCAAATAGCTCACCAGGAGTGGGCAGGGAAGTTAGCTCAATGATATCCTGAGCTTTGGCTTCATGATGGACATCGCATGTCATCCACTCAAGGATCCATGTCTTCGGATCCCTATTGTAGCCTCTGATATGTAGCGTTGCATAGAACTGCAGCAAAAGCTCTTCATTCCAGTGCTTTTTATCTGTGACGAATGGGAGCAGCCCAACTTCTCTGAAGTATTCAAGAGCCTCTTCAAGGCATGGCATCCCAGCAATGGCATCACAATCAAGACGCTTATGAGGAAAATCATGTCTTGATTGTATAATATGCAAGAATAATAGTCGCATTGCTGATGGCTCCAGAACCTATCGGAGGTGATCTTTGGCTTCTTGTAGGGTTATTGGCGCTGTTGAAGAAAGTATTGTGCTTTCTGAAGCTTAGTACATTGAAAGAGCCTTGGGTAGTTGCAGCACTGGGAAGCCTTGGCAATCTGGGCTTCGACTTCTATGTTTGAGGCCTTTGCTCCACATGATAGTCATATTGTGGACCTGGAGCAGTGGGTGGAATCATAATGGGCCACCTAACAGTAACAAGCTCACCACCACGGTTGTAAGCACGTTCCATAGTGTGAGGCATTGGTGGAGGAACAACTACAGTAGCAGCATTGACTTCAGGCTCCACATTGTCTTCAGCCATGACAACATCATTGGCTTCAGTAGTGTTGGTGGTGGCAGCCTCATTAGCTTCAACTTCCATAGCTTCATGAACAGGGGGGTCTGGCACAATCACATCCTCTTCTTGTATAACGGGATCACTGGCAGGGGGAATAACTTCTCGTTCTTCTTCTCGTTCTTCATCGGTTGATGTAGCCGAAATGTCTTCAGTCTCTTTGGCTTCAGATTCATGAGCAGACTCGGAAGGGATGGCTTCAGGGAACACTTGACGTGCTACTGAGCTTGTGTGTTGCACATCCTCTTCAGGAATGCTTGACATGGAGACCTGGGGCCTAGGGCCTCTACAAAGCCTTCGGAATGGAGGCGTCGCCTGTGGTGAAGGGGTGGTCTTCTCCATGTCTTCATCTGTTGCTTGTGAGGTCTCAAGCATCGGAGTGGTGACATGAGCTGGTGGAGTATGGGGAATCACTTCATGTGGGGGGGCGGGTGTTGCTCTTCCCAAAATTGATCTTGAGAAATTGGCGTCATGGGACCGCCAATGCTTATGAGTTCACTGGTCGTAGGAGCAGGCGATGATACCGGTTTGGGCTCGAGCTGAGGAAGGACTTCATCATCTTCAACATGGTCTTCGTGACCCATGTCTTCAGCTGCGGTGGAGTCGGCAGCTGGAATTTCTTCAGACTCTGGAGCCTCTGTGGGAGCAGGCTCATGGACAACGAGACGATGCTCGCGATTGGTGGAGGCGGGAAGTGCAACAGAAATGGGTTCAACATTCAGCGGCTCTTGGGCAGCAGCATGCTCTTTGCGTGAAGACTTTGAAGACTTTGTCTTCATCTTCTTCTAGGAGGGAGCAACATTAGAGATGTCACGGTGCTTCCTCTTTCTGGCTTCAGCCTTAGCTTGCCTAGTCTTTTTCTATTCTGAAGCTGCTGAAGGGACCTTTGACTTCGAGCCAGTCATACTGGCAAGGAAGACAATACTTGGTCTTTCCTGCCTTGAGGCTTCGGGTTTGATATGTCTCCAACGTATCTATAATTTTTTTATTGTTCCATGCTATTATATTACCTGTTTTGGATGTTTATGGGCTTTACTTTACACTATTATATCATTTTTGGGACTAACCTACTAACCGGAGGCCCAACCCGAATTACTGTTTTTTTGCCTATTTTAGTATATCAAAGGAAAGGAATATCAAACGGAGTCCAAACGAAATGAAACCTTCGGGAGCGATCTTTTTGGAACAAACGCAATCCAGGAGACTTGAAGTGGACGTCAAGAAGCAGCCGAGGAGGCCACGAGGGTGGTCGGCGCGCCCTAAGGGGGTGGGCACGCGCCCCTGCCTTGTGGGCCCCTCGTGGCTCCCCTGACCGACTTCCTTCGCCTATATATATCTACGTACCCCGAAAACATCCAAGAGCACCACGAAAACCTAATTCCACCGCCGCAACCTTCTGTATCCGCGAGAACCCATCTTGGAGCCTTCGTCGGCGCTCCGCCAGAGGGGGAATCGACCACGGAGGGCCTCTACATCATCTCCAAGGCCTCTCCGATGAGTTGTGAGTAGTTTACCATAGACCTTCGGGTCCATAGTTATTAGCTAGATGGATTCTTCTCTCTCTTTGAATATCAATACAATGTTCTCCTCGATCTTCTTGGAGATCTATTCGATGTAACTCTTTTTGCGGTGTGTTTGTCGAGATCCGATGAATTGTGGGTTTATGATCAAGTTTATCTATGAGAAATAATTGAATCTTCTATGAATTCTTTTATGTGTGATTGGTTATCTTTGCAAGTCTCTTCGAATTATCAGTTTGGTTTGGCTTACTAGATTGATCTTTCTTGCAACAGGAGAAGTGCTTAGCTTTGGGTTCAATCTTGCGGTGTCCTTTCCCAGTGACAGCAGGGGCAGCAAGGCACGTATTGTATTGTTGCCATCTAGCATAAAAAGATGGGATTTATATCATATTGCATGAGTTTATCCCTCTACATCATGTCATCTTGCTTAATGCGTTACTATGTTCTTATGAACTTAATACTCTAGATGCAGGTAGGAGTCGGTCGATGTGTGGAGTAATAGTAGTAGATGCAGAATCATTTCGATCTACTTGTTGCGGACGTGATGCCTATATACATGATCATGCCTAGATATTCTCATAACTATGCACTTTTCTATCAATTGCTCGACAGTAATTTGTTCACCCACCATAATACTTATGCTATCTTGAGATAAGCCACTAGTGAAACCTATGGCCCCCGGATCTTTTATTATATAAGTTTCCCATCTACTTTTATTTGAATCTTTTACTTTCCATCTATATCATAAAAATACCAAAAATATTTATCTTATCTTATTATCTCTATCAGATCTCACTTTCGCAAGTTACCGTGAAGGGATTGACAACCCCTTTATCACGTTGGTTGTGAGGTTCTTGTTTGTTTGTGTAGGTACGAGGGACTTTTGAGGACACTACTGGAATCATCTACTTTGCCATCTGCCAGCTCTTTGTCGTCCGCTAGCGGACGACAAAGAAGCTCTTTGCCATCAGCTACCGAAAAGCAGACGGCAAAGAAACGGCGGACGGCAAAGAAGCTCTTTGCCATCGGTAGGCTCTTTGTCGTCAGCCAGCTAACGACAAAGAGAGAGGTGCCCCCCCCCCCTTCGCCCGTTTAGAAAAAACTTAACGCCCCACCTCTTTGTCGTCCGCTAG
>NC_041383.1:504117435-504119520 GCF_002162155.2 Triticum dicoccoides
AAAGAAGTAGAAGAAGAAGAAAGGAAGAAAAGAAAAGAAGTAGAAAAAAGATGAAAAAAGAAGAAGAAGAAAAGAAGTAGAAGAAGTAGAAGAAGAAGAAAAGAAGAAACGAAAAGAAACAGCACCCCGACCCCGACACGACACCCAGACACCCCGACACCCGACCCCCCGACCCCGAAACAGCACCCCGACCCCGACACGGCACCCCGACACCGACACGACACCCCGACCCCCAACACCTCCCGAAAAGGTGTTCTTTGGCCTTCCAAAGGCCGAAGGGGTCATATATTTGTGAATTATTATTAGGTCATATATTTTTCGATTTTGTTATGAAAAACATCATATATAATTGTGTTGATCAGGTAGATTTAAATGTGCAGTTGTTTCATCACTGCGAGGTTTGGTGTTCGACGAGCTCGCCGTGCGTTTGACGAGCTCTGTCCCTTTGTTCGTGGGTGAGCACAAATGACATGTCCTCCTCCCCCATTAATTATTTGCTTTGTTCCGGTGTTCATGCCGATGAAATTTGATAGCTAGCTATATATGTGTCTTGAATCATCAGTATGCGTAACCAATATGTGTCTCCCATTCGAAAGCCTCAAAGTTATAAATATGCATGCATTTTCATATTTATAACCTTGATTCTTTCGAATTGTCCAACGCTATCCATGGACAGCCCGAGTATGTGTAGATTGGGTTCGTTTTCCCATATGCTTTCCTCCGGATCCGACACATAAATTTCATTAGTGCCTCCCTTGTTGTTCTCTGGGTACACAACCTCTCTGTTTATTGCAGAGACGTGTATCAGGAGAACAGCGGGGAGGTGCTGCCAAAATTTTGCATCGGATCCGGAGCATAGCATGGGAAAATGAACCCAATCTACACATACTCGGGTGGGATTAGGACCTATCATTACCTATTAGAGTGTAGGTTGCATGAACGTAATAAAATTGACAAAGTAGATCAATTGATGAATATATACATGGTGAATTATATATATAATTGTTGTGTGTCCAGTAGCTCTGAAAGTCAAGATGAGTGATCGTGCGTGGATGTATACCAGTCACACTGGTCAGAACAAATGGAGCGCTGAATGGTTCACAAAAACCAAGGGGTTTGTGCAAGCTGCATTTGCAAATGGCCAGAGGAAAACCTGGTGCCCCTGTTTCCGGTGCGGCAATTGGGAAAAGAAGACAGAGGCTGAAATGGGCAAACACCTGCAGAAGAGTGGTTTTACGCCCAATTATACGGTGTGGACATTTCATGGTGAGTCTGCCCAACGTGACCGAGCTGAGGTGGATCGTCGTTGCACCGACGAGCATGGTACCGGGATGGAAAACATGGTGCAAGACTATGATGATGCTCGAGATTCGGACGAGGATATGGAGGAATCTGCAAAGGCCTTCAATGAAATGTTGGAGTCTTCAAAACATCCGCTCCACGAGCACACTGAGCTTTGTCAGTTGGATGCCATCTCACAAGTAATGGCTCTGAAGGCTCAGTTCAACTTGGGCAGAAAATGCTACGACGCAATTATGACAGTATTTGGATGCTTTCTACCCAAAGCCATGTAATGCCTGCAAACCTATACCAGTCGGACAAAATCCTCCGTGCACTGAAGATGCCCTATGAGAAGATACATGCCTGTGAGAAAGGATGTGCCTTATTTAGGCTTGACTATGCAGACTTGAACTATTGTCCCATTTGCAAGTCTTCCAGGTATATTGTGGTAGACAACGGTATGGGTGAGAAGACACAGACCAAAATCCCCGTTAGTGTTCTTCGGTATATGCCAATCGTAGCAAGACTTCAACGTCTTTTCATGGTCGAAGAGACGGCCAGACAAATGACATGGCACAAAATAGGCAAAAGAACCGAACTAGATGCAGATGGGAATCTGATGATGGTACACACATCAGATGGTGTTGCGTGGAAAAAGTTTGATGAATTACATGCTGACAAAGCGGCAGATCCGAGGCATCCTCGAGTCGGCATTAGCACGGATGGGTTCAGTGTGTTTGGTATGACGGCAGCCCAATATAATTGTTGGCCCGTATTTGTCTTTCCACTCAATCCCCCCCCCCC
>NC_041383.1:504119880-504202550 GCF_002162155.2 Triticum dicoccoides
GAACATTTTCCTTACGTTGATAATTCCAGGGCCCAACTATCCGGGGGAAAATATGAATGTGTACATGCAGCCGCTTAAGGACGAATTGCAAGAAGCCTGGGATAATGGGTTCAAGACATACGACGCCTATAGCAAACGGAACTTCATAATGCGTGTCGGGTACATGTACTCGACGCATGACTTGCTGGCGTATGCGCTATTCATTGGCTGGTGTGTGCATGGAAGGTTCCCGTGCCCCACCTGCAAGGGAGCTCTTGAGTTTCGTTGGCTTCAGGCCGATCGCAAGTTTTCTTGCTTCGACATGCATAGACAGTTCCTGGATCCTCGCCATAAGTTCAGGAAAGACAAGAAGAACTTCATCAGAGGTAGAGTTGTCAAAAACTCTGCACCACCTGCGTTGATAGGCCAACAGACCCTGGATCAGTTAAACGCTCTCGAGCCAGATCCAGAGCGTCCAGGGTACTTCAAGGGGTATAATTCTAAGCACGCCTAGACTCACAAAACATGCTTATGGGATCTGCCTTACTTCAAAGACCTCCTTTGCCCACACAACATTGACGTGATGCACACTGAGAAGAATATCGCCGAGGCACTTTTTGGTACATTGTTCAGCATAGATGGGAAGTCAAACGATAATACTAAGGCTAGAGTCGATCTGGAGGCACTATGTGATAGGCCGTTACAAAACATGAAAGAACCGAAAGGAAAGCAGAACTGGACGAAGCCAAAGGCATGGTTCAATCTTGGAAGGCCATCTATGAGGGAAATTATCTTGTGGATGAAAATGCAGCTGATGTTCCCCGGTGGGTATGCAGCGAATCTAAAGAGGGGAGCGAGTCTTGATAAATTGAAGATATTTGGTCTCAAGAGTCATGATTGGCACATATGGATTGAGCGGGTAATGCCGGTGATATTGCGTGGCTTCATCCCTTTCCTCTTCAAGGGAAAAACCAACGCATGCTCAAGAACTAAGGGAAATACTTACTCTACTTTGTTGCATCACCCTTTCCTCTTCAAGGGAAAAACCAACGCATGCTCAAGAGGTAGCAAGAAGGATTTCTGGCGCCGTTGCCGGGGAGGTCTTCGCTCAACTCAAGACATACCAAGTACCCATCACAAACTCATCTCCCTCGCATTACATTATTTTCCATTTGCCTCTCATTTTCCTCTCCCCCACTTCACCCTTGCCGTTTTATTCGCCCTCTCTTTCCCGTTCTCCTCTTTCTCTTTCGCTTGCCTTTTGTGTGCCTATTTGCCCTTATGGCTTTGCCTAAGAACGTTGATCTCCATCTTAAAAGGTTGGAAGATATTGAATTAAATATTAGAAGCTTTATGACTTTACAATTTGAGCATAATAATTTCTTTAGAAAAGAGCGTAAAGAACAAAAAAGCTTTATGGAGTACATGAATAAAGAGCTGGATGCTATGTCTAAGGAATTTTATTGTTTGAATTCTCAGATTGCTCGTCTTGAAAAATCAATAGCCCAAATCTCTGATAATCAAGCCACCTTAGTCAATAAGATGGCTGCCAAACCAGAAGGGTTAGGGGAAAATAATGATGAAGATCTAAAAGTTATTGATGTGTCCCCTATTAAATCTTTGTTTTGCAATATGAATCTTGATAACGATGGGACTGGAGATGAGTCAACTTTAGTTAAAAGGCGTCCCAATGATTCAAAGTTTTTAGATCTTGATGCTAAATTTGGTAAAAGAGGGATTGGAGAGGTCAAAACTTTACATAGCAATGAACCCACTATTATGGATTTCAAGGAATTTAATTATGATAATTGTTCTTTAATATATTGTATTTCCTTGTTACAATCCGTGTTGAATTCTCCACATGCTTATAGTCAAAATAAAGCTTTTACCAAACATTGTTGATGCTTTGGTGCAATCTTATGAGGAAAAACTTGAATTGGAAGTTTCTATACCTACAAAACTTTATGATGAGTGGGAACCTACTATAAAAATTAAAATTAAAGATCATGAATGCTATGCTTTATGTGATTTAGGTGCTAGTGTTTCCATGATTCCGAAAACTTTATGTGACATGCTAGGTTTCCATGACTTTGATGATTGCTCTTTAAACTTGCACCTTGCGGATTCCACCATTAAGAAACCTATGGGAAGGATCAATGATGTTCTTATTGTTGCAAATAGGAATTATGTGCCCATAGATTTTATCATTCTTGATATAGATTGCAATCGTTCATGTCCTATTATTCTTGGTAGACCTTTCCTTAGAACGATAGGTGCAATTATTGATATGAAGGAAGGGAATATTAGATTCCAATTTCCTTTAAGGAAAGGCATGGAACACTTTCCAAAAAAGAAAGTAAAATTACCTTATGAATCTATTATGGGGTCCACTTATGAATTGAATGCCAAAGATGGCAATACTTAGATCTATTCTCACTTTTATGCCTAGCTAGGGGCGTTAAACGATAGCACTTGTTGGGAGGCAACCCAATTTTATTTTTGTTCCTTGCTTTTTTTCTTATGTTTAGTAATACATAATTCATCTAGATTATATTTAGATGTGGTTTTATGGTTTAATTAGTGTTTGTGCCAAGTAGAACCTATAGGATAACCTATGGTAGTAGTTAATTTGATTCTGCTGAAAAAAAGAAACTTTTGCGCTGACGAGAAAAAATTCAATAAATCACAGAAACGTGCTTTTCAGTTGATTCCTTTTGATGTAGATCAATAGACAAATTTCCTAAGACTTCTTATTTGTTTAGGATTTTTAGAGTTCCATAAGTATTCGAAAGTTACAGATTGCTACAGACTGTTCTGTTTTTGACAGATTCTGTTTTTCGTGTGTTGTTTGTTTATTTTCATGCATCCATGGCTAGTATCAGGGGGTATGAACCATAGAGAAATTGGAATAAAGTAGGTTTAACACCAATATCAATAAAGAATGAGTTCATTACAGTACCTTATGTGGTGGTTTTTCTTTCTTGCACTAACGGAGCTTATGAGATTTCCTGTTGAGTTTTGTGTTGTGAAGTTTTCAAGTTTTGGGTAAAGATTTGATGGACTATGGAATAAGGAGTGGCAATATCCTAATCTTGGGGATGCCCATGGCACCCCAAGATATTCAAGGACAACCAAAAGCCTAAGCTTGGGGATGCCCCGGAAGGCATCCCCTCTTTCGTCTTCGTCTATCGGTAACTTTACTTGGAGCTATATTTTTATTCGCCACATGATATGTGTTTTGCTTGGAGCGTCTTGTATGATATGATTCTTTGCTTTTTAGTTTACCACAATCATCCTTGCTGTACACACCTTTTGGGAGAGACATACATGATTTGGAATTTATTAGAATACTCTATGTGCTTCACTTATATCTTTTGAGCTAGATAGTTTTTGCTCTGGTGCTTCACTTATACTTTTTAGAGCATGGCGGTGGCTTGATTTTGTAGAAATTATTGGTCTATCATGCTTCACTTATATTATTTTGAGAGTCTTTTAGAACAGCAAGGTATTTGCTATGGTTATAAAATTGGTCCTAGAATGATGAGCATCCAAGTTGGGTATAATAAAAACTATCATAGGAAGTGAATTGGATGCTATGATCAATTTGATGCTTGATAATTGTTTTGAGATATAGAGGTGGTGATATTAGAGTCATCCTAGTTGGTTAATTGTGAATTTGAAGAATACTTATGTTGAAGTTGGCAAGTCCCGTAGCATGCACGTAATGTAAAAGTTGTGTAACAAATTTGTTGCATAGGGTGCTCTTTTGATCGTCTTCCTTATGTGTGGAGGTCGGGGGCGCGCGATGGTTAACTCCTACCAACCTCCCCCCTAGGAGCATGCATAGTAGTACTTTTCTTTGACGGCTAATAAAACTTTTGCAATAAGTATATGAGTTCTTTATGACTAATGTGAGTCCATGGATTATACGCACTCTTACCTTTCCATCATTGCTAGCCTCTTCGGTACAGTGCATTGCCCTTTCTCACCTTGAGAGTTGGTGCAAACTTCGCTGGTGCATCCAAACCCCGTGATACGATACACTCTATCACACATAAACCTCCTTATATCTTCCTCAAAACAGACACCATACCTACCTATTATGGCATTTCCATAGCCATTCCGAGATATATTGCCATGCAACTTTCCACTGTTCCGTTTATCATGACACACATAATCATTGTCATATTGCCTTGCATGATCATGTAGTTGACATTGTATTTGTGGCAAATCCACCTTGCATAATTTTTCATACATGTCACTCTTGTTTCATTGCCCATCCCGGTACACCGCCGGAGGCATTCATATAGAGTCATATCTTGTTCTAGTTTTGAGTTTTAATTCATGAGTTGTAAATAAATAGAAGTGTGATGATCATCATTATTCGAGCATTATCCCTTATAAAAAAATAAAGGCCAAAAATAAAAAAAGAAAGGCCAAATAAAGGCCAAATAAAAAAAGGCCCAAAAAAGAAAAAAGAAGAAGAAAATAAAAAGGGGACAATGTTACTATCCTTTTCCACACTTGCGCTTCAAAGTAGCACCGTGTTCTTCATATAGAGAGTCTCTTATGTTGTCACTTTCATATACTAGTAATTTTTAATTATAGAACTTGGCTTGTATATTCAAACGATGGGCTTTCTCAAATGCCCTAGGTCTTCGTGAGCAAGCAAGTTGGATGCACGCCCACTTAGTTTCTTTTGTTGAGCTTTCATACATTTATAGCTCTAGTGCATCCGTTGCATGGCAATCCCTACTCCTCATGTTGACATCAATTTATGGGCATCTCCATAGCCCATTGATTAGCCTCGTCAATGTGAGAATTTCTCCTTTTTTGTCTTCTCCACACAACCTCCATCATCATATTCTATTCCACCCATAGTTCTATGTCCATGGCTCACGCTCATGTATTGCGTGAGAGTTGAAAAAAGCTAAAGCGCGTTAAAAAGTATAAACCAATTGCTTGGTGAAATTGGGGTTGTGCATGATGGGAGTATTTTGTGTGATGAAAATGAAACATAGCCTAACTATATGATTTTGTAGGGATGAACTTTCTTTAGCCATGTTATTTTGAGAAGACATGATTGCCTTGTTAGTATGCTTGAAGTATTATTACTTTTATGTCAATATGAACTTTTATTTTGAATCATTTGGATCTGAACATTCATGCCACAATAAAGAAAATTACATTCAGAAATATGCTAGGTAGCATTCCACATCAAAAATTCTATTTTTTCATTTACCTACTCGAGGACGAGCAGGAACTAAGCTTGGGGATGCTTGATACGTCTCCAACGTATCTATAATTTTTTTATTGTTCCATGCTATTGTATTACCTGTTTTGGATGTTTATGGGCTTTACTTTACACTTTTATGTCATTTTTGGGACTAACCTACTAACCGGAGGCCCAGCCCGAATTAATTTTTTTTGCCTATTTCAGTATATCAAAGGAAAGGAATATCAAACGGAGTCCAAACGGAATGAAACCTTCGGGAGCGATCTTTTTGGAACAAATGCAATCCAGGAGACTTGGAGTGGACGTCAAGAAGCAGCCGATGAGGCCATGAGGGTGGCCGGCGTGCCCCCTGCCTCGTGGGCCCCTCGTGGCTCCCCTGATCGACTTCCTTTGCCTATATATATCTACATACCCCGAAAACATCCAGGAGCACCATGAAAACCTAATTCCACCGCTGCAACCTTCTGTATCCACAAGATCCCATCTTGGAGCCTTCGTCGGAGCTCCACCAGAGGGGGAATCGACCATAGAGGGCCTCTACATCATCTCCAAGGCCTCTCCAATGAGTTGTGAGTAGTTTACCATAGACCTTCGGGTCCATAGTTATTAGCTAGATGGCTTATTCTCTCTCTTTGAATCTCAATACAATGTTCTCCTCGATCTTCTTGGAGATCTATTCGATGTAACTCTTTTTGTGGTGTGTTTTTCGAGATCCGATGAATTGAGAGTTTATGATCAAGTTTATCTATGAGAAATAATTGAATCTTCTCTGAATTCTTTTATGTGTGATTGGTTATCTTTGCAAGTCTCTTCGAATTATCAGTTTGGTTTGGCCTACTAGATTGATCTTTCTTGCAATAGGAGAAGTTCTTAGCTTTGGGTTCAATCTTGCGGTGTCCTTTCCTAGTGACAGCAGGGGCAGCAAGGCACGTATTGTATTGTTGCCATCGAGGATAAAAAGATGGGGTTTATATCATATTGCATGAGTTTATCCCTCTACATCATGGCATCTTGCTTAATGCATTACTCTGTTCTTATGAACTTAATACTCTAGATGCAGGAAGGAGTCAGTCGATGTGTGGAGTAATAGTAGTAGATGCAGAATCGTTTCGATCTACTTGTTGCGGACATGATGCCTATATGCATGATCATGCCTAGATATTCTCATAACTATGCACTTTTCTATCAATTGCTCGACAGTAATTTGTGCACCCACCGTAATACTTATGCTATCTTGAGAGAAGCCACTAGTGAAACCTATGGCCCCCGGGTCTATCTTTTATCATATAAGTTTCCCATCTACTTTTATTTGCATCTTTTACTTTCCAATCTATATCATAAAAATACCAAAAATATTTATCTTATCTTATTATCTCTATCATATCTCACTTTTGCAAGTTACCATGAAGGGATTGACAACCCCTTTATCGCGTTGGTTGCGAGGTTCTTGTTTGTTTGTGTAGGTATGAGGGACTTTTGAGGAGCCTCCTACTAGATTGATACCTTGGTTCTCAAAAACTGAGGGAAATACTTATGCTACTTTGCTGCATCACCCTTTCCTCTTCAAGGGAAAAACCAACGCATGCTCAAGAGGTAGCACGGTTCGGCTTCAGCAGGCTTCTTCTTCTTGGCAGCAAGCTTGGGGTCGATTCCTGGACGCCCAAGTGCTTTTCTCTTCACAGCCTCATTGTGATCCTGGACGCATTTCTTAGCGTAGTACTTCATGCAATCACGAGAGCCTTTGGCTTCCTCACGCCTCGTCTTGAACTGAGCCTTGAGGTCAATCATCATTTGTTTGAAATTTTGAACATCACCAACACTGAGCTTGGCCATATGCTTCTTGAACTGAAACTTCTCATAATCATTTTTGTTCTTCAGCTCAACAATTTTCTGAGCAATAGCAAGCTATTGGCTATAGCTCCTTGAAACGTGACACTAATGTCAACGGGCAGTTGTAGATCATCAACGGTGAGAGTGGGATCCTCAAACCATTCGTCAATGAAGTTATTGAGAATATCATCATCAAACAGAGGCAGATCCTTAAAGATTTCGGCCTCCTGTTTGCTCTTCATGAGCATCTCCAGAGCATCAGCAGCAAGATCTTCATCGCTTGATAGATCTATCACATTTTCCTCATTGCACAAAATGCTGGCAGGAGTAAGGTCATGCCCAGAAATCTTCTTGGGCTTCTTGGTCTTCTTGGAGATGTGGGACTGATCTTCAGGCTGCACACTGGATTCAGGAGGTGCAGTTTTCAATGGTTTCACTCTTGAAGCTTTTGGAGCACTGGAGGGCTTTGAAGCTTTAGTCTTCTTGGGCTTCAGAGGCTCTGGAACTTCAGCATGTTCCTCTTCACTAGCAGCCTCATCGACAGTGGCCCTTTGGGCCGCAATGTGGGAGAGAAGCCCATCGAAGCTATCAAAGGGGCCAATAATATTTTTATTGGCTTCACGACTGCCATCCGGCCTTGGAGCAGCGGGACTGGGGTTGAAGTCAATCCCCAGCTCTTGCAAACTAAAGATTTTTGTCAAATAACTCATCATCACAACACCATCTGAGACTGGAGGCGTTGGCATCTGTAGGCTGAGGTCCTCTGACCATGCACAGATAGAAGCCCTGATCAATGGCTTCAGCCTTTGTCTTGGGCATAAGCTTTTTGTAAACAACATCTGCCCATGGTGGCCTAACAGCATTCTTCTTCACATATTCATTTGTGAAAAATTGGTATTTGAACCATTCTTCTGCACAGTATCTACGAATCCATTGGACTCGAGTCTTGCGCTTTCCATATGTTTCCTCTAGGTCAGACTTGTATTGTTTATAAATATCTGGTGGCAGGTACATAGCTGTGTTGCCTTGGCGCTGCCTGCCACCCTTCTTTGCAGATTTGCTTGAAGCCATTGGACTCAAACAGAAAGGCTTCAATGCAATGTTTGGCTTCAATCTACTAGTCAGACAAGAGCTGGCTTCAGGAGATTCAATCTGATGATGTAAGAACTCTGCAAATGAATGCAGACTATGAGAACCAAGGGATTCTCCCACGGACATGTACCTGTGACATCATTAGAGATGTGAGGGAAGGGGAAGAGGTCATATGCATTCTCAAAAGATTTTGAAGATAAATCAGTTTGAAGACATTGACCTCATAGTGCGAAGACATTCACTTATTTGAAGTGAGTTGGTTCCAGATTTGTACAAATCCATGAATAAGTACAAGTGAGGAATCTAACTAGTTAGGGATTCATAAGTGAATATACTTGCATGATATGAGATGTAGAAACAAAAAGATACGGATTTGGAAGTTTAGAAACAACTTTTGAAAGAAGTGGACAGATTCAACGGATCAAACAAGCGGTAAAAAGTGAGTTTATTTACCGCACGAAGAACTGCTAGATGAGGCGGGAAGGAGGTCGAGCAGTCCAATCTCCCGCGCCCTAACTTGGCTGCGGAAGACACCTACGACGTCGGCGGAGAAGACTAGGTCCGCGGCCAGCGTGAAGATGACGTTGAAGAGGTTGCAACGGCTAAGCGCTTCGTCTCCGGCGCCGACTGAGGCTAGCGGAGGCTCTAGGGTTTGAGCGAGACAGTGAGGTGGGAGAAGAGATTATGACCGCACGGGGTGAAGTATTTATAAGGATGAGGGGCAGCGTAGCGCAATTACGCAGGTGCCCCTAGCGGTTCACGTCTGGTGGACACGTGGCAAGCATGCAACTTATTGAGAGTTGAGCCACGTTCCCACACGCGCCTGGTTTGTCACGTGGTCGTTCCAGCTTCTCCGGTATTCAGGCAAAAAAGATAAGTGCATTAAAAAGCATTTTAAATGTGTGCCTTTATATCTTTAGCTGACAAGGACACGGTGAAGACATTCGACACGTGTCAACAGAATGCATATGAAGAGACAGGGAGAATTTGATGGATAATCATGGAAGGGGTTAGGGTCCAATCACATTCACTTAGTTTAGAAAATAGCAAGTTTGAAGACATAGCTATAAGTGAATCCTGTAGAGGACAGAACACACACACACACACACACACACATATACATACACACACACACACACACACACCCAATGTTGAAGACAAACCAAGTGTGAAGATAATGCAATCATGACGCCAAATGAAAAAGAAACTTCAAGAAAAATGTGGTGGTGGCGTTACCCACCGTATAGGAAATGTTAGACCCAGACACGGCGCACAATTATCGTGGCGCTCCGAAGTCAAATTCCACATTAATGTATTCACACTTAGAGGGTAAGTCTTCATGAACTGAAGATATGCATTACTTCGTGTGTTGCACATCTAAGTCATCAACATGCATAAATGTTAGGATTCTAAGATATTTAGCTCACACCGCAGCTTGCAAAACCTTTTCTCATACAAGGGCTTCGTGAACATATCTGCCAATTGCTCTTTAGTGTTGACGTGTATGATATCAATGTCTTCCTTCATGACAAGATCTCTGGGAAAGTGATGACGGATCTGAATGTGCTTTGTCTTCAAGTGCTGAACTAGATTGTTGGCAATCTTGATGGCGCTTTCATTGTCGCAGTAGAGTGGTACATGCTTCAGGTTGATGCCATAATCATTGAGAGTTTGCTTCATCCAGAGAAGCTAAGCATAGCAAGATCCAGCAACAAAGTATTCAGATTCAGCAGTGGAGAGTGATACACAGTTCTGCTTCTTTGAAGACCAACAGACAAGAGATCGTCCAAGAAAGTGACATGTGCCTAATGTGGACTTCCGATCAACCTTGTCACCAGCATAATCACCATCTAAGAATCCAACTAGATCAAACTCTGAGCCCTTTGGATACCATAATCCTACTATTGGGGTGTGAACCAAATATCAAAGAATTTGCTACCCAACGAGGTGATGCGATTCCTTTGGTGCCGCTTGGAATCGGGAACACATGCAAACGCTAAGCATTATGTCAGGCCTAGATGCACATAAGTACAAAAAAGAACCAATCATGGAGCGGTATACCTTTTGATCGAACTCTTTACCATTATTGTCGGGGCCCAATTGCCCTTTGGTTGGCATTAGCGTTGTGTACCCTTTGCAGTCTTGCATTCCAAACTTCTTCAGGCAGTCTTTGAGGTATTTATCTTGTGATATGAAGATGCCATTTCTTTGTTGACGGATTTGAAGACCAAGGAAGAATTTCAGCTCTCCCATCATGGATATCTGATATTGCTCTTGCATCATATGCCCAAACTCATCACTGTATCTCTTGTCAGTGCAGCCGAAGATAATGTCATCCACATAGATTTAGCATACAAACAATTCACCGTCATATGTCTTCGTGAAGAGAGTGGGATCTAGAGAACCAGGTTTGAAGCCTTTGCTCTTCAGGAAGTCTTTGAGCGTGTCATACCAAGCGCGAGGTGCTTGTTTGAGGCCATACAGTGCCTTGTTGAGCTTGTACACCATGTCAGGATGCTTTGGATCTTCAAAACCAGGAGGTTGAGTAACATATACTTCTTCAATTTTGTTGTTGAGGAAGGCACTCTTCACATATATTTGGTACATAAGAATATTGTTGTGGTTAGCATAGGCTAGTAGTATGCGAATGGCTTCAAGCCTAGCCACAGGAGCAAAGGTTTCATCAAAGTCAATTCCTTCCACTTGTGTGTAACCTTGAGCAACGAGTCGAGCCTTGTTTCTGACAACTTGACAATGCTCATCTTGCTTGTTGCGATAGATCCATTTGGTGCCAATAATATTGTAGGACGCTTAACTAGCTCCCATACATTATTCAGCTCAAACTGTTGAAGCTCTTCTTGCATAGTGTCGGTGTCAAAACCGGCGGATCTCGGGTAGGGGGTCTCGAACTGTGCGTCTAAGGCTAATGGTAACAGGAGGCTGGGGACACGATGTTTGCCCAGGTTCGGGCCCTCTCGATGGAGGTAATACCCTACTTCCTTCTTGATTGATCTTGATGATATGAGTATTACAAGAGTTGATCTACCACGAGATCGTAGAGGCTAAACCATAGAAGCTAGCCTATGATTATGATTGTTGTTGTCCTACAGACTAAACCCTCTGGTTTATATAGACACCAGAGGGGGCTTGGGTTACACAGAGTCGGTCACAGATAAGGAGATCTACATATCCGAATCACCAAGCTTGCCTTCCACGCAAAGGAGAGTCCCATCCAGACATGGGACGAAGTCTTCAATCTTGTATCTTCATAGTCCAACAGTCCGGCCAAAGTATATAGTCCGGCTGTCCGGATACCCCCTAATCCAGGACTCCCTCAGTAGCCCCTGAACCAGGCTTCAATGACGATGAGTCTGGCGCGCAGATTGTCTTCGGCATTGCAAGGCGGGTTCCTCCTCCGAATACTCCATAGAAGATTTTGAACACGGGAATCGTGTCCGGCTCTACAAAACAAATTCCACATACCACCGTAGAGAGAATAGTATTCCACAAATCTAATCTGCTGACAACCTTTTTAAAGAGTGACATCACGCCACGGCCCGGTCATTATTCGAACCGTTTTTCACAACCAGCCACTGCACATATTGTGAGGTGGTTTTATTGGCACGTCTTGTCGAAGCAGAGATTGTGTCCCCTTATTGCGGGATTCTCATCGATACGGGCATGGGTAACCCAACCGCATTGTTAATATGACTCCCTGATTTTAGGCAAGTCCCAAACGGTCACGCGGGGGATGCTTCATATTCACCCCTTTAATAAGGGGCCATGGTCTCATCTTTTCGCACCCACGCTCGATCCTCCCCTTCCCTCACCTCGAGTTCCAGCACCCAAGGCTCAGGTTCAAGCACTTCGGACCTCCAATCATGTCCGGATCCAACCTTTAAGGCCGGTGGATGGCCTCCTCTGTCACGGAGGAGGACGTCAAGAAGCTTAGGGAGGCCAGGTACCTGACCACCGGCATCCTGCATAGGCTGCCTGCTCAACGGCAGGTCATCCCCACTCCCAAACCCAACGAGAGCGTTATATTTGTTTCCCACTTCCTCTGAGGGCTAGGCTTTAGTCTGGATCCCTTTGTTAGAGGGCTCATGTTCTATTACGGGCTATATTTCCATGATCTGGCTCCGGATTCCATCCTTCACATCTCGTTGTTTATCATTGTGTGTGAAGCCTTCCTCAACATCACCCCACACTTCGGCCTGTGGCTTATGAACTTCAATGTGAAGCCGAAGATGATTGACGGGCAACACGCGGAGTGCGGAGGCGCTATAATAAGCAAAGGCGTCGATGCCCCATGGCCCAAGGGTTCCTTCCCAGAGGTGTCCGATTTATGGCAACGGGAGTGGTTCTATATCACATCTCCCCGAGGCACAAAGTGGGCGGCTGCCCCTGCCTTCCGCTCGGGCCCTCCGCCTCAACTGGCATCATGGGTCAACAAGGGACTGGACTGGGGGCCTACTAATGATGTACCGACATTGCAACGTATTCGGGATCTTCTTAAGAGGGATATCAGCCTCGTTAAAATAATTCAAGTAATGCTAGTCTGTCGGATCCTGCCGTGCAAAAGTCGACCTCTCCGGATGTGGGAGTTCAATCAGAGGGACCGCGAACTATTCAGCACTTCTTCGGTGTGATGCTCGAAGGGATGTATAAGTTATTCTTCGGATCACGAATAAAGTGTCCAGACACCACCGAGGATGCAGGCCTGAACTACAATCGTCCGGATACCCAAGTAAGTAACTCCGCAACCGAACACGTTGTTCATGTGTATCATAACATAATTTTGAAAACTTCCCATGGCCAGGACTGGCTAAGAAAGGCGGAGAGGATTAGGTGTTCGGCCCCTCTTCTCGAAGCCTTGCCGGATCCTTTATTAATCAGGATGCTTGAGCGCGCACCATATCAGGTGCCATTAGGAGAGGATGAGTAGAGGGATAGAGAAGCCGAAAGTGGGATTCATACATTGTACATCCAGACCGGGGGAATTGATGCCTCCAAGAAGGAGGATGATCGGGGAGGTGAATCTAAAATCACCTCCCCCCATGGGAAGAAAAGGGCTGCCTATGAAAACTTGGAGGCTTCTACACAAAGGATGACGGAGGGTGTCCTTGTCGTGCAGCACCCGCAAGAGGGCCAGCCCTCCACCAAGCCGTAAGTGAATCAAAAAGCACTTTAGTAAATATATCCTGTTTTAACTATGAGTATAATAACCGAGACCTATCTCCTGTAGTCCGGCTCGTGGCCCTTCTCAACAAAGCTCGTCGTCGGGGGATCTTCTTCCGGAGATGATGGAGAGCGAAACGCATCCCCTTGCCTCCCCGCCCAATGGGGCGGACGACCCCGAAGTGTCGTCATGGAGGATTTCTCCTGATCCGCCAAGGCCAGAAGTTGATACTTCGGCCGCCCGAAGCCCAGAGTATTCGGCTCCCAAGGAGAGCGATAGGAAGAGTCTGGGTGTGTCCGGCACGCAGCCGGACACACTGATGGGTCTTCTGGAGCAGGCGGCTATCCTAGAGGCGCATCTTACCTTAATGGGCATGGTGTTTGAGAGGATTGCGTCCGCAAAAAGCGGACTGCATGAAGCTTTTACGAGGCTGCTCAAAGGCTTTGAGGTACATAAAATATTATGTATATTTTCAGTTGTACCGCACATGCTAGGTGTGCTCTGTGTAGATAGTAGCCCCTGAGACTCTGGTTGCCATCTAGAGGTGGCAAACAGAGGATCATAATCCCAGGTAAATGACCGCACATCTTTTATGTACATGCGGCTAAGGATCCGGCGGCTGACCGAACTGTTGATTTTGCCAAACTAAAGTGACAGCTAACATGGCGGATGCCGACATCACGCTTGTGAACAAGCGGCTTGACGAAGCCTAGGGTAAATATTTTTGGCTTTGTCAGCAAATATTAAGAGGAGCATGATGCTAGTATCTATAATATGCTGTGACTGCGGATGGAGCTGCTGCCGTTGAGACCCTTAGGCGAAGCTTGCCCTAGCCAAGGAGCAAGCTAGGAGAAGTGAAGTGGCTGCCCTAAAGGCGGCCGAGGAGTTGAGAGCCGAACAGGCTGCTCATCACCAAAGCGAAGAAAAAATAGCCAAGATGGCTGTTGAGCTTAAGGATGCCGCCGACCGTTATGAGCTCCTTGAATAGGAAAATCAAGTGAAAGCGACTGACCTGAATAAGGCCTTGGAAGCAGCTAAGGAGACTCGCTCTAAGATCAGAGTGGCAAAGGAGGAGCTTCGTCAAGCCAGAGATATCACGGGTGGGAAGCCCTTTCTGTTGCGGACGAAGTTCGGATATCCGAAGTATGCCCCTCTGGATCAATTATGGAGTGTTGAGGATGCATACTTGGACTTGGCCAAGAGTGCTGCTGATGCGACTGAATATTTCAAGGATCAGAAAGATCAAGAGGTAGAATGATTGTTCTGGTCACAGTTCAGTGCTCCAAAGCGTCCGCTGCTGTTGAACGAACAAATGGCCGAGTGGGCCGAGCTCCATAGGTTGTCCGGGCTTGCCATGAGATCTATCATGGATCATCTTTGGGCAAAGGGACCAAGGCCGGATAGTTATTTCGGTTTAGTGCAACAGTTCCTTGGTGTTGTTTCACCTATCAATGTTGTGAAGAGGTCGGCGTGCATAGAGGGTGCGCGGATGGCTCTGGCCCGTGTCAAGACATACTGGGCAGGGATGGAGGCCACTGCTATTGCGACCCGGGGTCTGGCGGGAGGCCAGGACCCCGCCGAGCACTATTTTGCAGAAGTCCTAGAAGGTGCCCGCTTAATAGAGGCGCAGTGCTCGAAGAGTATCATGTTTGAGTGACATGTATCTGTATTGTAAAAACAATGCGATATTGATTATAAAGGCTGTGTTTATACTTTTGCCTGGAAGTATTACAGTGCCTCCTGTGCGGCCTTTTATGTATGTATGTATAGAACCTGAAAGTTAGCAATCGTCGGCTTCCGCCCCCACGCATATAATGCGGGGGTGTTCGAAAAAACACATAATCACACTTGATCCAACATCTTGGTCTATTAAAGAGGTGATAGCACAGCGAACCAGGCAATCGGACTATATAGCTTTAACACTTTCACTTAGCCATAGGAGTTTGACGGTGGGGCTACTATATAGCCCCTGGTACATTCGCGTTCATCTGAATACAGTGCGCATACATACATGACCGGGAAATAGGTCCTTTGTTAATGCGGAGGAATCGCGAAGATTCCGCTGAGTCATCGAGTGGTTGACCAGTCTCCCGCTTTATCATGACAGTCAGTTTTCGGCTTTCTCCACTGAGGTGCTCATCTAGATGAACCAGGGCACAATCGCAGTAGTTCTCCCGGTACCACCTTAGCCGATAGAGCAGAACGTAAGGCAGCAAAACACGGGAGCCAGGCAAACCCAACATTTGACCAAAGACATGATTCGGAGCTGATGCATATAAGGCCAAACTCGCGATGCCGAACACTCCCTAAGGTATTCGGACTTTATGACATATACTAGGCTGAGTAACGCCCTCGATAATGGGCCCTGTGTTTCCAGATACATGCGTTAATCTGGCATGACAAAATGTCAAGAATGCCAGTATCCCCTTTCGCTAAGTGTCCGGAGGGTATGAAGCAACACGAGATAGTAAAAAGGTTTACGCAGGGTCTTAATCTAAAAAGAAAACCTTTGAGCGGGGCCCTGCTGCACGTCTGCGCCTTTATTTCCGTTGTGCCGTATTCTAGAAGGGTGTAGCACGATGATCATCTGTAAAAAGGAAAAATCTTGGTGAAAAAATCCGTGCAAAGAAGTGGTTAATCTAAACAAACCATGAGAATGCAATATGTTACTATATTAATAGGGTCTAGCCGAACTATAGGCTTCTTCTTGTGAGCAGCCCCTAGCACCAACTATGGGGGTATATCTATCAACCCAAGCTTAGGTTCATCTGAGGTGTTCGACCTGGTGGGGCACTGGACTCATCTAACCGCGTCCATGGTCCTGACGACCAATTCTGGTTGGAGGGGTCGCTTAGTGTTTGGCTGATAGAGCCTCCACGTATTCTTCCGCACGTGGGAGCGCTTGGTATTTCCGCTAACTGTAATGACGCCACGTGGACCGGGCATCTTGAGTTTGAGATAGGCGTAGTGCGGTACCGCGTTAAAACGAGCAAAGGCCGTTCTCCCAAGTAGTGCGTGATAGCCACTTCGGAATGGAGAGATGTCGAAGATTAGTTCTTCGCTTCTGAAGTTGTCGGGAGAATCGAATACAACCTCTAGTATTAGAGAGCCCGTGCAGCGGGCCTCGACGCCTGGTATCACTCCTTTAAAGGTAGTATTACTTTGGTTGATTGTTGACGGGTCTATCCCCATTCTGCAGACAGTGTCCTGTTAAGACTACTGCCGCCGTCCATGAGGACTCTAGTGAGATGGTATCCATCAATGACTGGGTCGAGCACTAAGGCAGCCGATCCTCCGTGTCGGATACTAGTTGGATGATCCCTGTGATCAAAGGTGATCGAGCAGGCCGACCAGGGATTGAATTTGGGGGCAACGGGTTTTGCAGCGTATACGTCTCGGAGTGCGCATTTGCGCCTTCTCTTTGGAATGTGAGTTGTGTATATCATATTCACTGTTTTGACAGTCGGTGGGAATTTTTTCTATCCCCCAGTATTCGGCTGGCGGGGCTCATCCTCGTCTTCACTTGGCGTCTCCCTCCCCTTGTGTTCGGCATTTAGCTTGCCGGCCTGTTTGAAAACCCAGCACACTCTGTGGGTGCGGTTTGCAGGTTTTTCGGGGGTGCCATGAATCTGACATAACTTGTCTAGAATCTTATTTAGGCTAGACGGTCCATCTCTAAAGCCTTTAAATGGCTTTTTCCGTTGACCGGGTCGAGAGCCCCTGAATCCGGCATTGACCGTCGTGTTATCTGGGTTGTCTTCATTATTTCGACGCTTGTTTTTATTGCGTTGCGGCTTCCCGTTGCCATCCCTAACTTTGGATGTGCCCGGGTCGCTGGTGCTACTACGGGCCAACCAGCTATCCTCGCCCGCGCAAAAGCGGGTCATAAGGCTTGTAAGGTCTGCCATTGTTCTCACCTTTTCTTGGCCGAGGTGTCTGGTGAGCCATTCGTCTCGGATACTATGCTTGAAAGCCGCCAAGGCTTCGGCATCCGGACAATCGACGATTTGATTCTTCTTAGTAAGAAATATGTTCCAAAGTTTTCGGGCTGACTCTCCCGGCTGTTGAATTATGTGACTTAAGTCGTCTGCATCTGGAGGTCGGACATAGGTCCCTTGAAAATTGGCCCTGAAAGCATCCTCAAGTTCCTCCCAACTTCCAATGGAGTTTTTGGGGAGGCTTTTCAACCAATGCCGAGCTGGTCCTTTTACTTGAGGGGCAGGTATTTAATGGCGTGGAGATCATCTCCGTGAGCCAGGTGAATATGGAGGATAAAATCCTCAATCCATACCCCAGGGTCTGTCGTTCCGTCGTATGCCTCTATATTTACGGGCTTAAATCCCTCTAGAAATTCATGATCCAGCACCTCATCGGTGAAGCACAGGGGGTGTGCGGCTCCCCTGTATTTGGATGCGTCATGGCATGCTGTCGACGGTTGTGTTCGGTGTTGATTCTGAGATGGTATTCCCTCGGTACGATCATTTTGGTTGCCATGATCCTGCCGGGGCACGTTTTCTGGATCCGAAGATGGACCTAGCTACACCGGCTTTTTTGTCCAGGAGCTCACGTAAATCGTGTGCTGACTTATGTGCGGCATCAGTAGCCGCTCTGTCGCGGCCATGGGGTGGTCGGTCCGGCTGATCGGCCGTATTGTTTTTCGGTGGAATGGGCTCTATGACCTCGTCGTCAAATTCGGGCAGTAGCTTGCGCTTTGGGTAGCTCTTTGTGTGGCGGTTATCGCCATATTTGTCTTCATTGTCCAGCACTTTGTTCCATCTACGGTTGAGTGTATCCTACGCGGCTTTAAGCCTTTGCTTCTGCTTCTTCAAGCTCCTCGCCGTGGAAATAAGCCTTTGATGGAGGTTCTCTTGTTCCAAGTGTTTTTCTGGGATGATGAATGCGTCATCGTCCGGACTGTTCTCTTCTTCGGAGACAGGTTGCTGAATTTTACCCTCAGGATCGGCGCTGTTTGACGTCGGCTTCGGACTATGTTCGTTGTCCCGTGGCTCATCATGCTCCATCGCTGGGTCCATGGGGTCATCGTTTCCATTGGAGTCGACCGGGGTGTTATTCTTTCTTGCGTTGTTTTTACTCTAGCTGGATTTAGAGCGGCGCCTACGGCGTCGCTTTGGTGGCTTATCGAGGGGTTTATCCTTTGTTGTGTCCTCACCATTGCCTTCTTTTGGCGTGTCCACCATATATATATCATATGATGAGGTGGCAGTCCAGCGCCCAATGGGCGGTGGTTCCCGTTCTTCTCCTGCATCGCCATAAGTACCATTGATGTCTTCAGAGTCGAAATCCAACGTGTCGGTTAAGTCATCGACAATGGCTATTAAGTGGGTGGTGGGTGGGGAACGAATTCCTTCGTCGCCCGCTTCCCACTCGAGCCGGACATAGTTTGGCCAAGAGTCTCCTAACAAAGAGAGAGACCTTAATGAGTTTAGCACGTCGCCCAAGGGCGAGCGCTGAAAGATATCCGCGGAGGTGAACTCCATGACCGGTGCCCAATCATATTGGATAGGCACGGGCGTACGCGGTTCGGATCCTGTAGCCAGAGATGAGTCCGAGGGTCCGATGGTGCCGAGCTCATAGGAGGTGGAATGAGTGTTCGGCTCCAAGGCCGATGAGTGTGCGGCGTCCGTGGCGGGCTCCATCCACCCGCCCTCGAATGGCACAATCTGCTCCGGATCGTTTCTCGGGGCAGCCGCAGGCGCGATCCCCCGAATACTATCCGATGGCAGATCTAAGTCATGCTCGTCGGGACTGTTCGACACACCTGACATGGGCTCAAATCCGTCAAAGATCAAGTCTCCGCGGATGTCGGTAGTGTAGTTTAGGTTTCCAAACCTGACCTGGTGGCCAGGGGCGTAGCTGTCGATCTACTCCAGATGGCCAAGCGAATTGGCCTGCAGTGCGAAGCCGCCGAATACGAAGATCTGTCCAGGAGGGAAAACCTCCCCTTGGACTGCGTCGTTGAAGATGATTGAAGGAGCCATCAAGCCTTATCTTGACGACACAGTGGAACTCTCAATGAAAGCACCAATGTCAGTGTCAAAACCGGCGGATCTCGGGTAGGGGGTCCCGAACTGTGCGTCTAAGGCTAATGGTAACAGGAGGCTGGGGACACGATGTTTTCCCAGGTTCGGGCCCTCTCGATGGAGGTAATACCCTACTTCCTGCTTGATTGATCTTGAAGATATGAGTATTACAAGAGTTGATCTACCACGAGATCGTAGAGGCTAAACCCTAGAAGCTAGCCTATGATTATGATTGTTGTTGTCCTACGGACTAAACCCTCCGATTTATATAGACACTGGAGGGGGATAGGGTTACACAGAGTTAGTCACAGAGAAGGAGATCTACATATCCGAATCGCCAAGCTTGCCTTCCACGCAAAGGAGAGTCCCATCCGGACACGGGACGAAGTCTTCAATCTTGTATCTTCATAGTCCAACAGTCCGGCCAAAGTATATAGTCCGGCTGTCCGGATACCCCCTAATCCAGGACTCCCTCACATAGCTTGAATCCATTCAGGTTCCATGAAGGCTTCATCAACTTTCTTGGGTTCAGATATAGATACAAATACGAAGTGTCCACAGAAGTTTGCTAGTTGTGTTGCTCTTGAACAAGTGAGTGGACCAGGTGCATTGATACTATCAATGATTTTCTCAATATGTACTTCATTTGCCATGCGAGGATGGGAAGGGCGAAGACTTTGCTCTTGTTGATTGTCATTAGTTTCAGCATTGTCTTCAGACTGACCATTGTCTTCATGTTGATTTGGTGCTGATATGATGATTTCCTCTTCAGCTTGTTCCTCGTTGGGTATGATTTCTCCAGTACCCATTAGCTTGATAGATTCACTTGGTGTAGCTTCATCTAGCACATTTGGCAATTCTTTCTTTGCGAGCTGTTAGTCTCATCGAACCACACATCTACAGTTTCAACCACTTTGTAGTGAAAGAGGTTGAAGACTCTGTAGGTGTGCGAATCCTTTCTGTAGCCAAGCATAAAACCTTCATGTGCTTTCGGTGCAAATTTTGAAGTGTGATGCGGATCCTTGATCCAACACCTAGCACCAAAGGCTTTGAAATAACTGACATTTGGCTTCTTACCAGCCAGAAGTTCATAGGATGTCTCCTTGAAGAACCTATGAAGATAAACTCTGTTGATGATATGGCAAGCAGTAACAATGGCTTCAGGCTAGAACTTTCTTCGAGTCTTATACTCATCAAGCATCATACGTGCCATCTCAGTGAGGGTTCTGTTCTTGCACTCCATGATGCCATTCTGCTGAGGTGTGTATGGAGTAGAGAACTCATGTACGATGCCAAATGTATCAAGATAAGTGTCGAGGCCAGTGTTCTTGAATTTTGTGCCATTGTCACTTCTGTTGTGCTTGATCTTGATGACATAGTTGATCATGGCTCGATTGGCGAAGCGTCTGAAGACATCATGCACTTTGATGTCTGCTAGAACTACGTCAGTATTTCCCCAAAGAGGAAGGGATGATGCAGCACAATGACGGTAGGTATTTCCCTCAGTGATGAAACCAAGGTTATCAAACCAGTAGGAGAACCAAGCAACACAACATAAACAACACCTACACACAAATGAAAAATACTCGCAACCCGACGTGTAAAAGGGGTTGTCAATCCCTTTCTTGTAACGACACCAGAACTTGGCAAACAGACGTGGGAGAGTTGTAAATATTGATAGATCGAACACCAAATAAAATAAATTGCAGCAAGGTATTTTTGTATTTTTGGTTTAATAGATCTGAAAATAAATGCAACAGAAAATAGATCACAAAGGCAAATAATATGAGAAAGAGACCCGGGGGCCGTAAGTTTCACTAGTGGCTTCTCTCGAGAAAATAGCAAACGGTGGGTGAACAAATTACTGTTGGGCAATTAATAGAACTTCAAATAATCATGACGATATCCAGGTAATGATCATTATATAGGCAGCACGTCCAAGATTAGTAGACCGGCTCCTGCCTGCATCTACTGCTATTACTCCACCCATCGGGTCGCTATCCAGCATGCATCTAGTGTATTAAGTTCATGAAGAAACGGAGTAATGCAAAAAGAACGATGACATGATGTAGACAAGATCTATCTATGTAGAGATAGACCCCATTGTTTTATCCTTAGTAGCAACAATACATACGTGTCTGCTCTCCTTCTGTCACTGGGATCAAGCACCGTAAGATTGAACCCACTACAAAGCACCTCTTCCCATTGCAAGATATATAGATCAAGTTGGCCAAACAAATCTCAAATATCGGAGAAGAAATATGAGGCTATGAGCAATCATGCATATAAGAGATCAAAGAAACTCAAATACTTTCATGGATATAAAAAGATAGATCTGGTCATAAACTCAAAGTTCATCGGATCCCAACAAACACACTGCAAAAAGAGTTACATCATATGGATCTCCAAGAGACCATTGTATTGAGAATCCAGCGAGAGAGAGGAAGCCATTTAGCTACTAACTACGGACCCGAAGTTCTACAAAGAACTACTCACGCATCATCGGAGAGGCACCAATGGAAGTGGTGAACCCCTCCGTGATGGTGTCTAGATTGGATCTGGTGGTTCTGGACTCTGCGGCAGCTGGAATTGATTTTCGTCGACTCCCCTAGGGTTTATGGAATATTGGGGTATTTATAGATCAAAGAGGCGGTCTGGGGGGCACCCGAGGTGGGCACAACCCACCAAGGCGCGCCTGGTTCTCCTGGCGCGCCCTGGTGGGTTGTGCTCCCCTCAGAGCACCCCCAGGCGCAGTCTTGGCCCATTAGGTGTCTTCTGGCCAAAAAATTCTCCGTGAAGTTTCGTTGCATTTGGACTTCTTTTGGTAGTGATTTCCTGCGATGTAAAAAACATGCAGAAAACAGCAACTGGCCACTTGGCACTATGTCAATAGGTTAGTACCAAAAAATGATATAACAATACTATAAAATGATTATAAAACATCCAAGATTGATAATATAATAGCATGGAACAATCAAAAATTATAGATACATTGGAGACATATCAGCATCCCCAAGCTTAACTCCTACTCGTCCTCGAGTAGGTAAGTGATAAAAACAGAATTTTTGATGTGGAATGCTGCCTAACATGTCATATCATATTCTTTTCTTTATAGCATGGACATTTGGACTTTTAAGTGATTCCAAGCAATAGTCTAGTTTTGACATGATAATTTAAATACTCTAGCATATCAACAAGCAACCATGTCTTTCAAAATATCAATGCTAAAATAAGTTATCCCTAGCCCATCATGCTCAATCATTGCTCCATTCATGAAACACTCGCATATTAACTACACCCAATACTCAAGTACGATCGTATTGCCTCCTAGTTGGTGATTTTATAAGAGAAGATGGAGACTCAAATTCAAAATAAAAAATGCATAAAGTAAAAGAAAGGCCCTTCACAGAGGGAAGTAGGGATTTGTAGAGGTGCCAGAGCTCAATGCGAAAAACTTAGAGATAAAAACATTTTGGGAGGTGTGTCTTTCCCACCAACAAAAATTACTTAGAGTCCCCAACACTTTCCATGCTAGATATATCATAGGCGGTTCCCAAACAAAAAATAAAGTTTATTCCTGTTTCCACCATACTTTCACTTTCCATGGCTAGCCGTATCCACAGTTGCCTTCCATACCAACACTTCCCAAGGAATTTATTATTTGACAACATAAAGTAAATTCATTTTTCATTTCGGGACTAGGCATCCCTAATACCTTTGCCTTACTCTCGTGCAATGACAAGTGAATAAACACTCATCGTGAGAATAACACATCTAGCATGGAAAATATTAGCCACCCTCACCGCTCCCCGAGCAGTACGAACACACAAAAGAGAAGTTTATTTTGAAAATTAGAGATGGCACATACAAATTTTCTTAGAACGGCAAAAGAATACCGCATATAGGTAGATATAGTGGACTCATGTGGCAAAACTGTTTTAAAGGTTTTTCGATGCACAAGTAGTGATCATACTTAGTGCAAAATGAAGGCTAGCAAAAGATTGAGAAGCGACCAACCAAGAAACAAATAATCTCATAAGAGAGCATTAAGCATAATTAACACTGAATAATGCACCACAAGTAGGATATAATTTCATTGCATAATTATTGACTTTCATGCTTGCATAGGGAATCACAAACCTTAACACCAATATTCTTACTAAAGCATAATTACTCATCAACATAACTCGCATATCACATCATCATATCTCAAAACTATTACTAAGAATCAAGTTTATTCTGTCCAATGATCTTCATGAAAGTTTTTATTATATCCTTCTTAGATATCTATCACTTTGGGGCTAATTTTCATATGTTGCATTTCATAAGCTCAAACAAATATAAGTGAAGATCATGAGCATACTATTTCATTCTCTCAAATTAATTTAAGTGCAGCAAGAGAGAATTTCTTGAAAATTTACTTAACTCTCAAAAAAATCTAAGTGAAGCAAGAGAGCATTTCTTTAAAAATACTAAAGCACACTATGCTCAAAAATATATAAGTGAAGCACTAGAGCAAGTCCATAGCTCATAAAAAATTTAAGTGAAGCATAGAGAGCAATTCTAAGAAGTCATGACATAATTTTGGCTCTCTCAAATAGGTGTGTACAGCAAGGAACCAAGACTTAAAACATAAAATAAAACAAGCAAAGACTCATATCATACAAGACGCTCCAAGCAAAACACATAGTATGTGACGAATAAAAATATAGCTTCGAGTAAAATACCGATGGTTGTTAGAAGAAAGAGGGGATGCCACTCGGGGCATCCCCAAGCTTAGTTGCTTGCTTCTTTTGGATAATAGCTTGGGATGTCGGGGCATCCCCAAGCTTAGGCTCTTCTTACTCCTTATTCCTTCATCCATCGTAAGATAACTCAAAACTTGAAAACTTCAATCACACAAAACTCAACAAAACCTTCGTGAGATCCGTTAGTATAAGAAAATAAACCACTACTATAAGTACTGTTGCAACCTATTCATATCTTATTTTTGCATTATATCTATTGTATTCCAACTTTTCTATGGCAAAAACTCATCAAAGAAAACCATAGAGCCATCAAAACAAGCACACAACACAAAGAAAACAGAATCTAAAAAAACAGAATAGTTTGTAGCAATCTGAATATTTCGAATACTTCTGAAACTCCAAAAATTCTAAAAAATTATAATGACCTGAGCAATTTGTATATTAATCTTTTGCAAAAATATTCAGGGCAAAAGAATGTTTCTGTGATTTATGAAAAATATTTTTGTGAGTGCATAAGTTTCTGTTTTTCAGCAAGATCAAACAACTATCACCCAAGAAGATCCTAAAGGCTTTACTTGGCACAAACACTAATTAAAACACAAAAAACACAATCATAATAGTAGCATAATTGTGCAAACACTCAAGAACACAAAGCAAAAAAGCAAAAATAACTTTTATTCATTGGGTTGCCTCCCAACAAGCGTTATAGTTTCACGCCCTTAGCTAGGCATAATGTTTCAATGATGCTCACATGAAAGATAGTAATTGAATCACGAAGAGAGCATCATGTAACATGTGAAAAACACATTTAAGTCTAACATACTTCCTATGCATAGGCATTTTATAAGCAAACAAATTATCAAGACAAGAAATTTCTAGCATATGCAAGGTAGAAGAATAAAATGTTGATGATCTCAAAATAACGAGAGGTAATTTAGTAACATAAAAATTTCCACCACAATATTTTCCTCTCTCATAATAATTACATGTGGGATCATAATCAAATTCAACAATATATCTATCATGTAAAATTTTCTCTTCATGATCCACATGCATAAAAGTTTTATAATCCTCCAAGATAGTGGGATTAAAACCAACTAAAGTCATGACCTCTCCAAACCCACTTTTATCAAAAATTTCACAAGATTGAACACTCTCCAAATACGTGGGATAGTTTTTACCTAGAGTTGACACTCTTCCGTACCCACTTTCAATATTATTGCAAACATATTCATCACGAGGATTAAATATACTATCAAGAACATAAGAATCATTATCACCCCAATCATGATCATTGCAATAAGTTGTGGACATAGCAATATTAGCATCCCCAAGCTTGGGGTTTTCCATATTGTTAGCACAACTGACATTAATAGAATTTACAATAACATCATTACAATCATGCTTTTCATCCAAGGAGCTATCATGAATCACTTTATTAATTCCTTCTTTTAACACTTCATCACAATTTTCAGATTCATGAATCTCAAGCAAAACTTCATAAAGATAATCTAGCGCACTCAACTTACTAGCAATTGGTTCATCATAATTTGGTCTTTTAAAAAGATTATCAAGTGGATGAGGATCCATATCAATAGATTTTTAGCAAGCGAATATGCAAGCAAATAAGAGACACATGGCAACACAAGCAAACAAGAGATCTGACACGAAAAAGGCAAACTGAAGAAGGCGAATAAAACGGCAATTTTTTGTGAAGTGGGAGAGAGGAAAATGAGAGGCAAATGGCAAATAATGTAAATTGCAAGGAGGTGATATTTGTGATTAGGAACATGGTATATGTTGAAGATCCACCCGGCAACTGCGCCAGATAGTTCCTTTTGATGTCTGCTAGAACTACGTCGGTATTTCCCCAAAGAGGAAGGGATGATGCAGCATAGCGACGGTAGGTATTTCCCTTAGTGATGAAACCAAAGTTATCGAACATGTAGGAGAACCAAGCAACACAATGTAAAAAGCACCTGCACACAAATAACAAATACTCGCAACCCGATGTGTAAAAGGGGTTGTCAATCCCTTTCGGGTAACGGTGCCAGAATTTGGCAAACGGATGTGAGAGAGTTGTAAATATTGATAGATCAAACGCCAAATAAAATAAATTGCAGCAAGGTATTTTTATATTTTTGGTTTAATAGATCTGAAAATAAATGCAACGAAAAATAGATCGCAAAGGCAAATAATATGAGAAAGAGACTCGGGGGCCGTATGTTTCACTAGTGGCTTCTCTCGAGAAAATAGCAAACGGTGGGTGAACAAATTACTGTTGGGCAATTGATAGAACTTCAATAATCATGACGATATCTAGGCAATGATCATTATATAGGCATCACATCCAAGATTAGTAGACCGACTCCTGCCTGCATCTACTACTATTACTCCACACATTGACCGCTATCCAGCATGCATCTAGTGTATTAAGTTCATGAAGAAGCGGAGTAATGCAATAAGAATGATGACATGATGTAGACAAGATCTATCTATGAGAGATAGACCCCATCGTTTTATCCTTAGTAGCAACGATACATACGTGTCGGTTCCCCTTATGTCACCGGTATCAAGCACCGTAAGATCGAACCCACTACAAAGCACCTCTTCCCATTGCAAGATAAATAGATCAAGTTGGCCAAACAAAACCCAAATATTAGAGAAGAAATACGAGGGTATAAGCAATCATGCATATAAGAGATCAAAGAAACTCAAATACTTTCATGATATAAAAAGATAGATCTGGTCATAAACTCAAAGTTCATCGGATCCCAACAAACACACCGCAAAAAGAGTTACATCATATGGATCTCCAAGAGACCATTGTATTGAGAATCCAGCGAGAGAGAGGAAGCCATCTAGCTACTAACTACGGACCCAAAGGTCTACAAAGAACTACTTATGCATCATCGGAGAGGCACCAATGGAAGTGGTGAACCCCTCCGTGATGGTGTCTAGATTGGATCTGGTGGTTCTGGACTCCGCGATAGATGGAATTGATTTTCGTTGACTCCCCTAGGGTTTTTGGAATATTGGGGTATTTATAGAGCAAAGAAGCGGTCCGAGGGGCACCCGAGGTGGGGACAACCCACCAGGGCACGCCTGGGCCTCCTGGCGCGCCCTGGTGGGTTGTGCTCCCCTCTGAGCACCCCCCCAGGCATAGCCTTGGCCCATTAGGTGTCTTCTGGTCCCAAAAAAATCTTCGTGAAGTTTCGTTGCATTTGGACTCCATTTGGTATTGATTTCCTGCAATGTAAAAAACATGCTGAAAACAACAACTCGCACTTGGCACTATGTCAATAGGTTAGTACCAAAAATGATATAAAATGAATATAAAATGATTATAAAACATCCAAGATTGATAATATAACAGCATGGAACAATCGAAAATTATAGATACGTTGGAGACATATCACACTTCAGTCTTGTAGAGAATTATGTGCACCGAGATATATCTTGAATAATCATCAACAATGATGAAGCCATAAACATGTGCAGTGGTAGTAAGGGTAGAGTAGTGAGTAGGGCCAAATAAGTCCATGTGTAGCAGCTCGAAGGGGTGTGATGTAGTCATGATTGTCTTCGAGGGATGCTTGGCCCTAGTCATCTCCCCAGCTTCACAAGCACCACATAGATGATCCTTCTTGAACTTGACTCCCTCGATGCCAATGATATGCCTCTTCTTCATGAGAGTGTGCAAGTTCCTCATGCCAGCATGTCCTAGACTCCGATGCCAGAGCCAACACTCTGAAGCTTTTGCTAGAAGACATACGGCGAGCTATGGTCCTGCGGAGAAATCTACCATATATAGATCGTATCTTTGATACCCTTCGAAGACTAGGGATTTGTCAGATTCCATAAGCACAAGGCAACGATATTTTCCAAATATCACAATGATGTCCACATCACAAAGCATTGAGACAGACATTATGTTGAATCCAAGGGATTCAACAAGCATCACTTCATCCATGTGCTGATCCTTTGAGATTGCAACTCTACCTAGGCCCAATACCTTGCTTTTACCAGTGTCAGCAAACGTGATGTGGCTTTTAGTAGATGGATGTAGGGTTGAATCCATGACAAGACTTTGATCACCAGTCATGTGGTTAGTGCATCCACTGTCCATGATCCACTCAGTAGCTTTCGGAGTCGTACCCTACAGTGCAGTTAGCGGGATAGGCTTCACCAAGAGTATTGTGAAGCACAAACATATAGCAAACATGCATGCTCTCAAAGTTAAGATTCTTGTTAGGTAAGATAGGATGCTTGTCAATAAACCCTGGGACGAAATACATGGTAAGACCATTTTGGCATTTTATCTTGCGTCCCACAAGATGTTCTAGGTCCCCAGCATTAGCGTCAGAAGTCTTTGATTTCCGGCTGGAGACCTTTCCCTGCAAGTGAAAGTTAATTCTTCTTAACCACCCACATCTTCAGGGGTGGCTTAGAAGCAATGAGTCTAAGTGTAGCATCTGAGAACTTTGGCTTTGGAGCCCTAGCAAATAGCCTTGCATGAGGTGAATAATACTCATAAAAATAAGCAGAAAAGTTCTTTGTTTTATGAACATAGCGGTTTGAAGAAACATGCTCATATTCATAAGTCTGAGTATGGTTTCCCTGCAAAACTTTGGCGTTAGGGTGACCTTGTGAGGTCCTCCGTATGTATGAAGCCTTTGGGCCATATGACGCATTTGGTCTGGGGTTTGTCTTCTCCCCAGGTGGCGTCATGATGACATTTCACGGGAAGCTTCTCAAGACAACTTTTGGGAACCCAGATCTTCTTCAAAGGTGGCCCGTTCCTGCAGTTAGTACCAATAAACCTGGCAAACACTTCACCATTTTGATTCTTAAACAACTTATACTTGGCGTCAAATCAATGATAATGGGGTTAGCACAAGTAAAACCAGATAAGGTGGATGGGTCCACTGAAGGGCTCTTTGCAGCAACCCATGTGGTTTTGGGGTACTGCTCAGGCTTCCAGTAGGAACCATCAGCATTGATTTTCCTCTTGAACCCAACACCCTCTTTCCTAGGGTTTCGGTTCAGAATCTGTTTCTTGAGGACATCACACAGTGTCTGATGCCCTTTGAGGCTTTTGTACATGTCTGTTTCAAGCAATGTCTTCAACCTGGCATTCTCATCAGCAATAGTAGTGGTATCCTCAGAAGAGGGGTTAGTTTCCACATCAGTAGTTGAAGATATCGCAACATCAGAGGCAGTAGAACATTCAGCAACAGAGACAACATTATCACACTCAAGAAATTTTAAACATGGTGGCACAAAATCTTCCTGGGCGGAACTGATCTGTTGGGCGAGTAGTGAATCATTCTCCTTTTGAAGATCTTCATGAGATGCTCTCAGTTTCTCTAGATCTTGCTTCCTTTGAAGATAATCATAGGAAAGCTTCTCATGAGTAGCTGAGAGTGTTTCATGACAACTTTCAAGTTCCTCATACTTAACATGAAGATTTTTAATGTCTTCGATTAAGGACTGGGTTTGATTCATTTCTGCATCCAACATGTCGTCGCTTTTGTCTAGCAACTTTTGAATATGTTCCATAGCAGTTTGCTGTTCAGTTGCAATTTTAGCAAGAGTCTTATAGTTGGGTTTGGATTCACACTCAGAGTCATCTTCACTGGATTTTTGAAAGTAAGCATCGCGTGAGTTTACCTTGGCACCTCGTGCCATGAAGCAGTAGGTTGGAGCAGATGACTCGGGTTCGAAAGTCATCGTTTTAGGTGACTCCTTGAATTCGTGGAACTAGGGGTCCTGAGGAAGTCGATGACCTTCATAAACATCAGAGTTCTGGTCCCATGTAAGCTTGCAATGCAGAGATGCATAATGCGCATGAACTCATCTCTAGACACGCAGGAGCATATGATGTCCTTTTTCATAATATCCAGCTGAGTATACTTGCGAATGTCGTCAGCATGCACCATTTTGCATAGATCGGTAAGACCAATTTCCGTCACGGTCCACAACTCAGTGTTCATCGCAAGGAGGCGCTTCCTCATCATGGCCTTCCATTTGGGATAATCATGACCATCAAAGATAGGGCACGCCGTGGAGACCTTGATTATCCCTGAAGTCGACATAGCTAAAACTCCAGGTGGTTAAACCGTATCACACAGAACAAGGGAGCACCTCGCTCTGATACCAATTGAAAGTGCTAGTTATCAACTAGAGGAGGGTGTGAATAGGCGATTTTTATGGAAGTCTTCTGAACACAAGATCTTTGAAGACAAACAGTTGAAATGAACCTATATGATATGCAGCGGAAGATGAACTACACTAGACAAGCCATAGTCAAGTAAACAATATAGTGATAGTACGAAGACTAAAAGCAGCTAGGTAGTATGGATCAGAATGGAAGACAGTATGAAGCCAAACAGGTAATAGTCTTCACATAGTGAAGTCAAATAGATCACGCAAGCAAGCAATGACTTCACAAAGACAAACTGAAATGTAAAGGAAGTAAGGGATAGAACTAGTAGCTTGGTGAAGACAAGGATTTGGTAGACCAGTTCCAGTTGTTGTGACAATTGTACTTCTGGTTAGGGAGGTTGAGATTGAACTCAGGATACCGCGTCTTCACCTTATTCCCCTTGAGCTGAGGACACCCAGTCCTCGCCCAATCACTCTGGTAAGTCTTCAAGGTAGACTTCGAAACCTTCATAGGCTTCATTCACTGGCAATCCACAATGACTCTTGGATGCTCAGAACGTGATGCCTAACCGGCTGGAGGATTCATGGTCCTCAAGTGTAATAAGTCTTCAGGTCACGCGGACAGAAAGACTTCAGTTATGCCTAACACTCTTTGGCTCTAGGTGTTTTGGGCTTTGTCCTCGCAAGGATCTCTCTCTCTCAAAAGCTTCGGAGGTGGGTTGCTCTCAAACGACAAAAGTCATGCACTAACTCTAAGCAGCCACCAAATTCTGGTGTAGGGGGTGGGCTATTTATAGCCTGGAGGCAACCCGACATGATATGTCTGAAATGACCCTGGGTCACTAAGGAATCGACACGTGTCCAACGGTCGGCTTTCAAACACACGCGGCAGCTTGGCTTGGGCTACAAGCAAAGCTGAATCATCCAACTCTGGGTAAGATTTGCTCTCATTGTCTTCGTACGAAGACATAGGATTTACGTTGAGCATCACTTCAGTCATCCGACTTTGTTCACTTGGACCCCACTTAACAGTACGGTGGTTCCTATGACTCAAGAAAGAAGAAAAGGAACTACGAAAGAATCTATGTCTTCGCACTCCATAGTCTTCAAGTGAATGTCTTCAGAGGTCATAATCTTCAACGTGAATGTCCTCACAAACCACCATTGTCTTCAATGTCTTCATACATTTTTAGGGCTCATCTCTGGTAGGTAAACCGAATCAATGAGGGACTACTACATGTGTTATCCTGCAATTCTCACAAACACATTAGTCCCTCGACCACGTTTGTTATCAATAATCCAAAACCAACTAGGGGTGGCACTAGATGCACTTACAGTTTGTCTTTGTATGACAACAATTAACATGGGGTGATGTACACACGGAGAATTTAGAGGGATACACATGAGACGAGGATATGCCTAGGCCCATGCCGTCTGAGGGAGGTAATACTCAACTTCTTACCTTGTGACTTGCATTGATGGTTGCCTCATATAAAGTTAGGACTTTTGCGCAAGCATGTTTGGTTTTAGAATGATATTGGACATAAACTGGCTGTGAGAATATAACGATCATAGGTCCTAGCCCGTATTATATAGGTGGACAAGGCTAGGGTTACAAGGAATCTGAGTCGGTATAGACTACCTGGTGCTAGTCAAATGCGACTGGACCTAATACATATCGTGACATACTTGTCTTGTATTCGTTGATGATGTGCATCCGTATAGTGGACGGACTCGAGTCATCGGTTAATGTCCACAAACCCTAACCCTTCTAGTCAGGGCGCGTGGAAATAATAAGCAAGGGTGGTATGAGGTGAGATATGATGTTGTTGAAAGTGCTAGTTATCGACTAGAGGGGGGATGAATAGGCGATTTTTATGGAAGTCTTCAAAACATGAGGTCTTTGAAGGCAAATAGTTGAAATTAACCTATGTGATATGTAGCGGAAGATGAACTACACTAGACAAGCCATAGTGAAGTAAGCAGTATAGTGAAAGTACAAAGACTAACAACATCTAGGTAGTATGGATCGGAATGGAAGAGAGTGTGAAACCAAACAGATAATAGTCTTCACATAGTGAAGCCAAACAGATCAGGCAATCAAGCAATGACTACACGAAGACAAACTGAAAAGTAAAGGAAGTAGGGGATAGAACCAATTGCTTGGTGGAGACAAGGATTTGGTAGACCAGTTCCAGTTGCTGTGACAACTGTATGTCTGGTTAAGGAGGCCGAGATTGAACTCAAAAGATTGTGTCTTCACCTTATTCCCCTTGAGATAAGGACACCCAGTCCTCACCCAATCACTCTAGTAAGTCTTCAAGGTAGACTTCCAAACCTTCACAAACTCGATTCACCGACGATCCATAATGACTATTGGATCCTCAGAACGTGATACCTAATCGACTGAAGGATGCACAGTCCTCAAGTGCAATAAGTCTTCAGGTCACTCAGACAGAAAGACTTTAGTCATGCCTAACACTCTTTGGCTCTGGGTGTTTTGGGATTTGTCCTCGCAAGGATCTCTCTCTCTCTCTCTCAAAGGCTTCAAACGTGGGTTGCTCTCAAACGACAAAAGCCGTGCACTAACTCTAAGCAGCCACCAATTTATTGTGTAGGGGGTGGGCTATTTATAGCCAGGAGGCAACCCGACATGATATGTCTGAAATGACCCTGGGTCACTAAGGAACCGACATGTGTCCAACAGTCAGATTTAAAACACACGTGGCAGTTTGACTTGGGCTACAAGCATAGCTGACTCATCCAACTCTGGATAAGATTTACTCTCATTGTCGTCACTCGAAGACATAGGATTTGGATTGAGCATCACTTCAGTCATGTCACTTTGTTCACTTGGACCCCACTTAACAGTACGGTGGTTCCTATGACTCAATAAAGAAGAAAAGAAAACTATCAAAGAAATTATGTCTTCACACTCCATAGTCTTCAAGTGAATGTCTTCAAAAATCATTATCTTCAACGTGAATGTCTTCACGAACCACCACTATCTCCAATGTCTTCATACATTTTTAGGGGTCATCTCTATGAAGGAAATATGCCCTAGAGGCAATAATAAAGTTGTTATTTATATTTCCTTATGTCATGATAAATGTTTATTATTCATGCTAGAATTGTATTAACCAAAGACTTAGTACATGTGTGAATACATAGACAAACAAAGTGTCCCTAGTGTGCCTCTACTTGACTAGCTCGCTAATCAAAGATGGTTAAGTTTCCTAGCCATAGACATGTGTTGTCATTTGATGAACGGGATCACATCATTAGATAATGATGTGATGGACAAGACCCATTCGTTATCTTAGCACTATGATCATTTAGTTTATTGCTATTGCTTTCTTCATGACTTATACATGTTCCTATGACTATGAGATTATGCAACTCCCGAATACCGGAGGAACACTTAGTGTGCTATCAAACATCACAACATAACTGGGTGATTATAAAGATGCTCTAGAGGTGTCTTTGATGGTGTTTGTTGAGTTGGCATAGATCGATATTAGGATTTGTCACTCCGATTGTTAGAGAGGTATCTCCGGGCCCTCTCGGTAATGCTCATCACTATAAGCCTTGCAAGCAATGTGACTAATGAGTTAGTTGCAGTATGATGCATTACGAAACGAGTAAAGAGACTTGCTGGTATTGAGATTGAACTAGGTATGAAGATACCGATGATCGAGTCTCGGGCATACCGATGACAAAGGGAACTACGTATGTTGTTATGCGGTTTGACCAATAAAGATCTTCGTAGAATATGTAGGAGCCAATATGAGCATCCAGTTTCCGCTACTGGTTATTGACCGAAGATGTGTCTCGGTCATGTCTACATAATTCTCGAACCCGTAGGGTCCGCACACTTAATGTTCGATGATGATTTGTATTATGAGTTTATGTGATTTGATGACCAAAGGTTGTTCGGAGTCCCGGATGAGATCAAGGACGTGACGAGGAGTCTAAAAATGGTCGAGACATCAAGATTCATATATTGGAAGGCTACATTCGGACACCAGAATGGTTCGGGTCGTTTTGGATTAGGTTCGGAGTACTGGGGGAAGTTATTGGGCCTCATGGGCCTAGTAGTGGAAGAGAGGAGGCGGGCCAAGGAGTGGCGCGCGCCCCCCTAGCCCAAACCGAATTGGACTAGGGTTGGGAGGGCTCCTCCCTTTCCTTCTCTCCTCCTCCTCCTCCCCCATTCTCTTTGTGGGAATAGGAAAGGGGGGCGAATCCTACTTGGAGTAGGACCCCCCCCCTTTGGGCGCGCCACCCTTGGCCGGCCTCCTCCTCCCTCCCTCCTTTATATACGTGGGGAGGGGCACCCTAGAATAGAAAAGTTGATCTTTTAGCCGTGTGCGGTGCCCCCCTCCACAGTTTCACACCTCGGTCATATCGCCGTAGTGCTTAGGCGAAGCCCTGCGCTGGTAACTTCATCATCACCGTCGCCAAGTCGTCATGTTGACGGAACTCTCCCTCGGCCTCAACTGGATCAAGAGTACAAGGGACGTCATCAAGCTGAACGTGTGCTGAACATGGAGGTTTCGTACAGTCGGTGCTAGGATCGGTCGGATCGTGAAGATGTACGACTACATCAACCGCTTTGATAAAACGCTTCTGCTTTCGGTCTATGAGAGTATGTGGACACACTCTCCCCGCTCGTTGCTATGCTTCTCCTAGATAGATCTTTGCATGATCATAGGATTTTTTTTTAAATTACTGCGTTCCCCAACAGTGGCATCCGAGCCAGGTCTATGCGTAGATGTTATATGCACGAGTAGAAGACAAAGAGTTGTGGGCGATAATAGTCAGACTGCTTACCAGCATGTCATACTTTGTTTTGGCGGTATAGTTGGATGAAGCGTCCCAGATCGACATTACAAGACCGTGTTCATGAGACTAGTTCTACCGTCGTGATTCGCATACAGGTGGCTAGTGGGTGTCTGTTTCTCCAAATTTAGTTGAATCGAGCTCCTTGTTGAAGGTTAAAACAGCACACTTGACGAAAAATCATTGTGGTTTTGATGTGTAGGTAAGAACGGTTCTTGCTAAGCCTGTAGCAGCCACATAAAATTTGCAACAACAAAGTAGAGGACGTCTAACTTGTTTTTGCAGGGCTTGCTGTGATGTGATATGGTCAAGACGTGATGATATATAAATTTTTGTATGAGATGGTCATGTTTTGTAAAAGTTATCGGCTACTGGCAGGAGCCTTATGGTTGTCGCTTTATTGTATGAAATGCAATCGCCATGTAATTGCTTTACTTTATCACTAAGCGGTAGCGATAGTCGTAGAAGCAATAGTTGGCGAGACGGTAACAATGCTACGATGGAGATCAAGGTGTCAAGCCGGTGACGATGGTGATCATGACGGTGCTTTGAAGATGGAGATCAAAGGCACAAGATGATGATGGCCATATCATATCACTTATATTGATTGCATGTGATGTTTATCCTTTATGCATCTTATTTTGCTTAGTACAGTGGTAGCATTATAAGATGATCTCTCACAAAATTTCAAGGTATAAGTGTTCTCCCTGAGTATGCACCATTGCTACAGTTTGTCGTGCCGAGACACCACATGATGATTGGGTGTGATAAGCTCTACGTTCACATACAACGGGTGCAAGACAGTTTTGCATACGCAGAATACTCGGGTTAAACTTGACGAGCCTAGCATATATGGCCTCGAAACACTGAGACCAAAATGTCGAGCGTGAATCATATAATATGCAAGGGATGGATAAGACAATTCATGAACTCTTCGCGTTGCTAAAGGCCGCGGAGGTAGAAATCAAGAAGGAGCATCAAGTGTTGATGGTTAACAAGACCACTAGTTTCAAGAAAAAGGGCAAAGGGAAGAAGGGGAACTTCAAGAAGAATGGCAAGCAAGTTGCTGCTCCAGTGAAGAAGCCCAAGTCTGGACCTAAGCCTGAGACTGAGTGCTTCTACTTCAAAGGGACTGGTCACTGGGAGTGGAACTGCCCCAAGTATTTGGCGGATAAGAAGGATGGCAAAGTGAAAGGTATATTTGATATACATGTTATTGATGTGTACCTTACTAATGCTCACAGTAGTGCCTGGGTATTTTATACTGGTTCTGTTGCTCATATTTGCAACTCGAAACAGGGGCTATGGATTAAGCGAAGATTAGCTAAGGACGAGGTGACGATGTGTGTGGGAAATGGTTCCAAAGTCGATGTGATCACCATCGGCACGCTACCTCTACATCTACCGTCGTGATTAGTTTTAGACTTGAATAATTGTTATTTGGTGCCAGCGTTAAGCATGAACACTATATCTGGATCTTGTTTGATGCGAGACAGTTATTCATTTAAATCGGAGAAAAATGGTTGTTCTATTTATATGAGTAATATCTTTTATGGTCATGCACCCTTGACGAGTGATCTATTTTTATTGAATCTCGATAGTAGTTACACACATATTCATAGTATTGAAGCCAAAATATATAATTTTAATGATGATAGTGCAACTTATTTGTGGCACTGCCATTTAGGTCATATTGGTGTAAAGTGCATGAAGAAACTCCATGCTGATGGGCTTTTGGAATCACTTGATTATGAATCACTTGATGCTTGCGAACCATGCCTCATGGGCAAGATGACTAAAACTCCGTTCTCCGGAACAATGGAGCGAGCAATAGACTTGTTGGAAATAATACATACTGATGTATGCGGTCCGATGAGTGTTGAAGCTCGCGGCGGGTATCGTTATTTTTTGACCTTCACAGATGATTTGAGCAGATATGGGTATATCTACTTGATGAAACATAAGTCTGAAACATTTGAAAAGTTCAAAGAATTTCAGAGTGAAGTAGAAAATCATCGTAACAAGAAAATAAAGTTTCTACGATCTGATCATGGAGGAGAATATTTGAGTTACGAGTTTGGTCTTCATTTGAAACAATGCGGAATAGTTTCAAAGCTCACGCCACCCGGAACACCACATCGTAATGGTGTGTCCGAACATCGTAACTGCACTTTATTAGATTTGGTGCGATCTATGATGTCTCTTACCCATTTGTCGCTATCGTTTTGGGGTTATGCTTTAGAGACGACTGCATTCACGTTAAATAGGGCACCATCTAAATCCGTTGAGACGACACCATATGAACTGTGGTTTGGCAAGAAACCCAAGTTGTCGTATCTTAAAGTTTGGGGCTGCGATGCTTATGTGAAAAAGCTTCAACTGATAAGCTCGAACCCAAATCAGAGAAATGTGTCTTCATAGGATACCCAAAGGAGACTGTTGGGTACACCTTCTATCACAGATCCGAAGGCAAGATATTTGTTGCTAAGAATGGATCCTTTCTAGAGAAGGAGTTTCTCTCGAAAGAAGTGAGTGGGAGGAAGGTAGAACTTGATGAGGTAATTGTACCTGCTCCCTTATTGGAAAGTAGTTCATCACAGAAATCAGTTATAGTGATTCCTACACCAATTAGTGAGGAAGCTAATGATGATGATCATGAAACTTCAAATCAAGATACTATTGAACCTCGTAGGTCAACCAGGGTAAGATCCGCACCAGCGTGGCACGGTAATCCTGTTCTGGAAGTCATGTTACGTGACCATGACCAACCTACGAACTATGAGGAAGCGATGATGAGCCCGGATTCCGCGAAATGGCTTGAGGCCATGAAATTTGAGATGGGATCCATGTATGAGAACAAAGTGTGGACTTTGGTTGACTTGCCCGATGATCGGCAAGCCATAGAGAATAAATGGATCTTCAAGAACAAGACTGATGCTGACGATAATGTTACTGTCTACAAAGCTCGACTTGTTGCGGACGTTTTTCGACAAGTTCAAGGAGTTGACTACGATGAGACCTTCTCACCCGTAGCAATGCTTAAGTCTGTCTGAATCATGTTAGCAATTGCCGCATTATATGATTATGAAATTTGGCAAATGGATGTCAAAACTCCATTCCTGAATGGATTTCTGGAAGAAGATTTGTATATGATGCAACCAGAAGGTTTTGTTGATCCAAAGAGTGCTAACAAAGTGTGCAAGCTCCAGTGATCCATTTATGGACTGGTCCAAGCCTCTTGGAATTGGAATAAACATTTTGATAGTGTGATCAAAGCATATGGTTTTATACAGACTTTTGGAGAAGCCTGTATTTACAAGAAAGTGAGTGGGACCTCCATAACATTTCTAATATTATATGTGGATGACATATTGTTGATTGGAAATGATATAGAATTTCTGGATAGCATAAAAGGATACTTAAATAAAAAAATTCTATGAAAGACCTCTGCGAAGCTGCTTATATATTGGGCATCAAGATCTATAGAGATAGATCAAGACGCTTAATTGGACTTTCACAAAGCACATACCTTGATAAAGTTTTGAAGAAGTTCAAAATGGATCAAGCAAAGAAAGGGTTCTTGCATGTGTTACAAGGTGTGAAGTTGAGTCAGACTCAATGCCCAACCACTACAGAAGATAGAGAGAAAATGAAAGTCATTCCCCATGCTTCAGCCATAGGTTCTATCATGTACGCAATGCTATGTACCAGACCTGATGTGTGCCTTTCTATTAGTTTAGCATGGAGGTACCAAAGTAATCCAGGAGTGGATCACTGGACATCGGTCAAGAACATCCTGAAATACCTGAAAAGGACTAAGGATATGTTTCTGGTTTATGGAGGTGACAAAGAGCTCGTCCTAAATGATTACGTCGATGCAAGTTTTGACACTGACCCGAATGACTCTAAGTCACAAACTGGATACGTATTTATATTGAACGGAGCTGTCAATTGGTGCAGTTATAAGCAAAGCGTCGTGGCGGGATCTACGTGTGAAGTGGAGTACATAGCTGCTTCGGCAGCAGCGAATGAAGGAGTCTGGATGAAGGAGTTCATATTCGATCTAGGTGTCATACCTAGTGCATCGGGTCCAATGAAAATCTTTTGTGACAATACTGGAGCAATAGCATTGGCGAAGGAATCTAGATTTCACAAGAGAACCAAACACATCAAGAGACGCTTCAATTCCATCTGCGATCAAGTCAAGGAGGGAGACATAGGGATTTGCAAGATACATACGGATCTGAATATTGCATACCCGTTGACCAAGCCTCTCTCACGAGCAAAACATGATCCGCACCAAGACTCCATGGGTGTTAGAATCATTACTATGTAATCTAGATTATTGACTCTAGTGCAACTGTGCAAGTGGGAGACTAAAGGAAATATGCCCTGGCGGCAATAATAAAGTTGTTATTTATATTTCCTTATATCATGATAAATGTATATTATTCATGCTAGAATTGTATTAACCGGAAACTTAGTACATGTGTGAATACATAGATAAACAGAGTGTCCCAAGTGTGCCTCTACTTGACTAGCTCATTAATCAAAGATGGTTAAGTTTCCTAGCCATGGACATGTGTTGTCATTTGATGAACGGGATCACATCATTAGAGAATGATCTGATGGACAAGACCCATCCGTTAGCTTAGCACTATGATCGTTTAGTTTATTGCTATTGCTTTCTTCATGACTTATACATGTTCCTATGACTATGAGATTATGCAACTCCTGAATACCGGAGGAACACTTAGTGTGCTATCAAACGTCACAACATAACTCGATGATTATAAAGATGCTCTACAGGTGCCTCCGATGGTGTTTGTTGATTTGGCATAGATCGAGATTAGGATTTGTCACTCCGATTGTTGGAGACGTATCTTTGGGCTCTCTCGGTAATGCTCATCACTATAAGCTTTGCAAGCAATGTGACTAATGGGTTAGTTGCGGGATGATGCATTACAAAATGAGTAAAGAGACTTGCCGGTAACGAGATTGAACTAGGTATGATGATACCGAAGATTGAATCTCGAGCAAGTAACATACCGATGACAAAGGGAACTACGTATGTTGTTATGCGATTTGACCGATAAAGATTTTCGTAGAATATGTAGGAGCCAATATGAGCATCCAAGTTCCACTATTGGTTATTGACCGGAGATGTGTCTCGGTCATGTCTACATATATCTCGAACCTGTAGGGTCCGCACGCTTAACGTTCGATGGAGATTTGTATTATGAGTTTATGTGATTTGATGACCGAAGGTTTTCCGGAGTCCCGGATGAGATCACAGACGTGACGAGGAGTCTCAAAATGGTCGAGATTCATATATTGGCAGGCTACATTTGGACACCAGAATGGTTCGGGGCGTTTCAGATAAGTTTCGGAGTACAAGGGGTTACCGGACCCCCCCCCCCCGGGAAGTTATAGGGCCTCATGGGCCTAGTAGTGGAAGAGAGGAGGCAGGCCAAGGAGTGGTGCGCACCCCCCTATCCCAAACCGAATTGGACTAGGGATGGGGTGGCGCCCCCCCCTTTCCTTCTCTCCTCCTCCTCCTTCCCCCTCCCCCTTGTGGGAATAGGAAAGGGGGGCGAATCCTACTTGGAGTAGGACTCCCCCCCTTGGGCGCGCCACCCTTGGACGGCCTCCTCCTCCCTCCCTCCTTTATATACGTGGGGAGGGGCACCCTAGAACACAAAAGTTGATCTTTTAGCCGTGTGCGGTGCCCCCCACCACAGTTTCACAACTCGGTCATATCATCGTAGTGCTTAGGCGAAGCCCTGTGCCGGTAACTTGATCATCACTGTCACCATGCCGTCGTGCTGACGGAACTCTCCCTCGGCCTCAACTGGATCAAGAGTACGAGGGATGTCATCGAGCTGAATGTGTCCTGAACACGGAGGTGCCGTACATTCGGTGCTAGGATCGGTCGAATCGTGAAGACGTACGACTACATCAACTGCGTTGATAAAACGCTTCCGCTTTCGGTCTACGAGGGTATGTGGACACACTCTCCCCGCTTGTTGCTATGCTTCTCCTAGATAGATCTTGCGTGCTCGTAGGAATTTTTATGAAATTACTGCGTTCCCCAACAGTGGAATCCGAGCCAGGTCTATGCGTAGATGTTATATGCACGAGTAGAACACAAAGAGTTGTGGGCGATAATAGTCATACTGCTTACCAGCATGTCATACTTTGTTTTGGCGGTATAGTTGGATGAAGCGTCCCAGATCGACATTACAAGACCGTGTTCATGAGACTAGTTCTACCGTCGTGATTCGCATACAGGTGGCTAGTGGGTGTCTGTTTCTCCAAATTTAGTTGAATCGAGCTCCTTGTTGAAGGTTAAAACAGCACACTTGACGAAAAATCATTGTGGTTTTGATGTGTAGGTAAGAACGGTTCTTGCTAAGCCTGTAGCAGCCACATAAAATTTGCAACAACAAAGTAGAGGACGTCTAACTTGTTTTTGCAGGGCTTGCTGTGATGTGATATGGTCAAGACGTGATGATATATAAATTTTTGTATGAGATGGTCATGTTTTGTAAAAGTTATCGGCTACTGGCAGGAGCCTTATGGTTGTCGCTTTATTGTATGAAATGCAATCGCCATGTAATTACTTTACTTTATCACTAAGCGGTAGCGATAGTCGTAGAAGCAATAGTTGGCGAGACGGTAACAATGCTACGATGGAGATCAAGGTGTCAAGCCGGTGACGATGGTGATCATGACGGTGCTTTGAAGATGGAGATCAAAGGCACAAGATGATGATGGCCATATCATATCACTTATATTGATTGCATGTGATGTTTATCCTTTATGCATCTTATTTTGCTTAGTACAGTGGTAGCATTATAAGATGATCTCTCACAAAATTTCAAGGTATAAGTGTTCTCCCTGAGTATGCACCATTGCTACAGTTTGTCGTGCCGAGACACCACATGATGATTGGGTGTGATAAGCTCTACATTCACATACAACGGGTGCAAGACAGTTTTGCATACGCAGAATACTCGGGTTAAACTTGACGAGCCTAGCATATATGGCCTCGAAACACTGAGACCAAAATGTCGAGCGTGAATCATATAGTAGATATGATCAACACAGTGATGTTCACCATTGAAAGCTACTCCATCTCACGTGATGATCGGACATGGTTTAGTTGATATGGATCACGTAATCATTTAGATGACTATTGAGATGTCTATCTAAGTGGGAGTTCTTAAGTAATATGATTAATTGAACTTTAAATTATCATGAACTTACTACCTGATAGTATTTTGCATGTCTATGTTGTTGTAGATAAATGGCCCGTGCTATTGTTACTTTGAATTTTCATGCATTCCTAGAGAAAGTTAAGTTGAAACATGATGGTAGCAACTACACGGACTGGGTCCGTAACTTGAGGATTATCCTCATTGCTGCACAGAAGAATTACGTCCTGGAAGCACCGCTAGGTGCAAGACCAATTGCAGGAGCAACACCAAACATTGTGAACGTCTGGCAGAGCAAAGTTGATGACTACTCGATAGTTCAGTGTGCCATGCTTTACGACTTAGAACCGGGACATCAACAACGTTTTGAATGTCATGGAGCATATGAGATGTTCCAGGAGTTGAAGTTAATATTTCAAACAAATGACCGGATTGAGAGATATGAAGTCTCCAATAAGTTCTACAGCTGCAAAATGGAGGAGAATAGTTTTGTCAGTGAACATATACTCAAAATGTCTGGGTACCACAATCACTTGACTCAATTGGGAGTTAATCTTTCGGTTGATAGTGTCATTGACAGAGTTCTTCAATCACTGCCACCAAGCTACAAAAGCTTCGTGATGAACTATAATATGCAAGGGATGGATAAGACAATTCCTGAACTCTTCGCGATGCTAAAGGCTGTGGAGGTAGAAATCAAGAAGGAGCATCAAGTGTTGATGGTTAACAAGACCACTAGTTTCAAGAAAAAAGGCAAAGGGAAGAAGGGGAACTTCAAGAAGAACGGCAAGCAAGTTGCTGCTCAAGTGAAGAAGCCCAAGTCTGGACCTAAGCCTGAGACTGAGTGCTTCTCCTTCAAAGGGACAGGTCACTGGAAGCGGAACTACCCCAAGTATTTGGCAGATAATAAGGATGGCAAAGTGAAAGGTATATTTGATATACATGTTATTGATGTGTACCTTACTAATGCTCGCAGTAGTGCCTGGGTATTTGATACTGGTTCTGTTGCTCATATTTGCAACTCGAAACAGGGGCTACAGATTAAGTGAAGATTGGCTAAGGACGAGGTGACGATGCGCGTGGGAAATAGTTCCAAAGTCGATGTGATCGCCGTCGGCACGCTACCTCTACATCAACCATCGTGATTAGTTTTAGACCTAAATAATTGTTATTTGGTGCCAACATTAAGAATGAACATTACATTTGGATCTTGTTTGATGCGAGCCGGTTATTCATTTAAATCAGAGAATAATGGTTGTTCTATTTATATGAGTAATATCTTTTATGGTCATGCACCCTTGATGAGTGGTCTATTTTTATTGAATCTCGATAGTAGTTACACACATATTCATAGTATTGAAGCCCAAATATATAAGTTTAATAATGATAGTGCAACTTATTTGAGGCACTGCCATTTAGGTCATATTGGTGTAAAGCGCTTGAAGAAACTCCATGCTGATGGGCTTCTGTAATCATTTGATTATGAATCACTTGATGCTTGCGAACCATGCCTCATGGGCAAGATGACTAAAACTTCGTTCTCCAGAACAATGGCGCGAGCAACAGACTTGTTGGGAAAAATACATACTGATGTATGCGGTCCGATGAGTGTTGAAGCTTGCGGCAGGTATCGTTATTTTTTGACCTTCACAGATGATTTGAGCAGATATGGGTATATCTACTTGATGAAACATAAGTGTGAAACATTTGAAAAGGTCAAAGAATTTCAGAGTGAAGTAGAAAATCATTGTAACAAGAAAATAAAGTTTCTACGATCTGATCATGGAGGAGAATATTTGAGTTATGAGTTTGGTCTTCATTTGAAACAATGCGGAATAGTTTCGCAGCTCATGCCACCCGGCACACCACAGCGTAATGGTGTGCCCGAACGTCGTAACCGCACTTTATTAGATATGGTGCGATCTATGATGTCTCTTACCTATTTACTGCTATCGTTTCGAGGTTATGCTTTAGAGACGGTTGCATTCACGTTAAATAGGGCACCATCTAAATCCATTGAGACGACACCATATGAACTGTGGTTTGGCAAGAAACCCAAGTTGTCGTTTCTTAAAGTTTGGGGCTGCGATGCTTATGTGAAAAAGCTTCAACCTAATAAGCTCGAACCCAAATCGGAGAAATGTGTCTTCATAGGATACCCAAAGGAGACTATTGGGTACACCTTCTATCATAGATCCGAAGGCAAGATATCCGTTGCTAAGAATGGATCCTTTCTAGAGAAGGAGTTTCTCTCGAAAGAAGTGAGTGGGAGGAAAGTAGAACTTGATGAGGTAATTGTACCTGCTCCCTTATTGGAAAGTAGTTCATCACAGAAATCAGTCCCAGTGATCCTACACCAATTAGTGAGGAAGCTAATGATGATGATCATGAAACTTCAGATCGAGTTACTACTGAAACTCGTAGGTCAACCAGAGTAAGATCCGCACCAGAGTGGTACGGTAATCCTGTTCTAGAAGTCATGTTACTTGACCATGACGAACCTACGAACTATGAGGAAGCGATGATGAGCCCAGATTCCGCGAAATGTCTTGAGGCCATGAAATCTGAGATGGGATCCATGTATGAGAACAAAGTGTGGACTTTGGCTGACTTGTCCGATGATCGGCAAGCCATAGAGAATAAATGGATCTTTAAGAAGAAGATTGACGCTGACGGTAATGTTACTATCTACAAAGCTCGACTTGTTGCGAAAGGTTTTCGACAAGTTCAAGGAGTTGACTACAATGAGACCTTCTCACCCGTAGCGATGCTTAAGTCTGTCTGAATCATGTTAGCAATTGCCGCATTTTATGATTATGAAATTTGGCAAATGGATGTCAAAACTGCATTCCTGAATGGATTTCCGGAAGAAGAGTTGTATATGATGCAACCAGAAGGTTTTGTTGATCCAAAGAGTGCTAACAAAGTGTGCAAGCTCCAGCGATCCATTTATGGACTGGTGCAAGCCTCTCGGAGTTGGAATAAACGTTTTGATAGTGTGATCAAAGCATATGGTTTTATACAGACTTTTGGAGAAGCCTGTATTTACAAGAAAGTGAGTGGGAGCTCTGTAGCATTTCTAATATTATATGTGGATGACATATTGTTGATTGGAAATGATATAGAATTTCTGGATAGCATAAAAGGATACTTAAATAAAAGTTTTTCTATGAAAGACCTCGGTGAAGCTGCTTATATATTGGGCATCAAGATCTATAGAGATAGATCAAGACGCTTAATTGGACTTTCACAAAGCACATACCTTGATAAAGTTTTGAAGAAGTTCAGAATGGATCAAGCAAAGAAAATGTTCTTGCCTGTGTTACAAGGTGTGAAGTTGAGTCAGACTCAATGCCCGACCACTGCAGAAGATAGAGAGAAAATGAAAGTCATTCCCTATGCTTCAGCCATAGGTTCTATCATGTATGCAATGTGGTGTACCAGACCTGCTGTGTGCCTTGCTATTAGTTTAGCAGGGAGGTAACAAAGTAATCCAGGAGTGGATCACTAGACAGCGGTCAAGAACATCCTAAAATACCTAAAAAGGACTAAGGATATGTTTCTCATTTATGGAGGTGACAAAGAGCTCGTCGTAAATGGTTATGTCGATGCAAGTTTTGACACTGATCCGGATGACTCTAAGTCACAAACCAGATACGCATTTATATTGAACGGTGGAGCTGTCAGTTGGTGCAGTTCTAAGCAAAGCGCCGTGGCAGGATCTACGTGTGAAGCGGAGTACATAGCTGCTTCGAAAGCAGCGAATGAAGGAGTCTGGATGAAGGAGTTCATATCTGATCTAGGTGTCATACCTAGTGCATCGGGTCCAATGAAAATCTTTTGTAACAATACTGGAGCAATGGCCTTGGCGAAGGAATTCAGATTTCACAAGAGAACCAAACACATCAAGAGACGTTTCAATTCCATCCGCGATCAAGTCAAGGGGGGAGACATAGAGATTTGCAAGATACATACGAATCTGAATATTGCAGACCCGTTGACTAAGCATCTCTCACGAGCAAAACATGATCAGCACCAAGACTCCATGGGTGTTAGAATCATTACTATGTAATCTAGATTATTGACTCTAGTGCAAGTGGGAGACTAAAGGAAATATGCCCTAAAGACAATAATAAAGTTGTTATTTATATTTCCTTATATCATGATAAATGTTTATTATTCATGCTAGAATTGTATTAACAAGAAACTTAGTACATGTGTGAATACATAGACAAACAGAGTGTCCCTAGTGTGCATCTACTTGACTAGCTCGTTACTCAAAGATAGTTAAGTTTCCTAGCCATAGACATGTGTTATCATTTGATGAATGGGATCACATCATTAGAGAATGATGTGATGGACAAGACCCATCCATTAGCTTAACACTGTGATCATTTAGTTTATTGCTATTGCTTTCTTCATGACTTATACATGTTCCTATTACTATGAGATTATGCTGTTGGGGAACATAGTAATTTCAAAAAAAATCCTACGCACACGCAAGATCATGGTGATGCATAGCAACGAGAGGGGAGAGTGTTGTCCACGTACCCTCGTAGACCGAAAGCGGAAGCGTTAGCACAAGGCAGTTGATGTAGTCGTACGTCTTCATGATCCGACCGATCCAAGTACCGAACGTACGGCACCTCCGAGTTCAGCACACGTTCAGCTCGATGATGTCCCACGAACTCCGATCCTGCAGAGCTTTGCGGGAGAGTTCCGTCAGCACGACAGCGTGATGATGGTGTTGATGATGCTACCAACGCAGAGCTTCGCCTAAGCACCGCTATGATATTACCGAGGTGGAATATGGTGGAGGAGGGCACCGCACACGGCTAAGAGATCAATGATCAATTGTTGTGTCTATGGGGTGCCCCCTGCCCCCGTATATAAAGGAGCTAGGGGGAGGCGGCCGGCCAAGGAGGAGGGTGCGCCAAGGGGGGAGTCCTACTCCCACCGGGAGTAGGACTCCTCCTTTCCTAGTAGGAGTAGGAGAGAAGGAAGGGGAAGGGAGAAGGGAAGGAAGGAGGGGACGCAGCCCCTCCCCCTAGTCCAATTCGGACTAGGCCTTGGGGGGCGTGCAGCTTGCCCTAGGCAGCCCCTCTCTCTTTCCCGTATGGCCCAGTAAGGCCCAATACTTCTCCCTGGCGAATTCTCGTAACTCTCCGGTACTCTGATAAATACCTGAATCACTCGGAACCTTTCCGATGTCCGAATATAGTCGTCCAATATACCAATCTTTATGTCTCAACCATTTCGAGACTCCTCGTCATGTCCCCGATCTCATCCGGGACTCCAAACTACCTTCGGTACATCAAAACACATAACTCATAATATAAATCATCACCAAACTTTAAGCGTGCAGACCCTACGGGTTTGAGAACTATGTAGACATGACGGAGACACGTCTCCGGTCAATAACCAATAGCGGAACCTGGATGCTCATATTGGCTCCCACATATTCTACGAAGATCTTTATCGGTCAAACCGCATAACAACATACGTTGTTCCTTTTGTCATCGGTATGTTACTTGCCCAAGATTCGATCGTCGGTATCTCAATACCTAGTTCAATCTTGTTACCGGCAAGTCTATTTACTTGTTATGTAATGCATCATCCCGCAACTAACTCATTAGTCACATTGCTTGCAAGGCTTATAGTGATGTGCATTACCGAGAGGGCCCAGAGATACCTCTCCGACAATCGGAGTGACAAATCCTAATCTCAAAATACGCCAACTCAACATGTACCTTCGTAGACACCTGTAGAGCTCCTTTATAATCACCCAGTTACGTTGTGACGTTTGGTAGCACATAAAGTGTTCCTCCGGTAAACGGGAGTTGCATAATCTCATAGTCATAGGAACATGTATAAGTCATGAAGAAAGCAATAGCAACATACTAAACGATCAAGTGCTAAGCTAACGGAATGGGTCAAGTCAATCACATCATTCTCTAATGATGTGATCCCGTTAATCAAATGATAACTCATGTCTATGGCTAGGAAACTTAACCATCTTTGATTCAACGAGTTAGTCAAGTAGAGGCATACTAGTGACATTCTGTTTGTCTATGTATTCACACATGTATCAAGTTTCTGGTTAATACAATTCTAGCATGAATAATAAAAATTTATCATGAAATAAGGAAATAAATAATAACTTTATTATTGCCTCTAGGGCATATTTCCTTCAGTCTCCCACTTGCACTAGAGTCAATAATCTAGTTCACATCATCATGTGATTGAACACCAATATTCATATCTATGTATGATTAATACCCATAGTTCACATCGTCATGTGATCAACACCCAAAGGGTTTACTGGAGTCAATAATCTAGTTCACATCGCTATGTGATTAACACCCAAAGAGTACTAAGGTATGATCATGTTTTGCTCGTGAGAGAAGTTTAGTCAACGGGTCTGTCATATTCAGAGTCGTATGTATTTTGCAAAATATTCTATGTCTACAATGCTCTGCACTGAGCTACTCTAGCTAATTGCTCCCACTTTCAATATGTATCCAGATTGAGACTTAGAGTCACCTGGATTGGTGTAAAAGCTTGCACCGAATGTAACTCTTTACAACGGGCTCTTTTATCACCTCCATAATCGAAAAATATTTCCCTAGTCCTCACTAAGGATATTCTTGACCGTTGTCCAGTGATCTACTCTTAGATCAAAATTGTACTCCCTTGCTAAACTCAAAGCAAGGTATACAATAGGTCTGGTACACAGCATAGCATATTTAATAGAACCTATGTCTGAGGCATAGGGAATGACTTTTCATTCTCTTTCTATTTTCTACCATAGTCGGGTTTTGAGTCTTACTCAACTTCACACCTTGAAACATAGGCAAGAACTCCTTCTTTGACTGTTCCATTTTGAACTACTTCAAAATCTTATCAAGGTATGTACTCATTGAAAAATCTTATCAAGCATCTTGATCTATCTCTATAGATCTTGATGCTCAATGTGTAAGCAGCTTCACCGAGGTCTTTCTTTGAAAAACCTTTTTCAAATATCCCTTTATGCTATCCAGAAATTTTATATCATTTCCAATCAACAATATGTCATCCACATATAATATTAGAAATGCTACACAGCTCCCACTCACTTTCTTGTAAATACAGGCTTCTCCAAAAGTCTGTATAAAACCATATGCTTTGATCAACTGATCAAAGCGTATATTCCAACTCCGAGATGCTTGCACCGGTCCATAGATGGATTGCTGAAGTTTGCACATTTTGTTAGCACCTTTAGGATCGACAAAATCTTCTGGTTGCATCATATACAAGAAATCCATTAAGGAATGTAGTTTTGACATCCATCTGCCAGATTTCATAAAATGTGGCAATTTGCTAACATGATTCAGACAGACTTAAGCATCACTGCGAGTGAGAAAATCTCATCGTAGTCAACACCTTGAACTTTGTCAAAAACCTTTTTCGACAAGTCGAGCTTTCTAGATAGTAACACTACTATCAGCGTCTGTCTCCCTCTTGAAGATCCATTTATTTTTCTATGGCTTGCCGATCATCGGGCAAGTCAACCAAAGTCCACACTTTGTTCTCATACATGGATCCAATCTCAGATTTCATGGCCTTCAAGCCGTTTCGCGGAATCTAGGCTCATCATCGCTTCCTCATAGTTCGTAGGTTTATCATGGTCTAGTAACATGACTTCCAAAATAGGATTACCGTACCACACTGGTGCGGATCTTACTCTAGAAGACCTACGAGGTTCGGTAGAAACTTGATCTGAGTTTACATGATCATCATCATTATCTTCCTCGCTAATTGGTGTAGGAATCACAGGAACAGATTTCTATGATGAACAAATTTCCAATAAGGGAGTAGGTACAGTTACCTCATCAAGTTCTACTTTCCTCCCACTCACTTCTTTCGAGAGAAACTCCTTCTCTAGAAAGGATCCATTCTTAGCAACGAATGTTTTGTCTTCGGATCTGTGATAGAAGGTGTACCCAAAAGTTTCCTTTGGGTATTCTATGAGGACGCACTTCTCCGATTTGGGTTCGAGCTTATCAGGTTGAAACCTTTTTCACATAAGCATCGCAACTCCAAACTTTAAGAAACGACAACTTAGGTTTATTGCTAAACCATAGTTCATACGGTGTCGTCTCAACGGATTTAGATGGTGCCCTATTTAATGTGAATGCAGTTGTCTCTAATGCATAACCCCAAAATGATAGTGGTAAATCGGTAAGATACATCATAGATCGCACCATATCCAATAAAGTGCGGTTACGACGGTCGGACACACCATTACGTTGTGGTGTTCCATGTGGCGTGAGCTGTGAAACTATTCCACATTGTTTTAAGTGAAGGCCAAACTTGTAACTCAAATATTTGTCTCCATGATCAGATCGCAGAAAACTTTATTTTCTTGTTACGATGATTTTCCACTTCATTCTGAAATTCTTTGAACCTTTCAATTGTTTCAGACTTATGTTTCATCAAGTAGATATAATCATATCTGCTCAAATCATCTGTGAAGGTTAGAAAATAACGATACCTGCCGCGAGCATTAACACTCATTGAACCGTATACATCGGTATGTATTATTTCCAACAAGTCAGTAGCTCGTTCCATTGTTCCGGAGAACAGAGTTTTAGTCATCTTGCCCAAAAGGACGGTTCGCAAGCATCAAATGATTCATAACCAAGTGATTCCAAAAGTCCATCTTTATGGAGTTTCTTCATGCGCTTTACACCGATATGACCCAAACGGCGGTGCCACAAATAAGTTGCACTATCACTATTAACTTTGAATCTGTTGGCATCAATATTTATGAATATGTGTATCACTACGATCGAGATCCAACAAACTATTTTCATTGGGTGTATGACCATTGAAGGTTTTATTCATGTAAACAGAACAACAATTATTCTCTGATTTTAAATGAATAATCGTATTGCAATAAACATGATCAAATCATATTCATGCTCAACGCAAATGCCAAATAACATTTATTTATGTTTAACACTAATCCCAAAAGTATAGGGAGTGTGCGATGATGATCATATCAATCTTGGAACTACTTCCAACACTCATCGTCACTTCCCCTTCAACTAGTCTCTGTTTATTCTGTAACTCCTGTTTCGAGTTACTAATCTTAGCAACCGAACAAGTATCAAATACTCAGGGGCAACTATAAACACTAGTAAGGCACACATCAATAACCTGTATATCAAATATACCTTTGTTCACTTTGCCATCCTTCTTTATCCACCAAATATTCAGGGCATTTCCACTTCCAGTGACCATTTCCTTTGCAGTGTAAGCACTCAGTTTCAGGCTTTGGTCCAGCTTTGGGCTTCTTCGCGGGAGTGACAACTTGCTTGTAATTCTACTTGAAGTTCCCTTTCTTTCCCTTTGCCCTTTTCTTAAAACTAGTGGTCTTGTCAATCATCAACACTTGATGCTTTTTCTTGATTTCTACCTTCGTCGATTTCAACATCATGAAGAGTTTGGGAATCGTTTTCGTCATCCCTTGCATACTATAGTTCATCACGAAGTTCTAGTAACTTGGTGATGGTGACTAGAGAACTCTGTCAATAAATATCTTATCTGGAAGATTAACTCCCACTTGATTCAAGTGATTGTAGTACTCAGACAATCTAAGCACTTGCTCGCTAGTTGAGCAATTCTCCTCCATCTTTTAGGCGAAGTATTTGTCAAAGGTCTCATACCTCTTGACATGGGCATGAGTCTGAAATATCAATTTCATCTCATGGAACATCTCGTATGTTCCGTGACGTTTCAAAAACATTTTTTTAGTCCCGGTTCTAAGCCATAAAGCATAATGCACAAAACTCTCAAGTAGTCATCATATTGAGCTAGTCAAACGTTCATAACGTCTGCATCTGCTCCTGCAATAGGTCTGTCACCTAGCGGTGCATCAATGACATAATTCTTCTGTGCAGTAATGAGGATAAACCACAGATCATGGACCAAGTCCGCATCATTGCTACTAACATCTTTCAACTTAGTTTTCTCTAGGAACACATATAGAACATAGGGAAGCAACAACGCAAGCTATTAATCTACAACATAATTTGCAAAATACTACCAGGACTAAGTTCATGATAAATTAAAGTTCAATTAATCATATTACTTAAGAACTCCCACTTAGATAGACATCCCTCTAATCATCTAAGTGATCACGTGATCCAAATCAACTAAATGTCCGATCATCATGTGAGATGGAGTAGTTTTCAATGGTGAACATCACTATGTTCATCATATCTACTATATGATTCACGCTCGACCTTTCGGTCTCAGTATTCCGAGGCCATATCTGTATATGCTAGGCTCGTCAAGTTTAACCTGAGTATTCCATGTGTGCAACTGTTTTGCACCCGTTGTATTTGAACGTAGAGCCTATCACACCCGATCATCACGTGGTGTCTCGGCACGAAGAACTTTCGCAACGGTGCATACTCAGGGAGAACACTTATACCTTGAAATTTAGTGAGAGATCATCTTATAATGCTACCGTCAATCAAAGCAAAATAAGATGCATAAAGGATAAACATCACATGCAATCAATATAAGTGATATGATATGGCCATCATCATCTTTTGCTTGTGATCTCCATCTCCGAAGCACCGTCATGATCACCATCATCACCGGCGCGACACCTTTGATCTCCATCGTAGCATCGTTGTCGTTTCGCCTCTACGACTATCGCTGCCGATTAGTGATAAAGTAAAGCAATTACAGGCGATTGCATTGCATACAATAAAGCGATAACCATATGGCTCCTGCCAGTTGCCGATAACTTGGTTACAAAACATGATCATCTCATACAATAAAATATAGCATCACGTCTTGACCATATCACATCACAACATGCCCTGCAAAAATGAGTTAGACGTCCTCTACTTTGCTGTTGCAAGTTTTACGTGGCTGCTACCGGCTGAGCAAGAACCGTTCTTACCTATGCATCAAAACCACAATGATAGTTCGTCAAGTTCGTGTTGTTTTAACCTTCTCAAGGACCGGGCGTAGCCACACTCGGTTCAACTAAAATTGGAGAAACTAACACCCGCCAGCCACCTATGTGCAAAGCACGTCGGTAGAACCAGTCTCGCGTAAGCGTACGCGTAATGTCGGTCCGGGCCACTTCATCCAACAATACCGCCGAACCAAAGTATGACATGTTGGTAAGCAGTATGACTTGTATCGCCCACAACTCGCTTGTGTTTTACTCGTGCATATAACATCTACGCATAAAACCAGTCTCTGATACCACTGTTGGGGAACGTAATAATTTCAAAAAAAATCCTACGCACACGCAAGATCATGGTGATGCATAGCAATGATAGGGAAGAGTGTTGTTCACGTACCCTCATAGACCGAAAGCGGAAGCGCTAGCACAACGCGGTTGATGTAGTCATACGTCTTCACGATCCGACCGATCCAAGTACCGAACGTACGACACCTCCGAGTTCAGCACACATTTAGCTCGATGACGTCCCACGAACTCCAATTCAGCAGAGCTTTGCAGGAGAGTTCTGTCAGCACGACAGTGTGATGATGGTGTTGATGATGCTACCGAAGCAGGGCTTCGCCTAAGCACCGCTACGATATTACCAAGGTGGAATATGGTGGAGGGGGGCACCACACACGGCTAAGAGATCAATGATCAATTGTTATGTCTATGGAGTGCCCCCTGCCCCTGTATATAAAGGAGCTAGGGGGGAGGCGGCCGGCCAAGGAGGAGGGCGCGCCAAGGGGGGAGTCCTACTCCCACCGGGAGTAGGACTCCTCCTTTCCTTGTAGGAGTAGGAGAGAAGGAAGGGGAAGGGAGAAGGGAAGGAAGGAGGGGGCGCAGCCCCTCCCCCTAGTCCAATTCAGACTAGGCCTTGGGGGGGCGGCCTGCCCTAGGCAGCCCCTCTCTCTTTCCCGTATGGCCCAATAAGGCCCAATACTTCTCCCCGCCGAATTCCCATAACTCTCCGGTACTCTGATAAATACCCAAATCACTCGGAACCTTTCTGATGTCCGAATATAGTCGTCCAATATATTGACTTTACGTATCAACCATTTCGAGACTCCTCGTCATGTCCCCGATCTCATCCGGGACTCCGAACTACCTTCGGTACATCAAAATACATAATTCATAATATAAATCGTCACCGAACTTTAAGCGTGCGGACCCTACGGGTTCGAGAACTATGTAGACATGACTGAGACACGTCTCCGGTCAATAACCAATAGCGGAACCTGGATGCTCATATTGGCTCCCACATATTCTACGAAGATCTTTATCGGTCAAACCGCATAACAACATATGTTGTTCCTTTTGTCATCGGTATGTTACTTGCCCGAGATTCGATCGTCGGTATCTCAATACCTAGTTCAATCTTGTTACCGGCAAGTCTCGTTACTCGTTATGTAATGCATCATCCCGCAACTAACTCATTAGTCACATTGCTTGCAAGGCTTATAGTGATGTGCATTACCGAGAGGGCCCAGAGATACCTCTCCGACAATCAGAGTGACAAATCCTAATCTCGAAATACGCCAACTCAACATGTACCTTTGGAGACACCTGTAGAGCTCCTTTATAAGCACCCAGTTATGTTGTGATGTTTGGTAGCACACAAAGTGTTCCTCCGGTAAACGGGAGTTGCATAATCTCATAGTCATAGGAACATGTATAAGTCATGAAGAAAGCAATAGCAACATACTAAACGATCAAGTGCTAAGCTAACGGAATGGGTCAAGTCAATCACATCATTCTCTAATGATGTGATCCCGTTAATCAAATGACAACTCATGTCTATGGCTAGGAAACTTAACCATCTTTGATTCAACGAGCTAGTCAAGTAGAGGCATACTAGTGACATTCTGTTTGTCTATGTATTCACACATGTATCAAGTTTCCGGTTAATACAATTCTAGCATGAATAATAAACATTTATCATGAAATAAGGAAATAAATAATAACTTTATTATTGCCTCTAGGGCATATTTCCTTCATATGCAACTCCCGAATACCGGAGGAACACTTAGTGTGCTATCAAATGTCACAACATAAATGGGTGATTATAAAGATGCTCTATAGGTGTCTCCGATGGTGTTTGTTGAGTTGGCATAGATCGAGATTAGGATTTGTCACTTCGATTGTCGAAGAGGTATCTCTGGGCCCTCTCGGTAATGCTCATCACTATAAGCCTTGCAAGCTATGTGACTAATGAGTTAGTTGCGGGATGGTGCATTACGGAATGAGTAAAGAGACTTGCCGGTTACGAGATTGAACTAGGTATGATGATACCGAAGATTGAATCTCGAGCAAGTAACATACCGATGACAAAGGGAACTACGTATGTTGTTATGCGGTTTGACCGATAAAGATCTTCGTAGAATATGTAGGAGCCAATATGGGCATCCAGGTTCCGCTATTGGTTATTGACTGGAGATGTGTCTCGGTCATGTCTACATAGTTCTCGAACCCGTAGGGTCCGCACGCTTAACATTCGATGACGATTTGTATTATGAGTTTATGTGATTTGATGACCGAAGGTTGTTCGGAGTCTCGGATGAGATCACGGATGTGACGAGGAGTCTCGAAATGGTCGAGACATAAAGATTCATATATTGGAAGGCTACATTCGGACACCAGAATGGTTCGGGTCGTTTCGGATAAGTTTCGGAGTACCGGGGGTTACCGGACCCCCCTCCCCCCGCGGGAAGTTATTGGGCCTCATGGTCCTAGTAGTGGAAGAGAGGAGGCGGGCCAAGGAGTGGCGCAAGCTCCCCCTAGCCCAGACCGAATTGGAATAGGGTTGGGGGGCGGGCCCCCTTTCCTTCTCTCCTCCTCCTCCTTCCCCCTTCTCCTTGTGGGAATAGGAAAGGGGGGATCCTACTTGGAGAAGGACTCCCCCCCTTGGGCGCGCCACCCTTGGCCGGCCTCCTCGTCCCTCCCTCCTTTATATATGTGGGAAGTGGGGCACCCTAGAACACAAAAGTTGATCTTTTAGCCGTGTGTGGTGCCCGTCTCCACAGTTTCACACCTCGGTCATATCGTCGTAGTGCTTAGGCGAAGCCCTGCGCCGGTAACTTCATCATCACCGTCGCCACGCTGTCGTGCTGACGGAACTCTCCCTCGGCCTCAACTGGATCAAGAGTACGAGGGACGTCATCGAGCTGAATGTGTGCTAAACACGGAGGTGTCATACGTTCGGTGCTAGGATCGGTCGGATCGTGAAGACGTACGACTACATCAACCGCGTTGATAAAACGCTTCCGCTTTCGGTCTATGAGGGTACGTGGACACACTCTCCCCGCTCATTGCTATGATTCTCCTAGATAGATCTTGCGTGACCGTAGGATTTTTTTTGAAATTACTGCATTCCCCAACACTCTGGTAGGTAAACCGAATCAATGAGGGACTACTACCTGTGTTATCCTGTAATTCTCACAAACACATTAGTCCCTCAACCACGTTTGTCGTCAATACTTCAAAACCAATTAGGGATGGCACTAGATGCACTTACAGTTGTGATGCTGGATTAAGAAACATCAATCATTCCATTGTTAGAGACATATCTGAGTAAATACATGCCTTATATGGTCAAACGTGAGTGAGTGAGAATCAAGGCATGATAGAACAAAGGGAAGGGCGGCATGGACGAAAGCGTCAAAACAAATGACAAGAAGAAAAAACAGAATGTGCTTCAAGTTGTAACCTTATTTCGAGGAAATTCAAAGTGTAATTATCTCGCAAATATAAATATGGAAGTATGGAACCGAGACAAACTTAAAATTTCCGACTATCATCGACAAGGTCAAGCCAACTCCGGTAGGGGAGCGGCGACATCGACGCGTATTTCTCGAAATCTTGATGTAATTTTTATTATGTTTAAGATGCTTTGTACTTCCGGTAGAGTTTATAATAGATTTGATCCTTTTCGTGAAAAGTAGAGAGAGTTAAACTTAGAATTTAGTTGACCTTGGCCCTCTTTGGAATCTCTCTACTCCGCGGAGTTGTGGAGCTCGGTTTTGGCAGCTCCGTCAACGTGAGTTGCAGCCTCGTCCGCTCCGAGAGCGGAGTTAGAGGAGCGGAGAGGAACCGCACACTCCCTTGCGTGATGCATCCAGATGTGCAATAACAACATACGTCGTGCACTTGAATGTGAAACATCGCCCTCTCTCCAACCGCAAATTCCCCACATATCGTCATGGCCTGAAGTCTACCACGCCACACGCTTGGCTCGGACTACAGACTCCCCCCGTTTCTCGGATGCACTGCCTCGCCTGCGCCGCGCCCGCTGCAGCGGCCGCCGCTCGTGCTCCCGGAAAGCGCTTCGGCCGCCGGAGGGTGGTTGTCGACTGCGTCGCCTCCGCAGACCGCAACGTGGAAGGAACGCCTCCGAGGTCAGCGCACCTCTCGCTGCATTTCTGCAAATTTTCGGACTACGCTGTTGTCAAGAGCACAATCGTGCAGTCAGATTAGATAATCCCATTCATATTCCGTATCATAACTCAGAGTTTTTTTCCCGACAAATTATCACTGTCTGTAGCTTCTAATAAACAGTATACTTGAGCTGATCTTCTAATAAACAACGCAACTGCTAATATGTGTGTGAATTTTCGTCCAGGCTAAGGGAAGCATGTGAACCTTCTGAAATCTCAAGCACAACACTGCTGTTTGCGTCAAAGAGGAAGATTCTTGCATTTTCGGCCTTTTGCCTTTGCCTACATTCTTCAAGGTACTTATCAGGTTCGGACTAGGTGACATGGTAATTAGGTGTTAATAGAAATTAATCCTACGTCTTTTTATGTACCAGATTATTTTACTCCTGTAACAGTGTTAGTTTATTGTGTCTCAACTTTCTATAACTTGCTATTTTCTTATTATTATTACAGCACTTGCTTTGGGTGATCCAACCGTCAAAATTGAGGATGTAACTCCAAAGATATTTCCATCTGGTCCATTGTTTCCAACCGAGGTCGCTACTCAGTACTCTGTTGAATAAACCTTGTCCTATTTACTTGTTCTCAAAACATATTTACATTTCTTTGAATTTTGCTGCCTGTGTGACAGAAACGGATCGCAGAGCTTTTTGAAACAAATACTTACTCAGTTGTCAACATTTTCGATGCGACACTGCGTCCCCAGCTCAATGTAACAGGTGTTGTTGAGGTAAACTAAACACATGCTTGAATATAGACCAAGGGTGTCGTATGCTCCTAGAAGCACTAGAATATGATACGCTGGGTACTCTACACATTTTCTCCATCGAATAGTTTGATTGTGCTAAAGTTAGGCTAATATTGCTGAATCATTCTTTGATATCTTTTGCGTATGTACTTTCTAAATGACACTTTTCAAAAGATGCAAGAAGCTCTTGTTTGAAAGAAAATGTTTTTAACATTCATTGTAGATCCCGGAAGGAAATGGTTCTGGAGTTGTTTGGGATGAGTCTGGACATATTGTTACAAATTATCATGGTATGTCAATCACATGACTATATATTATATGTCTACCATATATGAACAGCACAACCTACTCCTCTCATGCCTACGTTACCGTGCTTGACACTTTTCCATTGTACACAATACACTGAATTTACTTTTGATACATGCATGTGTTCGCAATGTTGGTATGATTGTAGTGGTTGGCAATGCTCTTTCGAAAAATCCAAAGCTTGGTGAAGTTGTTGCACGTGTCAACATTCTTGCTGCCGAAGGGTAAATTCTTATATAACTACACTTGCTAGTACAATTTCCATGAAATTTGATGGGGCATTATTATTCCTTGTGTATGCGTGCCAATCAACATAAATACTCTCCTATATCTGCTTGAAAGGATACAGAAAAATTTCGAAGGAATATTGATTGGTGCAGATCGCGCTAAAGATCTTGCTGTCCTTAAGGTAAAAGTTTCTTCTGACTAATTGTTCTGAACAAGGGTCAGGGTTTAATTAAAAATGATAATGCTCTTATATAGAGAACTATTGTTGATATTAGTAATTCTAAAATTAACTATGTAAATGGAATTTATATATACTCATGCCACATAAAGCTAAAAAAGAGACTGAGCAAACTTCAAAATGGGAGGGACTGGGGGTGGTCGGTGGAGACTTAATGACTTCTACTTTCACCATGTCTCCTTGTCGATTAAATTAGTTTTCTGTTCCTCGATTTCCTATTTCCCCTTCGAGCTAAATAGATGGCATGCAATTAGTTTATCTTGTTTCTTTAAGGATCACTGAGTCATATTAGAGACTGAGATTACACGCCGTTCTGTATGTCTTGTCGTTTCCTCTATATTGGGAATGTCAACATGGTATTTTAGAGCGCCGAGATGATCATGTGAACCTGCTAACATTGTGCTCGCCCTATCTCCATCTGGTTCATGGACGCGCATTGCAAGGGCTAGAATGTTTAATTTTGTTAGTACAAAAGAAGGCAGTCACAAATGAGTTCTCAAGCATGTCCAGTGCCAGTTTCGTGATATTCACCTGAGTTCATCTTTAGTTAATCATAGTTATGTACTCCCTCGGTCCGAAATTCTTGTCTTAGATTTATCTAGATACGGATGTATCTAACACTAAAACGTGAATAGATACATCCGTATGTAGACAAATCTAAGACAAGAATTTTGGGACGGAGGGAGTATGTTGCTTAAATTGTTTCTATAGTTCGCTTTGGAAAACATCTCACTGAACATTTTCTCTTTGTGAATGTCATATATTGATATGTACATATGTCATAGGTGGACGCCCCTTCAGATATCTTGAAGCCAATTATTGTGGGACAGTCCTCAGCTCTAAAAGTTGGTCAGCAATGCTTAGCAATTGGAAATCCTTTTGGTTTTGACCATACTCTGACTGTTGGTGTTATCAGTGGTTTGAATCGAGATATATTTAGTCAAGCTGGAGTGACAATTGGAGGTGGGATTCAAACAGATGCAGCTATTAACCCTGGGAACAGGTTTGTGGAGATGGTATAATCACCAAATTTCGTATAATTATTTCAGGAGCAATTCATAGCAAATTTTGCATTTCAGATTCCAGAACTTTTTGGAACTGAAAATTGTAGGGGAGGCCCCGACATTTCTGATTTCAGAATTTACGTAGAAAGTAGAAACTACTGCTAGTGGTACTTCTTTGAAGACTGGCACATCTTTATATTTCATTATCTGTCACTTACAGTTAGACATTCCTAGGCATGTGTTACTGGTTTCACCTAACTTGACAATTATGGTGTTTATATTTCTTATTCAGTACCACATTACTAAATGCCAAATTGCAAAAAATGGAAGGTCTATGTTGGTACACAGACAAAACTAGTATTAATCTTGTTCTTTTGTAAGTGATTAGTATCAGAGTTCATAAGACAGGACACATAAACATGGAGTTAAATTCCAGCTATGGTAGTTGGCATAGTGATCATATAGCATAATAGTCTGGAACTTAGCACATAGCATCCAAATTGTTTGCTTAACTAACTTAAATGTATTTAATTCTTTGTGAAACCCACTCATTGAACAATTACTATATGCTTGATGTTGTATAGTCTATCCTAGTATCCTACCACATTCAAGATATAAGCTCAACCACTTTATACAAGTGATTCACTATTACCTGTGCTATGGCCAATGGGACGGTGAACTCGATTGCTCTTACTCTCGAAATGGACCATTCACTGAAACTGGTGGCTTATATCTGTAGCACCTTTACTTTAGTTAACCTGTCAATTAATTAAATATGAGCCAATCTGATTTCTTTAGCTAAAAATGAATTACAAAGCATTTTACTAACCATACAGTCTGATGAACCTCGATGCAGCGGTGGTCCTTTGCTAGATTCGAAAGGGCACATGATTGGTATTAACACAGCAATTTTCACACAGACAGGTTAGGTTACTTCCATTTTGACATCTCCTATTCAAAAATGCACTGGGAGATCATGATTGGCTCTATTAATCCATAAATTAGAAAGTAGTTTCATTCATTTTGAGATGTTAGCATATTTCTCTGCTTTTTATAGCTGAGCTATACCTCAGTCGCTATGCGTGTTACCATTTAAAAGATAAAAAGAGTATGTCTAAGATTAGTAAAAGCACAATCGCTGTTAACTATCATGATCTTAAGTTCTTAACTAGTGGTTATCTTACCTACTTGCTGTATTTCAGTGTCATTTTCTAAGTTACTCTGCTCATTGTACTGACTTTTATCGGTGATGGCATGTTTGGGATGACTTTTGTTTGTGATGAGGTGATCGGGGGTAATATCATGACTAAGATTCATTTTTCTTTTCTTTTCGCATAGCATTCATCTACCTTGCTATATGCTTTCATCCTAGAGGTCAGGTGTTTTTATTAAGTAGCTTTTCGCCTAGTAATCAACTGATATATATACTGTTGGTTACTTCTTCTCAAGCCCAATATCAGCCAATGAATTGACTTCATTGTGTTGACTTGGCAGTGCATATCTCAGATTGAACTACATCCATTTATCCTTTTCTACCGATCAATGTAGTTTCTAAGTTAGTCTGAGATGCCATTATTTCTTTAATGTTGCAGGCACGTCCGCAGGTGTTGGTTTCGCTATCCAATCATCAACTATACTCAAAATAGTCCCTCAGTTAATTCAGTCTGGAAAGGTATGCTGCTTTGACATCTTAAAGCCACATCATGAACTTAATATCATTTTCGTAACCATTCCCTTAGAATCATTTGTCATCTTATGGTGATGACATATGTGTAGAGAAGTATAACATTTATTCAACAAACATCACCCTGAAGCTGAGAGTTATTTATCAGTAATCTTTTTCCTTCTTCCCATGCTTGCCTATACTTGTGTATGTTTCAGTTGTCCACGCATGGTTGTGAATAAATGCGTTAAACAATCCCAGATTTTTATACAAAGTTATTGCACTAGGAGGAAACTGTTTAGCCTTTTTGGTTCTACAAATAGTAGAAAAACATTTGTCAGAGATCACTATACTTGCATTGGAAAAAAAACTTGCACTATGCATGTATTCTCCCATTCCTTGCAGGTATTTCCCAATAAAATCTACAGTATGAAATGAGCAAAGTTAAACCATGTTACCATTTGGTTATTTGTTCATTGCTGACACTCGTATTTAGTTTCTGTACTTTATATTGGTCTAAGTTATGCTTACCTTTTATTTAAGGTTCGTCGTGCTGGCCTGAATGTGGAATTCGCACCAGATCCGATTGCGTATCAGCTTAACGTCCGTGATGGTGCCCTTATACTGAAGGTAAACTGAACTGTTGCTACCTATCTCTGCTCCGTTGGCCAAACCGAAACAGAAATGACCCCTGATGCCATAACTTGTGTTCCACTGCAGGTTCCCCCGGGCAGCGCCGTAGAAAAAGCAGGCCTAGTTCCTACGGGCAGGGGTTTTGCCGGCAATATTATTCTGGGTGATGTCATTGTTGCAGTGGATGGCAAGCCGGTGAGTGCTTGCTGATCAAGTTGCATTCATTTGATGTTTATATATTTAGACAGGCTTATTACCCTTTCGTCTCCTCTCATTCGCATGGTCTCTTCTGGAGCAGATCAAGGGCAAATCTGACCTCCTGAGGGCTCTAGACGACTACGGTGTTGGAGACACGGTGACCCTGACAATCAGAAGAGGCGCCGAGACAATTCCGATAGCCTTGTCGCTGGAAGACGCGAGCGTTTGATGTACCGTACCCCTGAAGTTTGTTCCCGTTCCCAGTTGTGCAACGTAACCTGAAGGCCTCCTCGTGGGTTTTGATCAGTCGGAAGTTTTCATTGAAACCTTGTGTGTTACTAGCCGTACCAAGATCGTGCCATGTGCTAGTCTGTAACCGAACAAAAACCCACGGAGCGGGTAAGGACGTGGGTGGTGAATGAATGAGGAATGTTACCATTTTACACGGAAATGGCGCTCTTTGGGGGCGCACTTTAAGTTAAACCGAGGGATTTTGGAAAGAGAAAGCGAAAGGGGAATGGAATGTCGCTAGCAGCGGCAACAGCGTGAGGCTTTGGCTGTGGCCGAGTCTTTGGATCTTTGAACGGGGGCTTTGGGTTTTGGACTGGCCCCACTCAATCCAAGGCAGCAGCAGCAGCGCGGCCAAAGAAGAGTGGAGGGAACATAACATAAAGCGACAGCCAGCGGGAGCTTCGGCTAGCACAGCAAGCCAAAGTAGGGGATGCCTCTCTTGTTTCTGGCACACATGGGGAGCCGTGCTCCTCCTTGCTTCACAGAGAAGCTTCCAAAGTACACAAAGGCGAAAGCAACGAGCCTATGATCTGCGATCCAAAGGAAAAACAACAAAGACGAGAAGAAGATGGTCTCCACTCTACAGCTCCCAGGCTCCAAGGCTAGTACCAGTAGAGAGCATTTTTGTTTTCCACCTGGCAGGACCATACTGTATTTAGTAGCGCCCTCGACACAAAAACCTCTGCTTTTTCTTTCTTTCGTGGTCACGCTCACGGTCCCTCGCCTTTCTCTTTTCTGTGATGTGGATTACTGCGGAAAACCCTGCATTACGGAAGATACCTAGGCGCCTGATTCGCCCCCACTAGATTTTAGCAGGCTGGATGTATGTATACGGCCAATACGGGGTTTAGATGCAAGCAAGTGTAAAGCCATATGTTGCCTTGTTGGGTGTGTGTGTCCAATGCACATCGTATCTCCCTCTCTTTGAGCTTTAATTTATGCCTTTGGACCAAGATCTTACCCGTCGCTGTTTCAGATGTGACCCTACGGGGATACTCTCCTATATCTACAACAACAAACACACGCAATAACATGGTCCAAGGCTCCAAGCTTCCTCCACTGCCCCCATAAAACTTGTGCGCCGCCAGCCAGGCGAAGCTAAGCCACCTTGGGTGTCACAACTCTCTCTCACACACACACTAGCCAGGACATCATGATGAGAGTCCCCAGCCTTGCACTGGCGATCCTTGTCCTCGTCGCCCTCTCGGCCGCCACCGGTCGTCCGGCGGTCCTCGCGGCCAGGACCGCGGGCGTCCTTCTCGCCCCAACAAGCAGCCGCGGTGTCGACCAACCGCGGAGGCTCGTCGAGGCTGGCGGCAATGGCGCCCCCGCCGCCAGCCTGGACGCCCCCGGGAAGCCCGTGGCGGCGGCCGGCTCTTCTCCGCCTCCGACGGTGTTCGACGCGGACCGGATGAGCAAGCGGCGAGTCCGGAGAGGCTCCGATCCCATACACAACAAATGCTGAGGATTGGGCGGACCAAATGATGGCCAGACTTGAAGGGCCAGCCAAATCTCTCTGTTTCCTCTTGCCCCTCGTTTTCTTCTTCTTCTTTCTTTGGCGCTTTTTTTCCCTCTCTTGAGGTTTGAGTCGTTCCATTCCTTCTGGGGTTCAACCGGTTTTGTCATAGAAATACATGTACATAGATGCCGATGAAAGGATGGGCGCATGTGTACCTACTTATTACTTGAGTCTGAATCGAGCATTGTCCTTCCGGATACGTACGCAACTCAGTTTTACAGTAGTATACCTTTTAAGATTCGTTCAGTTCCCGAGCTGAGATTTGCACGACGAAATGCCTCATGGTGAGTGGGTGGGTGCCTTGGTGGAAAATGGCACGGAAACTTCCTGCTCCACTTCGACGACTAGATCACTTCACTTCAAGTCTTCAACGTGGCCGGTGTCTCAAGGCGGCTGAGCCAGGCGAAGGGTCCGGTACTGGGGACGCGCGCACGAGGGTGGCCCCTAGCGGCCTAGCCCGGTTCACCGCTGGTGCCACGCGAACAGGGGCGTGTGCCGTCGCGGGTTGCATCCTTAGTTCTTGGCTGCCTGCTCGTCACTGACAATCGAACAGCTTAGCCGGCGGGCCGAAGACGAGCACACTTGACGGCGCTGCGTGCTACTAGTATTTAAATTTAGTTTTTTTAGGCAATCTCGCGAAGCTTTATTAAACTGCAACAATGTTTACAGAGATAAAAGATAGATTGCCGAGGTGTCCTAACCAAACATGGCGGCAGTATTTAAATTTAGTACCACACCGCTCGTTCGGCTAGCCACTTCGCTGCCTAATGTTGTTCTGCTGCCTAAGAAGGACGGCGCGGAAGGCATCTCTGATTATAGGCCCATTAGCCTCATACATGCCATCGCTAAAATCATTGCCAAGGTTCTATCGCTACGCCTTGTGCCCCACATGGATGACCTCGTGTCCAACGCCCAGAGTGCTTTCATTAGAAGGAGAAGTATCCACGACAACTTCATGTATGTTCGGAACTTTGCCCGGCGTCTACACAAATGCAAGAACCCCGCACTCCTTTTCAAGCTTGATATAAAAAAGGCTTTCGACTCAGTCAAGTGAGGATACATTCTTGAGCTGCTCCAACGGTTGGGCTTCCCTCCAAAATTTCGAGCTTGGATTGCTGCGCTTCTATCCTCTTCTTCATCTCGGATAATGCTAAACGGGCTACCCGGCCCTCCTATCAAGCATGGCCGCGGATTCAGGCAGGGGGACCCCATCTCTCCACTCCTCTTCATCTTGGCAATTGACCCCTTGCATAAGATCCTAGACTTGGCGACGCGAAAAGGGCTCCTACATAAGATCCGTGGTCGGGGTGCCATGGTGCGCACCTCCCTCTATGCGGATGATGCGGCGGTCTTTGTGGCCCCCATCAAGCGGGACATCGACAATCTTGCCTCTATCCTCAGAGGCTTTAGGGACGTCACAGGCCTTTGTTCCAACTTCCAAAAAAGCTCGGTTGTGCCTATTCGCTGCAATCACCTTGACCTTGAGCAAATTCTTCAGAGCATGCCGGCGGCACGTGCCTCTTTTCCGGTCAAATACCTAGGACTACCACTATCTGTTTGGCAACTGAAGAAGGTGGATTTCCAATACCTTGAGGACAAAGCGGCCGGCAAATTGGTCACTTGGGAGGGCCAAAACATCACTACGATCGGTCGTACGACACTTGTTAGGTCGGTCATTACCTCCCAAGCAGTATTCTCCATCACGGCCCTCATCGTGCCTCAAAGCTCTCTCCATAGCCTTAACAAAATTGAGAGAGCTTTCCTTTGGTCCGGCTCGGACAAGACAACGGGAGCCAAATGCAAGGTCAACTGGAAGGTGGTTTGTAGACCAAAAGAATATGGTGGCCTAGGGGTGCTCGACACCGACAAGTTTGCACGTGCTTTGCGGCTCCGATGGCTATGGTATGAATGGACGGAGCCCCGAAGATTATGGGTTGGCCTTGGAAACCTGTGCACGGAGGAGGACCTCGAGTTTTTCTATGCCTCTACGACTATCACTGTAGGGGATGGCGCCAAAACGCCTTTTTGGGGCTCCCCGTGGCTTCTTGGTCGCAAACCCAAGGATATCGCGCCACTCTTGTTTGCGGCCTCGAGAAGGAAGAATTGGAAGGTCCGTGAGGCCCTCGTGGGGAACGCTTGGATCTTCAAGATCAATCTGAACACGGACACGGATGTCTCCATCGCCCACATTAGGGAGTTCTTCACTCTTTGGATGCTCCTTAATGACGTCCACCTTCATGAGCAAACCGAAGACCTCATCGTTTGGAAGCATGCGAACGATGGGATCTACACGGCGGCCACCGCATACAAGGCTCAATTCCTAGGCATGACTCTTTCCCCCTTGGATCGCATGGTTTGGAAGGCATGGGCACCTCCAAAGGTTAAGTTTTTTGCTTGGTTGGCGTTGCAAGATAGGATTTGGACCGCCGATCGCTTGGAGCGTCGAGGTTGGCCAAATTGTGGCCTTTGCAAGCTCTGCAATAGGGAGCAAGAATCAGGAGCCCACCTTTTCTTCAAGGGCCGCTACACGATTCGGCTATGGAAGTCTCTTATTGAGAAACTAGGTCTTGCGCACATGGATACTTCCGATTGGCTCATGGACGACTCCGTCTACCAGTGGTGGGACAAGAGAACCGACAACCGCAACCCTAACCGGCAAGCTATGGCCTCCCTCACCATGCTCGTCTCTTGGACCATCTGGAATGAAAGAAATGCACGTGTGTTCCGCCACAAAAGTGCACCACCGACCGTCCTACTCACCGCCATCGTCGACGAGGCCAAGCTTTGGATGGCCGTGGGCGCAAAGAAATTAGGGAATTTTTTTCTGGGCGAGTAATTGTCATGCCGAAAGTGTGGGTGTGTTGTAATTCTCTAAACTCTATTCTCTCCTTATTTAATAGATGAGGCAAATCTTATGTCTCCGTTTCGAAAAAAAATAAAATAACGAGACGATGAAGCATGTATCGCCGACGAGGCAAGGCTAGCACTAGCTATGCTGGCCTGCCGAGGCAAAAAGCGGTCGTGACGTACTTCTGGCCGGGCTTGGCCCAGCAGGCCTGTTACCCTAGGTCGCTGTTAACTCGTGCATGTTGGGGGCCAAGAAGTGCGGAGCGTCGTTAGTCTTTTTTCCTTTTACCATGGTGAGTGGTGCCTACTTGTACATGCGCACCTATAACAACAAAAAATGGCCACATCAGTTTCGTTTGAACATTCAATTTTCTTTTCATGTTTAAAAAAAACAAGTAAATCATATATGGATCTAGCAAAACTCCAGCTTATTTAGATCACAGACTTGGGAGATAGTGACAACTTAGTTGGTTCATTCAAAAAAAAACTTTGTTCAAAGATCAACATTTTCTAGAGATTGCAAAGAATTTCAGTAAATCATCCATGTACAGTAGTGATCTGAAAAAATTTGGCTGACCGCTGGTTTGTGAGACATTAGCTGATTTAGTCAGCCAACTAGTGTGACCTTTTTTTTTGTTGTTGCCACGTGTGTACTTACAAGCGTGACTTATCTGTCAAGAATAATGTTAATAGAGTCAAATGGTGGATTAGAGTTAGCCGTAACAGATTATGCCAACATGTGGTGTTTTCTGAGCCTGAATAGTAGGTGTTCTGTGCAAAATTGACCCCAACAGTTGGTTGTTTGTGCAATTTCCTCTCACACTAAGGGTAAAAGTAGTTAGGATGATTTATGGACAAACTTGTAGGCATATTGACTAGCAATATCTGAATGCTATCTTTGCTGATGAGAAGAGACATATGTCTATCGGTGTTTTATTTGGCTTGTTTTAGTACCTTCTAGTAATTTACATGTGCTTAAAGTTTATAATTATTAATAATTGCTTGTTGTTTATGTGTAACTTTAGTTTGAAGCATTTATATATTCCCCATACATGCATGTGGTATATGAATGTTTCGATCTGAGTCCATTCCGTTCCTGTACTATGTCCGAATCCGGCATTTGAATCCACATCCATCTTGTTTTTGAATCCAAAAATAAATATGAAATAGAATGTGAGATAAGCATTATCCATTCGTATTCGATCCGGTTTCACCCCTACCTGGCACCTCCTCTTTCATCAAACCTCGCCAAATCTAGGGACAAACGGCTCCAACGAGCCAAATTCTTCATCAATGAATCAGACACAGAGAGGTCGATATCCCACTATGTTTATAGTTGAAGATTAGTGAGTCGGAATTTTGACATTACACATATTGCTTATTGTTTTAACATGTCACAAACTTATATATGGTCTTGACAGAATGATTTTGGGTATCGACTGCAAAGGATTGTGTTCAAATTTCAAAGATATTTTTTGCATCATTGTATATAATATTCTTGTTGTGTTGGACACGTCGATTGCAAAGGATCTAACATATGTTGTGAATCATTTTTCAACTTTTTTGTTGCAACAAATGGGCCATTTGTTGCATACATAACGTTTACTGTTGCATGCGCATATTTTGGTGTCGTGAATTTTTTTTCATGATGCTTATCAGGCGCAAAGGAAAATGTTGCATGGTCACAAGAAAACATGTTGTGTGTGAGCATTTTGTGCCGCAAAAGGTTGGACACTCCAAATTTGCTAATAGTGGTGGGATTGAATGACCATGAAGGCATGCAATACGAAAATGTGTACGTCCCAATGTTCTCCCTAAAAACATATACATATACTAGATTCACTCAATATCAAAAGCACATTTACACAAACGTCCACCGAAGACACCGAGACAGAGAGCCTGAAGATTGAATTCACACACAAAAAATCTTCTTGATGCATTAAAAAACGCTCGCAAATACACACATACACTAACCTTGCCCATAGAGACACACCCGTACTAAGTCTAGGACTTGAATCAGTGGGTTGATTCCACCACAAGAACCTAACAAACTGAGCATAACTTCTTGCTGCCATTTTTTAAAAGGAACTTCTTGCTACCTTTGAAAGAACTAGCATAGTTGGCAACACCATAATCGTCTTAAAAAAATGTTCACGCAATAGACCGAAAAGAGCCATGAGGCATCATCCCCTTCCAAGTTAGTGCATATGTAATGTACAAGCAAAACCCTGGTGGGTCACATATTTGGACGAGGGAAACAATAGGCAACGATGAGTGCTCATGGAGGGAATGTGTGGTGCGCCCCAAAGTTGGGATGGAGGCCGCAAACCCTAGCATAGAGGCGCTCAGAAGTAGAAGAAGAGATGCCCAGAATATGGGGTACGATCTTTGGGTTCATGTGAGGATGGCGAACCCACATACAAAATGAGGAAAAATAAATGGCCAATGAAGGGGCCACCTGGCAGCAACGCGTCCCGCAACTAGCCACTTACACTCGGGGCTACGAGCACCAAACAGAGCCTGGATGCACCTAGAGCTTCCATTTTCTAGGAGCTTAGAGTTTGTAGGGACATGTAGTTACATCTAGGCGTATTCTTCACCAATGTGATATATATAGTGACGTTTGAAATATTATTCACCAATGTGATATATATATATATATATAGTGACGTTTGAAATAGTGCAAATGAATAGAGCATACTTGTTCTTTTGCGGGTTAGCTATACTTGTTCTCTTACATATTTAAGACAATTTCATGCCACCATGTAGGTGTATCAACTGAAGTGGCACATCATTGTGTAGCAAAGTCTTCTACGGCCATGTTGGTCCAAAAAATGTCTTCTATGATCGTGGATCCACTTTTTCTGAAATAAACCTGAAACTTTATTCATTAGAAATAACCAATACATCATTTATGAGGGTTGTTACAATTTCATTTAACGGTTCCTCGAACAATCAGAAGTCAAAGAAATCTAGCTGATCTAGTAGCTCATGAGCAACTTTATTTGCTTCTTTGTTACAATGTTCGAACCTAGTAATAATAAAATCACAAGCATAATGAAAACAATCACAAAAAATTGCCACTACTGCACCCGCCGACCGTCCTCCATCCTTCATGGTATCAATCATGTTCGAGTTAATGATAAGGTGATTGCATCTCGACCTTTGCACCAGCGATAGACTGAATTTGAGTTCCAAGGCTTCAACCATCAAGACGTCCATGCAGTAGTATGTCTTCTCATTCCCCCAACAATAAATTTGCCTTTGTTGTCTCTCAGCACTGCCTCCGTTGTGCCTCTGAGTACGTCATGGTCAAGAGAAGCATCAACATTAAGTTCCACAAAAGCCCACTCGAGGGCAAGACCAACCCCCTTTTCATAGAGGCCTTTGGAGATGAGGCAGTAACAAAGTTTGTACTAAGAGCTAGTATCCCCATAGAGATCCGATACGCATTCTGAGTTGTCTTCGTGTGCACCAATTTCTGTCTTTCTCGCCATAGATACCAAGTTGAGATAGGAATCATTTCATGCACATTTTGATGACCCATGCTCCATAATTCATGTTATGGTAGAAGAAGTAAGTATTCCAACTTTGCCTCTCCCGCACGATCAACCACACAGGCTTTAGCAATAATATCATCCAACCCCAACCCTTTTCAATCCTCCTTTGCTTTATCGCAGAGAAATAACATGTGCTTCGTATCTTTTAGACCAGCTGAATAAGTAGGACAAGTGGGCAAGATCTTCATATGTCTCATTGTGAATGTAACAATTTTCTTTTTGCAAAAGTAACATGACATGGTAGTGTTCCATGTAGCGTATGCCATATAACTTTTTGACCTTTGCCGAGCCAGATAATTTTTATACCTTCCTCCATATAGGGTTAAGAGCATCTCCAACAGCGACCCACAAATTGCCCGCATACGTCCGGACTGTGTTGTCCGGACTGCAGAAGCCATCCAACGCGGTCCTGTATCCATCAGCAGGGCGGTCCGGACATGTTTTCTCCCCCAAACAAGAGACAAACATGTGTGTGTGTGTGGGGGGGGGGTTACGGGAGTCCGGACATGCGAAACATCGCTCTCTGCCCCCTAGCCCACCCAAAAGGAAGGCGGAGCCCATGCTTTTTGACCATCCTGCAATGTTTCCGTGCCAAAATCCCACACTCTCTCTTCCACCCCCCGCTGATCTCTGTCCATTTCCCGCTCTTTTCTCCCACCATCTCCTTCCTTCTGCCGCTGATGCATGGAACCGTCGAAGAATCTGTCGGAGATGGAGCCTGCGGAGGTGCCGGAGGATCTAAGCATCACGCTCGCCCGAAAGATCAGCTCGGCTACGTGGAAAACTCGTCGCGTCAAAGTGAAGGCCGCAAAGGAGGAGAAGCTCAAGAAGAAGTTGGCCACCAGTGGGCCTGGTGGTTGTGTTGGGTGATACGTCCATTTTGCATCATGCTTTTATATCGATATTTATTGCATTATGGGCTGTTATTACACGTTATGTCACAATACTTATGGCTATTCTCTCTTATTTTACAAGGTTTATCATGAAGAGGGAGAATGCCGGTAGCTGGGATTCTGGCTAGAAAAGGAGCAAATATTGGAAACCTATTCTGCACAGCTCCAAAAGTCCTGAAACTCCACGAAAGTCATTTTTGGATTTAATAAGAATTATTGAGCAAAGAAAGTACCAGAGGGGGACCACACCCTGGCCACAAGGGTGGGGGGGCGCCCACCCCTACTGGGCCTGCCCCCTGTCTCGTGGGCCCCCTGGTGGCCTTCCGGTGCCCATCTTTTGCTATATGAAGGCTTTTACCCTGGAAAAAATCATAAGCAATCTTACGGGATGAAACTCCGCCGCCATGAGGCAGAACCTTGGCGGAACCAATCTAGGGCTCCGGCGGAGCTATTCTGCCGGGGAACTTCCCTCCGGGAGGGGGAAAGCATCACCATCATCATCACCAACGATCCTCTCATCGGGAGGGGGTCAATCTCCATCCACATCTTCACCAGCACCATCTCCTCTCAAATCCTAGTTCATCCCTTGTATCCAATCTTGTATCCAAAACCACAAATTGGTACTTGTGGGTTGCTAGTAGTGTTGATTACTCCTAGTAGTTGATGCTAATTGGTTTACTTGGTGGAAGATCATATGTTCAGATCCTTAATGCATATTAATACTCCTATGATTATGAACATGAATATGCTTTGTGAGTAGTTACGTTTGTTCCTGAGGACATGGGTGAAGTCTTGCTATTAGTAGTCATGTGAATTTGGTATTCGTTCGATATTTTGATGAGATGTATGTTGTCTCTCCTCTAGTCGTGTTATGTGAACGTCGACTACATGACACTTCACCATTATTTGGGCCTAGAGGAAGGCATTGGGAAGTAATAAGTAGATGATGGGTTGCTAGAGTGACAGAAGCTTAAACCTTAGTTTATAAGTTGCTTCGTAAGGGGCTGATTTGGATCCACTAGTTTCATGCTATGGTTAGGTTTACCTTAATACTTCTTTTGTAGTTGTGGATGCTTGCGTTACGGGTTAATCATAAGTGGGATGATTGTCCAAGAAAGGGCAGTACCCAAGCACCGGTCCACCCACATATCAAATTATCAAAGTAACAAACGCGAATCATATGAGCGTGATGAAACTAGCTTGACGATAATTCCCATGTGTCCTCGGGAGCGCTTTTCTCATTATAAGAAATTGTCCAGGCTTATCCTTTGCTACAAAAAGGACTGGGCCACCTTGCTGCACCTTATTTACTTTCATTGCTTGTTACCCGTTACAAATTATCTTATCACAAAACTATCTGTTACCTATAATTTCAGTGCTTGCAGAGAATACCTTACTGAAAACCGCTTGTCATTTCCTTCTGCTCCTCGTTGGGTTCGACACTCTTACTTATCGAAAGGACTATGATAGATCCCCTATACTTGTGGGTCATCAAGACTCTTTTCTAGCGCCATTGCCGGGGAGTGAAGCGCCTTTGGTGACTGGAACTTGGTAAGGAAACATTTATATAGTGTGCTAAAATTTTCTGTCACTTGTTACCATGGAAACTAATCCTTTGAGGGGCTTGTTCGGGGCATCTTCGCCCCGGCCAGTAGAGCAAAGAGTTGCTCCTCAACCTACTAAAAATGTTTACTTTGAAATTCCTTTGGGTATGATGGAGAAATTGCTAGCTAATCCTTTTGCAGGAGATGGAACATTGCATCCTGATTTACACCTTATCTTTGTGGATGAAGTTTGTTGATTATTTAAGCTTGCAGGCATTCCTGATGATGTTGTCAAAAGGAAGGTCTTCCTTTATCATTGAAGGGAGACGCATTGACATGGTATAGGCTACGTGATGATACGGGATCTTGGAATTATAAATGATTGAAGTTGGAATTTTGCCAGAAGTTCTATCCTATGCATCTTGTTCATCGTGATCGTAATTATATATATAATTTCTGGCCTCGTGAAGGAGAAAGCATCGCTCAAGCTTGGGGGAGGCTTAAGTCAATGTTATATTCATGCCCCAATCACGGGCTCTCAAGAGTTATGATTATTCAAAAAATTTATGCTCGGCTTTCTCTCAATGATCGCACCATGCTCGATACTTCCTGTGCTGGTTCTTATATGTTGAAGACAACAAAATTCAAGTGGAATTTATTGGAAAGAATTAAACTCAACTCTAAAGATTGGGGTTACGACGGTGGTAAGGAGTCAGGTATGACACCTAAGTTGGATTGTGTTAAATCTTTTATGGATATCGATGCTTTTTGTGGATTTAGCGCTAAATATGGACTTGATTCTGAGATAGTAGCTTCTTTCTGTGAATCTTTTGCTACTCACGTTGATCTCCCTAAGGAGAAGTGGTTTAAATATAATCCTACCATTAAAGTAAAAGTAGTTGCACCTATTACAGTTGAAGAAAATACTATCACTTATAATGATCCTATTGTTCCTACTACTTATGTTGAGAAACCACCTTTTCCTGTTAGAATAAAGGATCATGCTAAAGCTTCAACTGTTGTTCGTAAGAGTAATACTAGAACTTATACACCTCTTGAGCAAATTAAAGTTGAACCTAGTATTGCTATGGTTAAAGATCTCTTGGATGATAATATAGATGGGCATGTTATTTATTTCTGTGGTGAAACTGCTAATATTGCTAAACCAGATGCTAAGATACACAGAATCGTTGTGGGCATGCCTGTTATTTCTGTTAAAATAGGAGATCATTGTTATCATGGCTTATGTGACATGGGTGCTAGTTCTAGTGCAATACCTTTTTCCTTATATGAAGAAATTATGCATGATATTGCACCTGCTGAGTTAGAAGAAATAGATGTTACAATTAAGCTTGACAATAGAGATACTATTTCCCCAGTTGGGATTGTTAGAGATGTTGAAGTCTTGTGTGGGAAAGTTAAATATCCTGCTGATTTTCTTGTTCTGGGTTCCCCACAAGATAGCTTTTGTCCCATTATATTTGGTAGACCCTTCTTGAATACTGTTAATGCTAAGATCGATTGTGAAAAGGATGTTGTCACGATTGGCTTGGATGATATGACTCATGAGTTTAATTTTGCTAAATTTCATAGATAACCACATGATAGAGAACCGTCTAGTAAGGATGAAATAATTGGTCTTGCTTCTATTGCCGTGCCTCCTGCTGATCCTTTAGAACAATACTTGCTAGACAATGAAAATGATATGTTTATGAATGAATGAAGGGAAATAGATAAAGTATTCCTTCAACAGGGGCCTATTCTAAAACACAACTTACCTGTTGAAATCGTAGGAGATCCCCCTCCACCCCAAGGGTGATCCCGTGTTTGAGCTCAAACCTTTACCTCATAATCTTAAATATGCTTATCTTGATGAAAAGAAGATATATCCTGCTAGTGTTAACCTTTCAGAGCAAGAAGAGGAAAGATTATTGAAAACTCTGAAGAAGCACCGTGCTGCTATTGGATATACTCTGGATGATCTTAAGGGCATTAGTCCCACTCTATGCCAACATAAAATTAAATTGGACGAAGGTTCCAAACCAGTTAGAGATCATCAATGACGATTAAATCCTAAGATGAAAGAAGTGGTAAGAAAGGAGATACTAAAGCTCCTTGAGGCAGGTATAATTTATCCCGTTGCTGATAGTGATTGGATAAGTCATGTCTATTGCGTTCCTAAGAAGGGAGGTATTACTATTGTTCCTAATGATAAAGATGAATTGATTCCGCAAATAATTATTACAGGTTATAGGATGGTAATTGATTTCAGTAAATTAAATAAAGCTACTAAGAAAGATCATTACCCTTTACCTTTTATTGATCAAATGCTAGAAAGACTATCCAAACATACACATTTCTGCTTTCTAGATGGTTATTCTGGTTTCTCCCAAATACCTGTGTCAGCGGATGATCAATCAAAAACTACTTTTACTTGCCCTTTCGGTACTTTTGCTTATAGACGTATGCATTTTGGTTTATGTAATGCACCTGCTACCTTTCAAAGATGCATGATGGCTATATTCTCTGACTTTTGTGAAAAGATTTTTGAGGTATTCATGGATGACTTCTCCGTTTATGGATCCTCTTTTGATGATTGCTTGAGCAACCTTGATCGAGTTTTGCAAATATGTGAAGACACTAGTCTCGTCTTGAATTGGGAAAAGTGCCACTTTATGGTTAATGAAGGCATTGTCTTGGGACACAAAGTTTTTGAGAAAGGTATTGAAGTTGATAAAGCTAAAGTTGATGCTATTGAAAAGATGCCATGTCCCAAGGACATTAAAGGTATAAGAAGTTTCCTTGGAAAAGCCGGCTTTTATAGGAGGTTCATTAAGGACTTTTCTAAAATCTCTAGGCCTCTGACTAATTTATTGCAAAAAGATATTCCTTTTGTCTTTGATGATGATTGTGTAGAAGCATTTGAAATACTTAAGAAAGCTTTGATCAGTGTACCTATTGTTCATCCACCTGATTGGAATTTACCCTTTGAAATTATGTGCGATGCTAGAGATTATGCTGTAGGTGCTGTTCTAGGGCAAAGAGTTGATAAGAAACTAAATGTTATCCAGTATGCTAGTAAAACTCTTGATACTGCCCAGAGAAATTATGCTACTACTAAAAAAGAATTCTTAGCAGTTCTATTTGCATGTGATAAGTTCAGACCTTATATTGTTGATTCTAAAGTAACTATTCACACTGATCATGCTGCTATTAAATATCTTATGGAAAAGAAAGATACTAAACCTAGACTTATTAGATGGGTCCTCTTGCTCCAAGAATTTGATTTGCATATTATTGATAGAAAGGGAGCTGAGAACCCCGTTGCAGACAACTTGTCTAGGTTAGAGAATGTTCTTGATGACCCACTACCTATTGATGATAGCTTTCCTGATGAACAATTAGCGGTCATTAATGCTTCTCGTACTGCTCCATGGTATGTTGATTATGCTAATTACATGTTGCTAAATTTATACCACCTAGTTTCACATACCAGCAAAAGAAAAAGTTCTTTTATGATTTAAGACATTACTTCTGGGATGATGCACACCTTTATAAAGAAGGAGTAGATGGTGTTATCAGACGTTATGTACCTGAGCATGAACAGGAACAGATCCTACGCAAGTGTCACTCCTAACCATATGGAGGACACCACGCTGGAGATAGAACTGCACATAAGGTATTGCAATCCGGGTTTTATTGGCCTACTCTCTTCAAGGATGCCCGTAAGTTTGTCTTGTATTGTGGTGAATGTCAAAGAATTGGTAATATTAGTAGACGTCAAGAAATGCCTATAAATTATTCTCTTGTTATTGAACCATTTGAAATTTGGGGTTTTGATTATATGGGACCTTTTCCTACCTCCAATGGATACACACATTTTTTAGTTGATGTTGATTACATTACTAAGTGGGTAGAGGCTATTCCAACTAGTAGTGGTGATCATAACACCTCTATTAAGATGCTTAAAGAAGTTGTTTTTCTGAGGTTTGGAGTCCCTAGATATCTCATGACTGATAGTGGTTCACATTTTATTCATGGTGTTTTTCGTAAAATGCTTGCTAAGTATGATGTTAATCATAGAATTGCATCCCCTTATCGCTCGCAGTCTAGTGGTCAAGTAGAATTGAGCAATAGAGAGCTCAAATTAATTTTGCAAAAGATTGTTAATAGATCTAGAAAGAATTGGTCCAATAAACTTGATGATGCATTATGGGCCTATAGAAATGCATATAAAAATCCTATGGGTATGTCTCCGTATAAGATGGTTTATGGAAAAGCGTGCCACTTACCTCTTGAACTTGAACATAAGGCATATTGGGCCATTAAAGAGCTCAACTATGATTTCAAACTTGCCGGTGAGAAGAGGTTATATGACATTAGCTCACTTGATGAATGGAGAACCCAAGCCTATGAAAATGCCAAGCTGTTTAAAGAAAAAATTAAAAGATGGCATGACAAAAGGACACAAAAGCGTGAGTTTAACGTAGGTGATTATGTGTTGCTATTCAACTCTCGTTTAAGATTTTTTGCAGGAAAACTTCTCTCTAAATGGGAAGGTCCTTACATTATCGAAGAGGTTTATCATTCTGGTGCCATAAAAATCAACAACTTAGAAGGCACAAGTCCGAGGGTGGTGAACGGTCAAATAATCAGACATTATATCTCAGGTAATCCTATAAGTGTTGAAACTAATATTATTGAAACTGTAACACCGAAGGAATACATAAGGGATACTTTCCAGAACGTTTCAGACTCTGAAAAGGAATAGGTATGTGGTACGGTAAGTAAACCGACTCCAAAACAGTTCTAATGGCATTTTTTCTCTGTTTTGGAATATTTAAAAATTTAGGGAAGCAAGAAGTAATCCAGGAAGGACACGAGGCCTCCACGAGGGTGGAGGACGCGCCCACCCTTACTGGGCACGCCCCCTGCCTCATGGGCACCTCGTGTGCCTCCCGGACTCCGTTTTCTTGCATGTTACTTCTTTCGATCGGTAAAAATTCATTATATAATCTCCCGAAGGTTTTGACCACTGTATCACGCAAAAATCCTATGTCTTTGTTTCGAGCTATTTCTGTTACAGACTTAGAGCAAGATGTCTTCTGAAGAGTCAGTCGGGGAGAGTCGTGTGTCCCACCGGACGCCAGGGCCAGGAGAAAACAGCGATGCTTATCACCTTGGGCCATCAATGGAGGATGAGATGGAGGCCGACTTGAAAAGGATAGATGCCATGGAGGAGGATCAAGAAGTCACCTCTCGCTTCCAAGCAGGATTTATGATGGGGGAACTACAGAGCTCAGCTATTCCAAACTCAGTCATCCCTTCTAATGTTAAATTTCTTTCTTATGAAAATATGAAAAAGAGTGTCACTTGCTCTCCAGAAGCTATGCAGCATCCTTGGGTAAAAGGAGCTTTAGGCATCACGGGCAAGCTCCGCAAAGAAAATATGGACCTCAAACAACAAGTCAATAAGCTCGAGGAGGAGAATCGTATCCTGAGGGGCATCATCGCAAAGAAGATTGCAACACCAACTCTGAAGAAGGAGACATAACCACATGGGTATGGGCACTCCCCTTGGCAACTGCCAAGCTTGGGGGAGGTGCCCCGGTATCGTATCACCATCGCACTCCTATCTTTACCTTTTTACTTAGTTCGATCCTTTTGGTAATATCTAGATCTAGTAGAATAAAGTTTTGGTTTGAATTAGTTTTGAGTTTTGCTTTGTGATACTTTTCTGTAATCGAGTCCGTGAGTTATATATAATAAAGATTAGTGTTGAGTCAAGGGCTTTGCTATCTTGCCATGATCTTAAGAAAATAAAAAGAAATAAAAGAGTTCATATTGATCCTATGGATAGTAATGACTTCACATATAAAGAGTATGAGGCATAAAAGTTGTTGAGAGTTGACAAACATAGTTTTGGTCATCATTGCAATTAATAGGAAGTAATAAAGAAAGAGAGGTTTTCACATATAAATATACTATCTTGGACATCTTTTATAATTGTGAGCACTCATTAAAGTATGACATGCTAAAGAGTTGATGTTGGACAAGGAAGACAACGTAATGGTTTATGTTTTCTCACATCTCAGTTAAAGTATATTGTCATGGATCATTCAACATGTTGAGCTTGCCTTTCCCCCTCATGCTAGCCAAAAATTCCTTGCACCTAGTAGAGATACTACTTGTGCTTCCAAATATCCTTAAACCCAGTTTTGCCATGAGAGTCCACCATATATACCTATGGATTGAGTAAGATCCTTCAAGTAAGTTGTCATCAATGCAGGCAATAAAAATTGCTCTCTAAATATGCATGCCTTATTAGTGCGTAGAAAATAAGCTTTATACAATCTTGTTATGGAAGCAATAAAAGCGACGGACTGCATAATAAAGGTCCATATACAAGTGGCAATATAAAGTGACATTCTTTTGCATTAAGATTTTGTGTATCCAACCCTAAAAGCACATGACAACCTCTGATTCCCTCTGCGAAGGGCCTATGTTTTACTTTATGTCTTTTACTTTATGCAAGAGTCAAGGTGATCTTCACCTTTCCCTTTTTCATTTTATCCTTTTGGCAAGCACCTCGTGTTGGAAAGATCCTGATACATATATCCAATTGGATGTTCGTTAGCATGAACGATTATTGTTGACATTACCCTTGAGGTAAAACTTTGGGAAGGCAACACTATAAGCCCCTATCTTTCTCAGTGTCCGATTAAAACTCCATAACCATAAGTATTGCGTGAGTGTTAGCAATTGTAGAAGACTATATGATAGTTGAGTATGTGGACTTGCTGAAAAGCTCTATTCTTGACTCTTTCTGATGTTATAATAAATTGCAATTGCTTCAATGACTGAGATTATAGTTTGTTAGTTTTCAATGAAGTTTCTATACCATACTTGACTTTGTGAATAGATTGTTACTTGATAATAATAAGAAATCATATGACAAAAATCTATATATGTTGTTGTTATAAGAATGATCATGATGCCCTCATGTCCGTATTTTAGTTTTATCGACACCTCTATCTCTAAACATGTGGACATATTTCTCGATATCGGCTTCCGCTTGAGGACAAGCGAGGTCTAAGCTTGGGGGAGTTGATATGTCCATTTTGCATCATGCTTTTATATCGATATTTATTGCATTATGGGTTGTTATTACACGTTATGTCACAATACTTATGGCTATTCTCTCTTATTTTACAAGGTTTATCATCAAGAGGGAGAATGCCGGCAGTTGGGATTCTGGCTAGAAAAGGAGCAAATATTGGAAACCTATTCTACACAGCTCCAAAAGTCCTGAAACTCCACAAAAGTCATTTTTGGATTTAATAAGAATTATTGAGCAAAGAAAGTAGCAAAGGGGGCCCACACCCTGGCCACGAGGGTGGGGGGCACGCCCACCCCTATTGGGCGTGCCCCCTGTCTTGTGGGCCCCCTGGTGGCCCTCCGGTGCCCATCTTCTGCTATATTAAGGCTTTTACCATGGAAAAAAAGTCATAAGCAAGCTTACGGGACGAAACTCCGCCGCCACGAGGCGGAACCTTGGCGGAACCAATCTAGGGCTCTGGCGGAGCTATTCTGCCGGGAAAACTTCCCTCCGGGAGGGGGAAATCATCACCATCGTCATCACCAACGATCCTCTCATCGGGAGGGGGTCAATCTCCATCAACATATTCACCAGCACCATCTCCTCTCAAACCCTAGTTCATCTCTTGTATCCAAAACCACAAATTGGTACCTGTGGGTTGCTAGTAGTGTTGATTACTCCTAGTAGTTGATGCTAATTGGTTTGCTTGGTGGAAGATCATATGTTCAGATCCTTAATGCATATTAATACTCCTCTGATTATGAACATGAATATGCTTTGTGAGTAGTTACGTTTGTTCCTGAGGACATGGGTGAAGTCTTGCTATTAGTAGTCATGTGAATTTGGTATTCGTTCGATATTTTGATGAGATGTATGTTGTCTCTCCTCTAGTGGTGTTATGTGAACATCGACTACATGACACTTCACCATTATTTGGGCCTAGAGGAAGGCATTGGGAAGTAATAAGTAGATGATGGGTTGGTAGAGTGACAGAAGCTTAAACCCTAGTTTATAAGTTGCTTTGTAAGGGGCTGATTTGGATCCACTAGTTTCATGCTATGGTTAGGTTTACCTTAATACTTCTTTTGTAGTTGCAGATGCTTGCATTAGGAGTTAATCATAAGTGGGACGCTTGTCCAAGAAAGGGCAGTACCCAAGCACCGGTCTACCCACATATCAAATTATCAAAGTAACGAATGTGAATCATATGAGCATGATGAAACTAACTTGACGATAATTCCCATGTGTCCTCGGGAGCGCTTTTCTCATTATAAGAAATTGTCCAGGCTTATCCTTTGTTACAAAAAGGATTGGGCTACCTTGCTGCACCTTATTTACTTCCATTGCTTGTTACCCGTTACAATTTATCTTATCACAAAACTATTTGTTACCTACAATTTCAGTGCTTGCAGAGAATACCTTACTGAAAACCGCTTGCCATTTCCTTCTGCTCCTCGTCGGGTTCGACACTCTTACTTATCGAAAGGACTACGATAGATCCCCTATACTTGTGGGTCATCATTGGGCGTGGAGGTCGTGGCGGACGAGGCGGTCGTGGATGTCGTGGCGGACGCTACCAGACGGGAACGCCCACAACATAGACATCGCCCTGGCCAGTGCCTTACAAGCCTCCATACTACTACACCGCCAAGCAGCTCAGAACCCCCACCGGAACGGTGCCTTATATCGTCGGTGTTAACACGACGCCACCCTGTTGGGAAACATACAATGCAATTGCAAAAAAAATCCTACGCTCACGCAAGATCTATCTAGGAGAAGCATAGCAACGAGAGGGGGGGAGTGTGTCCATGCACCCTCGTAGATCGAAAGCAGAAGCGTTTGCTTAACGCGGTTGATGTAGTCAAACATCTTCTTGTTCCGACTGATTGAGTACCGGACATACGACACCTCCGAGTTCTGCACACGTTCAGCACGATGGCGTCCCTCGAGCTTTTGATCCAGAAGAGGGTCGAAGGAGTAGATGAGTTCCGTCAGCATGACAGCATGGTGACGGTGATGGTGATGTGATCCGCGCAGGGCTTCGCCTAAGCACCACGAGAATATGACCGGAGGCGTAAACTGTGGAGGGGGGCGCCGCACACGGCTTGGAGCAATTGGTGTGTCTT